>NW_027492341.1:0-567646 GCF_021521415.1 Bidens hawaiensis | reverse complement strand
TGGCAAAATACGCATTGAGGCGGCGAACTGATGCGAATTTAGTATTATAGTGGCACACATATAGCGATAGCTTCGGATAAAAAAAATAACATGTTTAAAACGTGTTTATTAAATCATTAGAACCAGGCATTGCAGCAACGAATTGACGTGAATTCAATGGGCATCGGATAAGTTTGTTACGGTATCGGTTATAAATCCAGATAATAAGTTTGACAAATTAATATATTTAAACAAACAAAAAAAATACACAAAAATAGTTAAAAAAACCAAAAATTCAATTGAAAGAAAGGATGTCTCACGTTAAAAAAATTAAGCACAGGAATTATTGCCACGGAATTGAGTCTCAAAAATGCACAAAGTCCTCTTCTTGATCCGATATATTTCTTAGACATTAACAAAACTAACTACAACCGCCAAACCAATACATCACAATGATGGTTAGACCAAAATGATTTACCTAAAAACAAAACAAAGCAAATAAATATTCAAAAAATTCTTTTGTGGCACCAAAGCTCTTAATTATACATATATATAATTGCATTGTTTGGCGGATGTTTCTAGTGAAACATCGAGGGTTATGTTCAGCTCTATTGTACACCCCGACTTAATCGTAATACGCCCGGGTGTGACGTACAAAATTGCCCATAACCTCGTAATACTATTTATAACAACTCGGATTTTTTTAAATCAATATATTTATTAAATACCCGACCCATTTCGATGTTTGGGAAAATTTTCGCATTTATCGAGTAAATTAACTATTATTATACTACTATTAATTAATTATATAATATATAATTATTACTTTCAATATACGACAATATTAGCCAAACTAAAACTATTACCCAAATGTGTTTCCACCCTCAAACCATAAGGACTAAAATGCAAATATTGTTATTATTATCGCCCTATACCATTTAACCCAAGATCCGACCTAACCCATACCCGTATTACTATTCGTTTATACAACGAAGTCTTGGACCTTAATTCTCGTAGTTTTTATAGAAATTGAATCAATAGACGTATTAAACATTCCAAAATCCGCCAACCGACAGTTAATTAAGTTAATACGATTAAATGGATTCGTTTTCTTGTAATATACATGTCGACACTAGATAGAATTCGTTATACATATAAACGATCATAATAATCGAATTAAACTTGCAGTCACCCTCTTCTAACCCTAGCCGTCATAAACCCTCAACTCAATTAGATTATCATCATCGTTTGTTGTCTGTTCTTCTTTCGTCCAATTTAACAATTGTATAACGTGATTAGAGGTAATGTTTAGTGTATTGTGTTCGTCCATAGTCAATTAACAAAAACCCTAACTAGAATCGGGTTAGCAATCACTTATTAACGTGATTGTTAATTCTAGGGTTTATCGATTTTGGGTTTCTGTTATGTTAGTTATAAATAATCAAATTGATGTTATACCTAGGTTAGACACCAGCCCAGTTGGGGCTGGTGCACCCCTGGTTAAGTTCTGGATGGCTGGTCGTGGTTCGAGTCGCAGCCACCCCTTTTTTTGTTATTTTTGGTAATTTGATCATATTAATCCATTTAAACAATAATAATTATAATAATCAGTAATAAATTATATTTTTATAAAACCGATAATGTTACTTGTGTTTTTTCACATCTTTATTAAAAACTCTATATGTATGTATGTATGTATGGATATAATAAAAAACTTGTTTAATAACTTAAGATTTATATAAATAAAACTATTTAAATAGATTTAAATGGTTAAATTCACTTTTTATGAATATGTATTATATATATATATATATACACACATTATTTAACTAACTAATTAATATCACAAAGATGTATTTTAATGATTTAGATTGTGACATTCGTCAATTTTGGGTTCGATTCGTTTTCGTTATTTTATTCATATACTTATAAATAGACCCTTTGGTAAACCGAAACCCCCGACATAATCAAAACGATGGTTTTTTATATTACAATATTGTTTTACACTTGTTGGGTCTTGAAAACATCCTTTTCAGGCCTTAAAACGCGTTAAAAACACTTAAAACCAACTCCAGGGGCCAAACTGTCATTTTTGAAAGTTTAAAAATATTCCAGCCTCCACCGTCACTCCGCGCGACGGGGGAGCCTCCTGTGGTCGCGTAGCGCGAGCAGCATCAGCTGCAGCTACGGGTTTTATTGTTTTATGCTTTGTTTCGATCCCTTTTTGCATGAAACTTCTTGTGTTTAACACCCATGTTTGACCACCAACATTACCCTCTATACATACACCCCCTTTCCCCTTCATTTTCCCCTGCAACAACTCTAAAAACTCTCTCAAACATCAAAGATCTAATGTTATTGTCTTAGTGTTCTTGAAGGTTTGACTTCCATAAGTCAAACTGAGTTTAATCTTTCATTCTAATTAGATTATGTAGTCTTATTAATACTTGTTTATGGTGGCACAACATATATATAATATAATACCCCTTGTTACCATTGGTAGTTACTTCTCCGATTCCGGTCGGTGAGGTTTCGGATCTTGTAAGGCAAGGATTCATGGAGAACTTCGTGTTCTTGATATCAAACACACCCACAAACCAAAGCTTACCCAACTATGACTCGATCATTCGATCCTTGCTATGTCAAATCAAAACCATGTCACCACACCGTTCCGATCCAACCATAGGTTTGGTATCAAAATTAGCAACCTCAAACACTCCTTACGAAATACATGTATAAACCGAATCTCAACCCAAACTAGTCAAGATCAAATTATCCAACCCATCAACTTAACCCGAGCTCAAATAAGCAAAACCTCACCTAAATAGCCCAACCACTACTCACACAAGTCATCTAAGCCTAACCCACGAAAGCGACCTAAACTCAACAAACCCCATCAATCCAACTCAAGAAAACTCAACTACGCAAGCCAACTGAAACACACTCACTTTTCACCAAATTTCCAAACCATTCACCGTTCGAAGCCTAAAACCTCTCCCTACGCACGCAAGCTTCGTTTTACCTTAAAAAAAATTTTATGTATGTATATACAACTAGTGTATTTATAATAACCTCATGTGTTCAAATAATCACTCATATATTATAAACTCTTTCAAGATTTACGATTTACATATTATGTCCACATCTTATAAACCATCTTTGAAATAAAAAAAATATAATATTGCCATGACAACACAATTCTATTATGAGGATTTGTTTTCAACAGTTATTAAACGATAATATGTGTGATTCAAGATTTTAAATATTGTCACCTAAAGTGATAAATCACATAAAGACTTTATAAATACGATGTTTCATTTTAAATGTTGAACGCGAGGTTTATTCAATTACAAGTATCATAATGCATAAACGCAACGATCATGGCTTTACAAATCTTTTGGGACGCATTTATAAATACTTTATATTGTTACACAAATTTTCGTTCGATAACGATTTACGCAAACTATTACTTCTTATTATCGCAAACATCATTTCATAAATATTTTTCATCACAACAACTTCATGTATGCAAAAATTCCTTTAACAATTTGGGGTTACAAGATTTACATTCGGTAATGATTTAAATGTTTCTCTAGCTACGCGTTACCGCGATGCCTTGTTAGTATATACATTTCTTAGAAATGATAAAACGGCCTTACTTAAGACCTCATTTTCAATTTTATTCTATTATACGCTACGCGATTTACATATTGCGACATTAATTCGAGTCTCACAGTTTTTGCGATTTCTTTTCATTTGATGAGATGTTTCGATGACAATATTATGCACATGAGATATCATTTTGATGTTTTTGATTATAACCGAATTCAAGTTATTCAATAACAATTTTTGTAATACTTTCAAAACCTCAATTTTGCTAAAAATTCCATTTATCTTTTAAACTAAATTTTTCATGACTATCTTATTCATATTTGAGCATTTACGCAAGACACGATTCTATGCATTATTCTACATCATTTCATCTAATCTATTAAGCGGCCTATGTGTGCTTGTCTGTAAGTTTTGGCGTTATTAGAAACCGTTATTATAATGACGATTATATAAATGGTTTCACAATAATGGCCGTATTCTCGTTTTATCACATCATCGATTGTTTTGGTTGTTAATCAAATGCTATTTTATTTATGTTGATACACGTATGCGTCACCCCAAGGAACTCACCTCTTTTCTCATATTATTTCATGAAATCATATTCTCAACTGCCTATAACCTTGAGATTGTTCACGTATGAAACTTATCGTATGACGATATTGTTAATTGTATAATTGTTTATTCCATCCTTATGTGTTCATATACTGGACTCCTCAGTTTTCTCTTGTCGAATTTTCGTTTTTCATTTATTGGATTTTCCATTTCCATTTATCGGGGTCCTCATTAACGGGTTTCATTTATCGATTTTATTTAGTACCTCGATTGATAGATATTGACATTTGTCTTGACGATTTTAACTTCAAATCTTATTTCATATTGTTTACCCTAAAAATTTTTTATTTATTCGATCGTCTTTTAACTGAGTGGTTATTTTCACCTTGATTTATACCATCAAATTTTGTTGCTTCAATTATGTACCCCATTTTTCCTACTTATTTAAAAGTCAATCCCAAAATTTTTCAACCGCTAGTATTGTTTTGTCAATTTGGTAAAATTCAACAGATTTTTATTTACGTATCTATTATTTAAAGATTTCAAAACAAATATGTTTCTTAAACCACACTACGGAACGAACCATGTGGACCATACGACGATCTAAATATTTATGGGTGCACACTTAATTATCGAGATTCCCGTATGGAAGCCATAGTAAGTACACTTGTGTGCGATAACTTAGACCCGATAATGATAGCAGAAAAATGATAGAAATGCGAATTATGACAAGGCCATGGTGGATACGCCGCTAGTACATCCTATATATAAGTGTCTTTATTATGTTTCTCATTTGTGACGTCTTTCGAGTCATGCAAGGATCTGACGTTATTCTTTTATAAGAAAATTGTTCATGTAATTATTTTAATAAAAGCAATATTCGCTAGTAATTATATTTTTCCTCTTTAAGTTTATTTTAATTTTGGAACGAAATTTATTAAAGTAGTAGATATTGTGACATTCGTCAATTTTGGGTCCGATTCGTTTTCGTTATTTTATTCATATACTTATAAATCGACCTGTTTGTTAAGCCGAAACCCCCAACATAATCAAAATGATGGTTTTTTATGTTACAATGTTGTTTTACACTTGTTGGGTCTTAAAATCATCTTTTTCGGGCCTTAAAACGCGTTAAAAACACTTAAAACAAACTCCAGGGGCCAAACTGTCATTTTTGAAAGTTTAAAAAGATTCCAGCCTCCACCCCATCGCGCCGCGCGACGGGGGAAGCCTCTTGTGGTCGCGTGGCGCGAGCAGAATCAGCTGCAGCTACGAGTTTTGTGGTTTTATGCTTTGTTTTGATCCCTTTTTGCATGAAACTTCTTGTGTTTAACACCCATATTTGACCACCAATATTACCCTATATATACACCTCTTTCCCCTTCATTTTCCCTTGCTACAACTCCAAAACTCTCTCAAACATCAAAGATCTAATGTTATTTTCTTAGTGTTCTTGAAGGTTTGACTTCCAAAAGTCAAACTGAGTTTAATCTTTCATTCTAATTAGCTTATGTAGTCTTAATAATACTTGTTTATGGTGGCACAACATATATATAATATAATACCCCTTGTTACCTTTGGTAGTTAGTTCTCCGATTTCGGTCGGTGAGGTTTCGGACCTTGTAAAGCAAGGCTTCATGGAGAACTTTGTGTTCTTGATATATATATACTTATATAACTTCTTGATACATACTAACCATGCTTAACTTCTGCTCATTTTAGTTTATTTACAAATTCCATGGGTATGAGTTTTAGGGTCTATGCTTCGGTTTAACCGTAAATAGCTCTAAACTGTAAACCGAACTTTTGTTTACTAGTTTTGTTAAAATAGTTGTTTAAACCTGTTTAATGTTAGATTTAAGTTTCTAAAATCATTTTTAAAAATTCTTTGATATTGGGCATGCGGAAACCATCTATGAACTTATTGGGAGATGGAAACCGAACCAAAATCGAACTCTTATTTAAAGACTTTATTGTTAACTTTTTTGTTGTAAAACTTAAGTTTCTTCAACTATAAATTATTATACAAGTTCTTGGATATTTGGGCATGTGGAAACCATCAATAAACTATTTGTGAGATGGAAACCGAACCAAACCGAACTAAACCGATTTTCACTCGCTTAAGACACACAAGTGTGTTTTTAGCTATCAAGACTTATATATTTCATTAAAAATGATTTACAAACTGATTTTAATTATTTTCTTAAGTACTTTGAAATGTTGGATCCAACTTGCTCTCATAACGAAGTTTGGACCGACAAAACCGAACACTCGATTAGCGTACGTTGATAGTTCTAAAACAATAAATCTACATACTTGGTTAAGTCTTATTAAGTTTTATTGAGTTATCTCATAACATTCATTATTTTGGAAAGTTGACTTTGGGTTTTGACCAATTATCAAGACCCGAACCAACAAACCGAAACACTCGTTAAAACCCGTTTTATTATCTTTATTACAAAGGGACTTGCATTCTTGCATTTTTACCCACCTTATTACTCAACATTGGTTGAGTAAATATTAAGGTTAGATACTTTAACCCGGTTTTGAGCAAACTTACATTTTTAAAGGGTTATTATTATAAATTCGTAAATATTTACATTTTTAAACCTTAAACTTTAAATTGTTGCATTTCTTATCATTTATTCCATTTAAAGACTTCCTAGACAACTTTTCAAATACAAGACTTCATTTCACCTAAACCTTGCCCATTAAACCTCATCCTTCCGGTTACCTGTTATTTTGCCGACCAAGTTTATAACTTGAACGTGAGTACTTTCATTTCCCCGTTTTCCATATTTCGTTTTGGGGGTGATATTGCATACTTATTTCAATCTAAATGTTTTATACTTGAGACGTAAACCACAAACTTTATTGTATACTTACTTAAATAAATGCTCTATTTGGTGTTCTATGCTTACATGCTTATGTGTTTATGTGTTTACCGCTTTTGGTTGGTTGATTCACAAATCCGTGAACTATCTAGTATTCTCTTATAGCACGGTGCCGTTAATGTATTCTTATTAACGACCTCATGAAATCCAAATCTATTTAGTATTCTCTTATAGACGATGTCGTTAATGTATTCTTATTAACGATCTCATATAAAAATTCTGAACCAGGTATTCTCTTATGGTATGTGACGCTAATGTGTTAGCGATCTCATTATTATCCAAATTGTTACTTTTATTTATTGTTCTGTATACAAGATTGTGGCATTTATTATTATATGCATATTGTTCAAAAACCATGAAATTGCTCACCAACCTTTGTGTTGACAAACTTTATTTTATACAATGTTACTGATTTGACTTTTGTTGACTTGAGGACTTGACGAAAAACGTTACCAAGACTGTTAGGATATTATCAAAACGAACAATATATATATATATATATATATATATATATATATATATATATATATATATATATGATTGATTTCTTTTGAGAACCACTTTGAGTTTTAAGAACTCGAAAGAACTCAGTGTAACGAATTTTATTTACGAATTTTTTTACACATGCGTAATATATGTAAGTTACATACACGTAAAAAAATTACAGAATTTTTTACGCACCGAGTCGACTTTTTACACATATGTAACGGACGTAAAAGTTAGTGTAACCACTTACATATTTATTCTCTCTCCTACTTTGACTTTTTTTGTCAGATTTAATCTCAACCACATATTCCAATCCATTTAATAAAATGTGTGGTCCAAAATTGAGTTCTTAAAGTTCTTTAAACTCATCATGGTTCTCAAAATAACCCTTCCCTATATATATATATATATGTATATATATATATGTATATATGTATATATATATATGTATATGTATATATGTATATGTTTACTTGTATTCAATTTGTTTTGTATGAACGAGATGTGTTGTTTGTTGATTTTATGAAATTAAATGAGTTGATTAAATATTGCCACTTTAAATAGTGTCTTGTATTTTTGGGCAATCGATTGCACCCCGGCATGTTCCGCCGCCTTTGGTCAGGGTGTGACATAGATTAACCTTTCTATATTTATATTTTTATATATATTAAATAAGTATTTTTACATAATAAGATATAATATTGAATAAATTATAAGATCTATAAAATAATAAGACTAAGTAATATATATTTAACAAAAATTATAATCGATCGTCAAACTCTCAAACTCTATCTCTATTCGTCAATTTATTATGTTTATTCCTCACTTAATCTTTTATTAGGCTATATCGTTAACGCTTGAATCGCAATCTTCATTCTTATCATCTTATTAATCTCGTTGCTCATCTGATAAGGTGAGTATCACAGTTCCCTCTTTTACTGATTTTACATTGTTTCGGGGACATGGGTTTCTTAATATTTTATTATTATTTAATATTCAACTTATAACTGTTAGTCATGTGTGTTTAACAATTTATGTCTAACGTGTTATATGCTTATATGCTTTACTTGATACGCATTCGGAGAGGTCCATCATAATCACAGAATAATATGATCATACGACCGTCGTAGTAGCCATCGTACAGTTCGTCTGGCATCGTGTTTACCGACAACGTATTTACTTGCTCATTGGTTAATTGCTTATCCCACTTGATATAGTTTGCACTTCTTATATACTTATTATATATTCACTTATATGGTGTTTTACTCACTCAACCAAGTGTTGACAAAATTATTGTATTTTTAGCGCATATGCAGGTCACTGTATGATATGATAATCAAGAATTGTTTGAAGAAACTTAGGGTTGCATGCTAGAGATGAAGATACAAGAATTAAATTTTGAATTTTGGTTTACTTGTTTAATTATGGAATTATGTACTTTGTTATTTGAAATTGTTAGATTATTTTAATTGCAATAATATATATTATCATTTTAATATTGCATGATAATACCTTGAGAGTTGTGAGCAATCAACTCACGCCCCGACATTTCCGCCTTAGGTTGGGGTGTGACTCTATTAAAGTGATAATAATTATATTTATTCCATTTCATAAAATAGCAAGTGCATGGTTGTTCATATATAAAAAATACAAGAAACATATCATTTAATAAGAAATAAAAATAAAGTATAATATATCCTAAAATCGACTAATGATCTTCGTACTTAGCACGCCATCGATTCAACATGTAGGACATTGAAAATAATATATTTTGTCAACATTTAAATAGGTGAGATTTCATAAGTTTTGGTTTACACATATAGAGAAAAGATAGAATACAATAATTGTTTAACGTATATTAGGTACAAGAATACTTATATTCATGAAATCGATCCATGAAATCACATCACAAAATCTCGAAATCGTTAATACATACCCAATAAATCATTGATTCACCGAAATAAACAGTTTTGGATCGTTAATCGATCAATTTTTTTACTTTTCTCATGAAAACCGTTTTTGAGCGTTTTAGTTTTTTTGCTAAGTGTTTTAGTTTTTGGCTAAGTGTTTTACTATTTTTTCCTTTGAGTGTTTTTGTTTTTGCCTTTGAGCGTGCCGCGTACCTATCGTACGTTAAGTAATTATTGTACAGTAACCTCACTCTATACATACATACATATATATATATATATAAATTTTACACAATTCACGTGCCACATTTAATAATTTCAACCATAACTAAATGATAACGAGTATGAAATAATGACCCAATCTCCCGACCCAAAGTTGAGGAACCAACGAATAATAACCACCAATTAGTCTAACCTGGACATAATATAGGCGAAGTGGGTTAATGGTTAGTTATTTTGTATATAATTAAGTTCATTTATTTATTAGTTTTAACTGTTTATTGTGGGAACTTCGATACTTCATACGTGTTTATTGTATTTCAGGTCATAGACGTTAAAGTACTTAATTTGGACATGTTGATGCACAAGATGAAGAACTGGGACGCCCAGCACGCGAAACAAGAAAAATAATATATAATTTCTTATGAGAAGACCTAGAAGACCCCATCGCGTATCGAGATGGGTTACGAAGACGGGAAAGTTAGGGTTTTTATGTTTCACATCCTATGTCGACCCTATCATTGAACAACTGATATCAGTCACAACCATCATCTCCAGTTACCATTGCCATCACCACTCATCCAACGTTGTTGTTCACCATCACCTCCGTCCACCACCATTACCAGTCCTCCTCCACCATTCGTCACTGGCGTCCAAACATCAGTCACCACCACTGTCACAGTTCATTATTATTATTTTTACTTGACCCGACATCGAGGTACGTTATTAGAAATTATTTTATTATGCTGGGTTAGCGTAATTACGGTGTGCGGGTTTTAGGCAGTCGTGATTATTCTACTGTTTATTGGTGTTATGTGGTAGGGTCGGGGCGGTTGAATTTTAGTCTGGAAGTTTGAAGTTCTATGGTGGCCAGATTACGACTGGATTATTAGTTAGTTAAATGTGATTAGTCATTAAATTGTCAGTATGCTAAACATAGGTAGTGACGGATCGGGTTCTAAGTTCAAAAATGTAAAATCATTATTTTATTATTAATTTAATGTTAGTGACGTTTCGAAATTAAACGATATTTTTGAACTTTATATACTAATATTTTATTTCACCAACCCGACTTGTCACATAATTAATTGTTTTGCCCACATATGATGTGTTTGTTTACACGTTATTCAAGATAGTCATTCTTTTTGTTCATATTTTTTCGAGTCAGTCTGTTAATAGTTGCTAGTGTGTCTTATAGTTCGAGTTGAGTCCATTGTTGAGTAAGTTTATCGAGTCGTGGTGATGTTCTATTAGTTGAGTTTGACTAGAAAATTGATTGTACCACTCGTACTCAATCTTCATTCGGGCGGGACAATCTGGTTTTATAAATATTGTACATGGTGTCCCTAAATTTTTGGTTTTTATTTATTTTTATTTTATTATTTTAATATTATTTTATATGTGGGTCGACCGCAACCAAAATGTTATATGGTCGTCGCCACGGTTTATTATTGATATATTTAACTTAAACGTTTTGATTTTACAGAACGTTTAGGAGTGGAGGGTAGATTGCGAGGTTTGATATCGGCCCGGTGGGTCCAGGTGCTCGTGTGTGACTTGATTCCATACGTTGAGCTCACACGTGAGATTTATTCGACTTTCCGATACACGACCACTAACATTTGTCAATTTTGGATAGCTTGTTTGTATCAAAACCCGACCCGATTTTTAAACCGGATCTTTCGATTGTATAAAATAATGGGTTTTTATGTTTCATAATCATCTCACGCTTGTCGGATTTTGAAAACACCCTTTTACGGTTGTAAAACACTTTAAAGCGCTTAAAACGCATCGAAAACGACCAAACGACTAGCGAAACGAACCGGACCAGACCACCAACCCCCCCCCCCCCCGACCACCCCGCGCGGCCATGGGAGGCAGCCTGGTCGCGCGTGGCCTAGTGCCACCTGCAGATCCATTTCGTTTTTCTTGTTTGTTTGTGTCTTAATTGACCACTTTAACTTAACCATTTTCATGCAAACCTCAAAAGAAAACCTTTATGACCAAACCCACACTCCTTCCCTATATAAACAAGCTCAGCTCTTTCATTTTACTCTTTCTCATTCATCTCTTTTCTCTCTCAAACTATGAACACATCTTCAAGGTCTCTTAATAGTTAAGAAGAACCTTTCTTTAATTTGTTTTGCTACTTAATAATTGAAGCTTGTGGTACAACATATATAATATGCACCCTTTGTTTTCTTCAGCTTTCACCTTCTCCGACCATGGTCGGTTGAGGTGATACGCTACAAGGCAAGGCTACATGGAGGACTTATTATAGTCCTTGATTATACTATTTTCCTTTAATGCTTACTAGTCTTGTTTATATTGTAAGTAGTTTAGTTTATAATTCATGTTTAAAGAGTTCCATGGTATTGGGTATGAAGTCGCTAGCCTCGGTTTTATCCCGAGTTGAGAACCGAACCAAAACCGAACTCTTGTTTACTAGTTTTGTTTTAAATAGTTAAATAAAAATGTTTATGTAAGATTTGAATATTATAACTTCTAAAATCATTTTTATAGTTCTATGGTATTTGGGTATGTGGCAACCATCCTCGGTATCATTCCGAGTCAAGGACCGAACCAAAAGCTAACTAAACCGAGTTCACTCGCTTAAGACATACAAGTGTGGTTTGGGCCACCAAAACTCATCTTTTCTTCAAGAATGTATCTTAAACTAGTTTTAAGTTATTTTATAAACATACTTGGTGTGTCGGAATCCAACTTGATCTTATAACAAGTTGGGACCGGTGAAACCAAATACTCGCTTAACGGACGTTAAGGTTCTTCACAATAGAACTATATACTTGGTTAAGTCTTTTCATTTTTATTGAGTTATCTCATTACATTTATCACATTGGAAAGTTGACTTTGAGTTTAGTTAATTATCAAGACTCGAATCGATAACTCTGAACACTCGATTAAAACCTCGTTTTGATATTTATATAACAAAGGGTCTTGCAATAGTGCATTATAGCCCCACATAATTACTTGACATAGGTTGAGTAATATTTACGAATGGAATACCAAGACCCGGTTTCGGGTAAACTTACTTTTCAAGAAACATGTCTTTAATTTCTCAAATATTTAAATTTTAAACCATAAACTTTATTTATTTACTTTACTTGTCATATATTTACTTTAAAACCTTTCAAGACTACCTACTAACTTAAGACCCGTTTAATCTAGGTCTTTCTTGTTAACGCGATCTCCGATTATTCACGAATCAATCTTTCAAGTTACTTAGTTAACGTGAGTACATTTCATCCCCCGTTTTCACTTTTATATTTTGGGGGTAACATGCATACTTATTCAAAACAAGAATGATTTAATATACTCGATCCTCAAACCACAAACTTTATGGTGTATGATAATTAGAGTACTTGCTCTATTGTGTTTTATATGTTTCATATGCTTTACGTGCACGAGTGTTTATTTTTATGTTGATGTTGAGCCTCATAAGTATGATCATACACTCCCATAACTACTTTAGCCTTGTGCTAGTAGAATAGGGCCTCATTATCCAAGTATGTCGGTTGGTACCGATTAGAAAGGATCCTCATTTACATATGTTTTATATGCCACGATTGATGCTTTTATTTATAGTCTCATATACGTTTGTGGATTTCGCTCATATTATATATACTCAAAACAATCAAATTGCTCACCAACATACGTGTTGACAAATAATAATTTATGCATCGTTACAGGTTTAATTATTACTTGATTTGGAGTTTGAAGATGTCATTCTATTTGATACCGCTAGGATATTAGAAGAATGAACAATATTTATTTCTTGTATTTAGTGTTTAATTGTATGAACGAGATGTGTTACTTTGGTGATTGAATGAAATTAATGAGTTGTTTAAATATTGTCACTTCAATAGTGTCTTGTGTTCTTGAGCAATCCGTTACACCCTGACATGTTCCGCCGCCTTTGGTCGGGGTGTGACAGCCACCGACTCCGCCGAGCCACATTTGTGTCGTTCTCACTTGGACGGCACGTGTATGAGATTTCAGTTCCCGATTTTTCTGTGGCCACGTGTTATTATACTCGGGAGGAGGTTCAGACTCCCATGTTTTTGCAGAGTTTTAGGGGTTATACCTTGCGGTCACAGCGGGACAGGGAGTTTTTTTTTACTAAAGCTCAGCTAGCTTAGTTTTGGGAGCAGATCCCGGATGGGGCCAACTCGAGTTCAGTATTGGCATCATCCATCAGGACCTCGTCCATCGCTATATTCACAGGATCGTTTCTTCACTATCGCCGACCGTCATTCGGGCCACGATAAGTGTAGCAACTTAGATCTGTTGTGCCTCCTATCGATCATTACTGTTTGGGAGGCCAACATTGCGATGCTGCTGCTCACGTCGTTTTCCATAGACCGGAGTTTACAGGGTGCGTCGGCCCAGTTATCTTTGGGGCCGTATATTACTAGGATTGTAGAGAGTGTTGGGGCTTTCGAGAGATATCCAGTCGATTTCTTTACTGCTGACCAGTTACCGAGGTTTTAGGGTTAGAGGATGCCCGGAGGGCCGGGATTTGCAAGCTACAGGATCCACGCATGCTAGTCCAGTCAGACATGGACTACAAGTGCCACCACCTCCAGGATCAGCGCTGTAGCATTACAGATGGGAGTTCTGACACACCGGAAGCATGTGCTGATCCCACATATGATGCGGCCACAGCGACAGTATCCACTTCGCCAGCCACCACTGCAGCCGCAGAAGTCAGTCACACTTGACATGATTTATCACCAGCTGCTGACGATGCAGTAGGAGACACGGGCCCATCTGGCTCGTCATGATGGTTATTTCAGGTTATTATTTACTCATTCGCAGGTACCACTTCCTCCTACACTCGTAGAGCCTGCAGAGCATGTGGAGCAACCCGATGTTGGTTGTGTTGTATTTGGAACTTTATGAGTGTAGTTCACTATAAACCCTCACAAGACCTCACTCATCCACCCGGGGCCCCGGGGGGGGGGGGGTTAAAGGGCTTGTTGCATACGCTAAATGCAATCATGATTCCTACGAAAGTGAGTTAGGTCTTTTAACATTTTTAATTAGTTTAACAAAATTTATTA
This sequence comes from Bidens hawaiensis, assembly GCF_021521415.1. Classification (NCBI taxonomy): domain Eukaryota; kingdom Viridiplantae; phylum Streptophyta; class Magnoliopsida; order Asterales; family Asteraceae; genus Bidens; species Bidens hawaiensis. The sequence continues at coordinate 552,910 of NW_027492341.1, read as the reverse complement.
TGAAATTAATTAATTCGGCTCGGTAATTATTTTGATAAAATTAACAGAAAAATCATTTTTACATATCTCGTAAAAGACCTATGTCTTACACTTTTGAGAAGCTAGGTTCTACACGTCTCGAGATTTTTCAGATTTGTTTGTTCGGTTGGTAGTTGGATGAGACGAGTGTTTACGAGAGTTTATGAGCCGCATTTTTGCATTGCATTGTCATTCATATCAGGTGATTTCAGTATCATTATCTATTTTGGTATTCTAGTTTTGAGTGTTAGAAGTGTAATTGTATAATTGCTAGTAGAACCATCACATTAGAGCACCGAGTTTTTAAATTGTTAAACTGTCAATTTCAACACCGTCACTCAAATGTTTGTAAATTGCTTAAATATTTTAACATCGAGGATAATGTAAACCTCAAGTGTGGGGATGGAGGAATTTTGAAAATTTTAGCTCAATAGTACCTCGAAGAATGTTCGGAAACCAAAGTTATTAACTGTTAATTATTGTCACTAATACCAAGTTATAGGTTTCTGGTCATGGTTGGTTTTTCAGCTTCTCGATAGTTTTTCTCACAAATGTTTTCAAAAAGATAAGTTGAAAATGGGGTCGTTTAGGCGGGGATAACGAGTCAAGGGGACGGGTATACATGTTTCATATCGGCGGCCCATAATTCCAAACATATTGGGAGATAGCCCCTATACTTAATAGCATATTATGTAATAGATATAAAACAGGTCTTATCATTTATTGAGGGAAACCGGTATGTTTTATAGAATTAGAACTTGCTTGCCATATGCTTATCGAGATCTTAATACCACCACCTGTATGGAGATTAGGACTTATAAAACCCGTACATACATTTTCCCCCCACTAAATAAAATCCCTCGCCCAACATTATCCCCGTAGGAGCCCGTTTGGACCTTATTCATTTTCATTTGCTAAACCGAACATTACACACAATTTCAGCCTTGGCCTTTATTTTATTTTAACCCTGTGTGATGAAATCCAGTTCGTTATCGAGTTATATATAGTTAAAAGAGTTGTAAATATGTGATCGTCAGAGTTGTATATTTTTATTTCAATGTATTATTTATCAGTTGTGCTAAAAAAATTGGAAAAAAAATGAAAATCCAGCAAAAAGCCAAAAAGAAATCTGTTTACATTAGTTATGTAATTAGCAGTTTGTTTGTTTTTGTTTAGTTGTGTATGTATTTGTTAAACTGGGTTTCATCCTCCTTAGTCACTAAATATGCCTAAACCACACCCAAACCTAAGCCTCAGCAAAAACTTAGTCTGAGTCTTTATGCAACCGGTGGGTAATGGGTGGAGATAAGACTGGCATGCAAGCTTATTAAGTTGTGACTCATACTTGGTATTTGAGGCAGAGACATATACTGACACATCTTTTGCTAGTCCAAATATTAAACCGAGAGGAGTGTTGATAGTGTGAGGGGTATGAATATGTATGCATTAACCGGAAACAAAGTACACTCATCTGGGTGGCTCTATTGTTTTTATAGTATCATTTAACCTTATTCGTGAGATGTCAATCTAGAAAGTGTCAGTCTGGGCACTGGGTGTGACCTTAAACCTTACTAGTATTAATGGTGATAATTCACATACCTATGATGGAGGTTAATCTTTACTTTAAATTTTGCTTGAGGGTTTAGCAAAATATAAGTGTGGCGATGTGATGGTTGGTTATTTTGTATATAATTAAGTTCGTTTATTTATTAGTTTTAACGGTTTATTGTGGGAACTTTGATACTTCATACGTTTTTATTGTATTTCAGGTCATAGATGTTAAAGTACTTAATTTGGACATGTTGATGCACAAGATGAAGAACCGGGACGCCCAGCACGCGAAACGAGAAAAATAATATATAAATTATGATGAGAAGATCCATCGCGATACGCGATGGGCAGGCTTGAAGACCCATCACGTATCACGATAGGATTAATTAATAATATGTAGACCATGGTCCATCGCGTACAGAAGATCCCATCGCGTATCGCGATGGGTTACAAAGACAGGAAAGTTAGGGTTTTTATGTTTCACATCCTATGTCGACTCTATCATTGAACAACTGATATCAGGCAGTTTCCAGAGCTACAAGAGGGCGATTTCATCAATCCGAATCATACCGAGATAATATTCATGTTCCAAATCATCATAATTGAAGATTCCATGATGTCGATGCTCGGCTAATCTCTTCGAGTCATACCCGGGATGTAGAGTTTGTATCGTTTACAGTTTTCTCATGTATTAAAGAACAAATACTTTGTAATTATCATTTGCTTAATCTATGAGTATTGATGTTTAGTAGTGTTGTGCATTCAATCGGTTTAGGTTTACGTTGATCCGAATGATTAATTTGTCACTTGCTATAATAATTGCTCATATGACTGTTTTGACTAGTTGAATTCAATGAAGCATGCAATTGCCCTTAGTTGAGTCACACTGGTATGGATTGTTTGATAAGCAGTGATGTGTAATTGTTGGTGCCTAAGGTTTAGCTCGTTAGTCAATCTGTATTAATCAGTGATTTTTAATATGTTAGGTTGCATGAGATTACTATTTGTGTGCATCCTTGAACCCTGGGTGTTATTTGTCTATGTTAATTGCTTGAATTTGTGAATTGTTTAATCAGTATTAAAACCAAATTATTTGCTTGTGTGAGCAACACTAAAACTCATTACTTCATATTATTATAAATTAGTTACACAATTACATTGACCACATACTCCTTGTGTTCGACACCCTACTTACCCTAGCTTGCTTAGGTGATTAGGAACTTGATTTAATTGTTTTCTACTAGATAGCGACAGTCTAGCATCACAGGTACGTCCACCCGGACCCTCCCGTTTTGATGTTTTATGTTTGATGTATCAACCATAAAGCGATAAACGTATTGCACATAATACACATATGATAATCATAAACGATATGATAGAATGATATTAACATGCACCTCATTAACGCAAATCGGTTTGAAATTGTAAACATAAACTAACGATAAATACTTAAACATGCTACACCCCAAAAATGTAATAAATATTTAAAATGTGGTTATGAAAACTCACTTGATGGAGTTACGCTAATGAAGACGAATTAAACATGTAAGCAAGATGAACCGAACAAGTTTGGTTCAGCGGGCGGACTTATTAAATAAATTCTAAGTTCACACAATGTTCACAAGGTTGAAAGAAAATAAAGACGGTGAAAGGTTCTTGCTAAAAGTTTGGAATTTTTAAGTCTTAAAAGAAAAAAAATATTTTTCACAAAAAATAGTCTTTGATTATGTTTTTGTCGCAAATTTCTCTAAACGTTAATTTTTATTCAAGAATCGGGGTTTGATATCGTTAATCAAGTTTTATTAGTTTGATCCGTTCAAGAAAGTCAAACGGGCTTAAAAAGTAATAAATTAGATTTAAGCGAGTGGTTCAATTTTAGTCGGATATAAATCCGGTTTTTATGACGGATTCGTGTCCGTCATGATAAAAATGGTTTTTTTAGGTTTAGCACTTTAATAGTTTATGTTTTAAAATTTGTATAAATAAAATATCCAAACTATGTGCAAAAGAAGCATAAGCGAGTTGAGTTCGTTTTTGTTGGATGAACGACGTTGTTAAATATTTTCACCCCGGTATTACATCCTAAATAAACATAATGCACAAAAAATACACGAATAACCTGAGGAGTGAACACAAGACAAAAAGATGAAACATGAATTCTTGGAACGATTTGACAATTTGAAGTCAGACTTAATCAAAACACCAAAGAGAGCTCAACAACAACAAATTTTCATATTTCGTAATGTAGCAAAGTAAGAAGCGGAAAACTAAACTATATTTATTGGGAAAAACAAGCCAAGGGTGTTTCAACTTGATTAAGTTGGTCAAAGAATTAGATTGAGTTAAAAGTCGTTAAAATTTTAATGAAATCATCAATTTGTAATTGTATCATAGAGCCAATGATCAATGAGTGTTAATGGATTCATTGCAAAGGTAATCAAAACAGAAAACTAATCAAATTGGCAGTGAACTGGATTGAATGCTCATTTTCATACAAAGTTTTCATAACGACTTTGGTTGTGTATCGCAATGGGCCAGGGGTGGCTTCGTCGCGTAGCACGACCCAAATGTATTCGTTGAGATTTCTGAGCCAGACGTGCTACGCGACGTGTCCAGATTTATCAGATTTTGGAGTTTGACACATTTGATCCGTGAACCTTGTTTTAAGCTTTATAATGGTTCGAAATACATGAAATTCAACTTGTGATTTATTAATAACATTAAATCCGAAAATTTAACACGGGTGGGGTTTTCGGGTTTGAAAATTAAGTAATGTTACATCTATGGTTGGCCCTTTCGTGAGAAAGATGAAGAGGAGGTTGATCATACGTTCTCCGGGTGTAACTTTCTGGTTGCGATTTGAGATTTGTTTTCCTTTTGCTTCGCGGGCAAATAGAGCGGATTTGATGGACTTCCTGAAAATCAGGGTTGTCGAGTAAAATATTAATGTGTTTTTACACCCTTGCGTATTCGGTTACGTGAAGGATTTGGATAGGCCCACGATACTTTGGTTTTTTTTTTTTTTTTGCGAGATACTTGCATTAGATGAGAACGTTGGATGACAAATTGAATTTTTTATCAATTGATTGAGAGCTATTTTTTAAAACCTTATTTTGTAATGGTTTTCTCTAGCTTCAACAAGTTTTTTATATAAGTCGTAGTTTCAAAAGAAAATCTATGAGTAACCTTCCACATACACTTAATTTGGTGCGTTTTAATAATTTTTTTATCAATTTTTAAAATGTAAGTACTTTGACAATGACAATAAAAACGTCTCTTGAATACCATAATGGTGTGATTTAGGACCATCTAAAACATTTTAATAATTTCATAAATCTCTTTGTTATGCTAGTTTTGTCTATAAATAATTTTAAACTAAAAATAAGTGCATTAAATAAAAAAGTTAATAACACATTTTAAAGTCATTAATTTCCATATATTTTATTTTAAAAAATGAATTTTACATTGAACATGAAGTGGTCCGAAAACCCTAAAAGCACATCACCTCACATGCCCCTTCGGCCCTTCATATCAAACCTTTTTTTATGCGGTACACAAATATTCCAAGGTGTAAATAATTTTCTAAAACTATTGTTTTGTTCCCAAAAGTCCTAACACCACAACCATAACTCCTTCCTTTAATTAAAAAAAACATATCCATCTAAAATAGAAAAAAAAAATGTACATATCGTATATTAAAGAATATACTTTAAGAAGTCATCATGAAGACATATAAAAGAAGTATAAAGTTAGTGTCAAATTAAAAGTATCATTTTAAACATTAGCATTTGCCTTAATTTGAGGAATATAGTATAAACATCTTTGACTTGCTTTATAAGTCAAAAATATTACAAAGGGTAAACTTATACCTCAAATTATAATATATTAAAGTGTGTCATAACTCCAGTTTCCATATAAATTCAAGTTATTACTATTATTTTTGAAAAAACAGAGGAACGTGCAATTTGTGACGATGTTTTTGGGTGTGTTTGTATGGTACGTAATATGTTTTAGTCGAGCTCCTTACTAGATTAGTTGTTTTTGTTTTTTATTAAAATTTGTCATTCAAAAAAATGTAATTTGTTACAAAATTATCTACAAATCACTTATAGTTGTTAAAATGATTAATTAAGCAAAATTTGATTCTAATAACTTAATCATAGCATCTCGATAATAATTCATAATAATAATTTATCAGTAACACTTATAACTTTAATTTAATCTTCAAAAACCATTACATTCATAACTTTCTTAATGTGACTTTTTATCTTTTTTGTTAACCATAAACTTTTATAAACAAACGGTGAAAAAAAGACGCCCCCCTCTACAACCCGAAGACAGTCACCAATCAAACAATTGATTCACGCTATAACATTACATTTAGAACATTTTTTAAACCAAAAAATATCTAAAGATTTCATATCGCCTGCCTAAAATCATGTAAAGCACCTCCTTTTCACGTGTCATATATAGGGAAGTGTTATTAAATTTGTATAAGAAAGATTTCATATATGAAAATGAAAAGTTTAAAAACCACAAACAAAGCTAGGAATGGATCCATTTTTGTAATGAAATTGAAACTTCAAAGTGATATGGGTTGAATTGTCATAATAAATTATTATTAGCTAATATGTTATAGTTGAATTATTAAAATTCAGTTTTTCTCTAATTATATAGGTTGATTTAAAAAAAAAAGTGACGTTATTGATCTTGTAGTTTTCTTATCCTGTGAATCCTTTTCACTTTTTTTTCTTAAAAAATAATTAAACCAAGGGCCTAATTGGTATACAAAAAGATTAGGATATTATCATAATACAATACCCGTAACCTCCCCCCCCCCCCCCCCTCTCCCTTATTATATCATCGTAAACCCTAACTCCTCTATGGTCCATCCGGTCAATTGAGCTCAACGAAGAAAAGAACTAAGAAAACTTTGGTGTGTTAACTCCTCTTCACTCGTATGCCTGATATTTAGTGTGTTTGAGAGCAATGGTCCAACTTCGATCCTACAATGGAATATGGTTGGTTAATTTTGCACTACTTTCATACCCTTGTTCCATATGAACTGTTGTTAACTCATATGCTTTTACAAGCCATCTCCACTTTGGTGGGATGGTAAAGGCTTAGGCCTTTGGGTGAGAGGTCCAGGGTTCGATCCCTGGCAATGGCGGTTTATTGTAAATGAAGTGGTCCGAAAACCCTAAAAGCACATCACCTCACATGCCCCTTCGGCCCTTCATATCAAACCTTTTTTTATGCGGTACACAAATATTCCAAGGTGTAAATAATTTTCTAAAACTATTGTTTTGTTCCCAAAAGTCCTAACACCACAACCATAACTCCTTCCTTTAATTAAAAAAAACATATCCATCTAAAATAGAAAAAAAAAATGTACATATCGTATATTAAAGAATATACTTTAAGAAGTCATCATGAAGACATATAAAAGAAGTATAAAGTTAGTGTCAAATTAAAAGTATCATTTTAAACATTAGCATTTGCCTTAATTTGAGGAATATAGTATAAACATCTTTGACTTGCTTTATAAGTCAAAAATATTACAAAGGGTAAACTTATACCTCAAATTATAATATATTAAAGTGTGTCATAACTCCAGTTTCCATATAAATTCAAGTTATTACTATTATTTTTGAAAAAACAGAGGAACGTGCAATTTGTGACGATGTTTTTGGGTGTGTTTGTATGGTACGTAATATGTTTTAGTCGAGCTCCTTACTAGATTAGTTGTTTTTGTTTTTTATTAAAATTTGTCATTCAAAAAAATGTAATTTGTTACAAAATTATCTACAAATCACTTATAGTTGTTAAAATGATTAATTAAGCAAAATTTGATTCTAATAACTTAATCATAGCATCTCGATAATAATTCATAATAATAATTTATCAGTAACACTTATAACTTTAATTTAATCTTCAAAAACCATTACATTCATAACTTTCTTAATGTGACTTTTTATCTTTTTTGTTAACCATAAACTTTTATAAACAAACGGTGAAAAAAAGACGCCCCCCTCTACAACCCGAAGACAGTCACCAATCAAACAATTGATTCACGCTATAACATTACATTTAGAACATTTTTTAAACCAAAAAATATCTAAAGATTTCATATCGCCTGCCTAAAATCATGTAAAGCACCTCCTTTTCACGTGTCATATATAGGGAAGTGTTATTAAATTTGTATAAGAAAGATTTCATATATGAAAATGAAAAGTTTAAAAACCACAAACAAAGCTAGGAATGGATCCATTTTTGTAATGAAATTGAAACTTCAAAGTGATATGGGTTGAATTGTCATAATAAATTATTATTAGCTAATATGTTATAGTTGAATTATTAAAATTCAGTTTTTCTCTAATTATATAGGTTGATTTAAAAAAAAAAGTGACGTTATTGATCTTGTAGTTTTCTTATCCTGTGAATCCTTTTCACTTTTTTTTCTTAAAAAATAATTAAACCAAGGGCCTAATTGGTATACAAAAAGATTAGGATATTATCATAATACAATACCCGTAACCTCCCCCCCCCCTCTCCCTTATTATATCATCGTAAACCCTAACTCCTCTATGGTCCATCCGGTCAATTGAGCTCAACGAAGAAAAGAACTAAGAAAACTTTGGTGTGTTAACTCCTCTTCACTCGTATGCCTGATATTTAGTGTGTTTGAGAGCAATGGTCCAACTTCGATCCTACAATGGAATATGGTTGGTTAATTTTGCACTACTTTCATACCCTTGTTCCATATGAACTGTTGTTAACTCATATGCTTTTACAAGCCATCTCCACTTTGGTGGGATGGTAAAGGCTTAGGCCTTTGGGTGAGAGGTCCAGGGTTCGATCCCTGGCAATGGCGGTTTATTGTAAATGATAGGAGGCAAGCTTAAACATTAAAAAAAAATGCTTTTACACTCAAATTTGCTTTTAAGTTATTAATATGAAAAATGGGCATTTACATATATCCCCTTCTTAAGTTTCTTTATTACATATTTACCCAACCCTTAAAACTCAATTACATATTTTCCCTTTTTAAACAACATATATATAATATATTTATCCATTTCATTAAAATTAGTTAACTAGATTCCTATTTTGCCCTTAATCCCATTCTTAAAAACATCGAAACTACAAACACATTAAAACGAGTAGAAATTAAAAAAAAAAGTTGAAGATGGCATCCAGATATAAAACTTCTCTTTCGGCCCACTTCAAATTAAGCTTTATCTCAATCACTTGCTACTTATCTTCATACTCTGTTCCACATATGTTTCATATTTTACCACTTTATTCTCTTTTATTTTATAATTAATTTCACATTCAGTGTCATCTTTATTGTTCTTATAAATCAATAGCGTTTGACTTGGGTGTTGTTAATTTCGGTGAATTTGTTGTTGTCTTAATATTTGTGGGTTGAATAGCTATGGTTGGATTATACGAACCAGAAGTCTTTGTATTTGCTTGTTTGACTAAGGTCTAAGAACTTACTTTGAAATGATTAACACTTGTTTGATAAGTGGTAGACGGTCTTTCTTATCCAGAGCCGTCGAACAGGTTCTCCCTTTGAGTCTCCAGAAACTTACAAGATTTGGTTAATGAAAGAGAAGGGTAAAGGGGTAATTTTGATAGCTTAGGGGAAATATGTAATTAAAATTTAAGAGTTGAAAAAATATGTAATTAAGAAGGCTAATAAAGGGATATATGTAAAAATCCCTACGAAAAAAGTTATTTAGAACAACATATATTATTTGCTTCTATTTGACACATTAAATTATGTAAATAAAAGCATTCACATTCTATCCTGTGTCTTAAAGATAAGCTTCAAACTTTACTCCAAGGTTTAGTTGTCCATTGTTGCTACAACAAAGATAAGACTAATGATAGTGAATGGACTGGTTAGGCTAACAAGCTTCAAGGGTTCAAGTTAACCTAACGTAGGTCGTGGTGTCCCTCTACGTTTGCAAAACGTAGAAGGAGGTTCTCTAGTTTGTTGTTGGTTGCTATAGTTCACCAAGGATCAAGAACCGTGATGTTTGGAATCGGTTCTTGAATGATGTTCTTGGTGAAGCTATGAATCTATTGAAGTAAGAAAGAAATAAGCTAAGAGCATATTTCTCAAGGAAGAAGAGAAGATTAGGGAGAGTATGTTATCAGCCCAAATCTTGGTGTGTTCTTGTTTATGGCTAAGTTCTTCTTATATAGAAGAAGAGACTGAGCCTTTTGTCCAGTGTACAAACTAATTGACCTCCAGTTCACTTAGAGGGTTGACCTTTGTGGGCGGGAAGCTTTGGACCGTTGTTCCATGATTAAAATAATAATATTTTATCTGAGCATGTCCCTTGCTCAGAGGGAACAGTGATTTGATCAGTGAGTTGACATCGTACTGTAGCACGTGGGTACTGTTCACGTACTTGTTTATATAAATTTGGGCGGGAAACAAAGCCTTTAACCTTTTAACCCTTTTAGCGTTAATGTGTTTCAGCCATTTTATTATTTCCTTGGGCTATCCCCGTCATCAGCCCCCCAAGTCAGAGGTGTTTGAGAGGTAAGCTCAAGGGCTTCTGACTTTTGCACACATTTTGTTTATTGCTTAAAGGCTTCGAGGCTTTGTTCAGTTTTGGTTGTTTTTATTGCCCATAGAACATTTTCATGGGAATCCCTGTGATTTCCTTGTTTAGCCTTAATTGGCTTATTATGGATGCTATTAGTTATGGCCTTGAAATGGCCTTGTTTATGAACTATGATGTTCTATGCATTTATGTATTGGTTGCTTATCTTGTTAATTTGATGTGATTTTAGCTAACTTTCCTTAAGAAGTTTTAGTGCTGCAGTCACTTTAGCTTCAAGGCTTCATTAGGTAAAAAGCACATGTTGGCTATCCTTTGTATCACTACTTAGTGTATGTTTTTGTTTCATAAACTTTTTCAAAGCTTAAGGAACGAATTGATGTAGGCTGTTCAGACCCGTCTATGAGACAAGTTTTTAGTTGAAAAATTTTTCTAAGTCTCATGGAGTTGTATTGATATAGGAACTTACCCCTTATATAGGTCCATTTAACCCTTGAACCTATTGAGCGATGTGGCCTGGGAGCTCATCCCCTTACATGGCCCTTGCCATGGAGTTTCTTGCTAAGTTCTCAACCTGATTATAGGATAGTAAAGACAAGTTATGACAAGAACTTTATCATTTATTTCAAGAGGTTGTTGTTCACAAAAAAGAGAATTATACATCTCTTGTAGTACATTTCAAGACTTTGACTAGGCATGGAACCTTTTAAGCATTTTGCCGTTCCAGTGTCTTGGGAGCTTATTGCCAACTAGGAGCTCGTTTTCTTTGTTCTTTGAAATCAACGGCCTCTTCGCCTCGGATATGTGCTTCAGCTCGTTCGAGAGCTTCTTCAAGGGTTTTAGGTAGGCACTTGTTGAAGTCCCTTGTGAGGTACTTGGAGGTGATGCCGTTCATGAAGCCTGTCACCCTCATTTTTTCGTCAGCCCCCACATATTGTAACCCTTCTTTTTTGTACCTTTCGATAAAGTCTCGAAGGCTTTCATCATCTTTCTGTTTTATCTGGAAAATTATCGTGGCATCCTTGACATACCTCATTTGTTGTGAAAAGTGGGCCAAGAATCCTTTGCTCAGATCATCGAAGCTTCGAACACTTTGAGCAGGAAGGTCATTGAACCATATCCTGGCTGATCCGACAAGTGTTTGCATGAACATTAAACAACATTCAGCATGGGACCACTTTTCAATTCTAGCAGCACCGGTAAATACCTGGAGGTGTTCTTCGGGATCCTCGGTCCCATCATATGTTTTTATATGTGGTGGCATCTTGATTTTTGTTTGAGAGTCATAATTGGCGATTTGTTGAGAGAAGCACGACAAGTTACTAGGCTTATAGGGTTTAGCAAGGTCTTCTTCTACCATCGTGGCAGGATTATGACACGTTGTTCCTTGGTGAGTACCCAGCGCTTGGTTGATGAGCTGGGTCCAAGAGAAGTGTGTCATCATTTGAGCCACCATTTGAGGCATGAGGTTGAAGCCTTGAAGGCTTTCAAGGGTTGCTGCTGCTTTGCTTGTTCCCATAGGAGTGCTCATCGTTGCATTCCGAGCCAAGGGTAGGACCGACATGGCCTGTTCCCACGTGGTGGCTGTAGGAGGAGGAACATTTGAAGCTGGTGACTACCATATTTGGTCGAGAGTGGTCTCGTGTCCAAGGGGTTGTGAAGTATACAAAGGGAAAGCCGTTGGGCTTGGCCTTGCATAGGTATAAGGAGATGGGTTAAAAGGTTGGCAGGTTACACTTGTACCAGCTTCTAAACTAGAAGCAGTAGGTCGTGAGCTGGTTAAAGGGGAAGGCGGGCGTCCAAGTGACAGTGAGAGTTCTTCGTCGTCATACTCCAGCCTTAGTCTTATCCCCTTTTCTCTTTCTTGGCTCACATGTTGGTTAAGAAGATGTCTTAATTGCAAAAAATGCCGTGATACACCTTCCATTGTCAAGTCGACACGTTCCGGGGTGTTCGTGACTCCTGCATGAGGAGAAGGAACCCCAGATCGTGAAGGAGTAGGAGTTCGAAAAGGTGACAACTCGAGGAACAAAGGTCCCGTAGAGGTTTCTCCCGGAGTGGAGAAAATCGAGGTTGTCGCCGGAGTTTCTTGACCGGAGCTTGGTGTCGGTGTTCTTGACACTTGGTTAACTTCTTCGGGAGATTCACCTTCTGCCATAATGATTTAGTGAAAATGAAGCTACACTACTGGTCTTTAAGATAAAGTAAGCGGCGTAGCCCCACGGTAGGCGCCAACTTTGTAACATCCTAAATTTTAATTATAAATAAAGAAAGTTATGTTTAGTGATTTCACGTTGTTAATTATTTAATGTCGAGTAAGGAGGGAGTTGGGCTTAGATTGCGTAAGATGGGTTAAATGAGAATGGGCCTCGGGTCCGTGGGCTTAGAGGGATATAAATATCCCATCCCAAACCCAATCTTTCATTTCCACCTTCTTTCTTCACACACTCAAAACACACACATACTAACCGATCAAGATTCGAAGCCGAGACCCGAGATTTTGTTGATAGATCTGAGTTGGTAAGGTAAGAACAAATCCACCAAAGCTTATATTACTGAAAATGGTTAGGATTTGATGGGTTAACCGAACCCGAAACCCAAACTGCCCAAATCGGACCCCTAAAACGTCGATTTTAGGCCGATTTGATGGTTAGGATTTGTAGGCGCCGATCATACGATTCCGTGGGTACCAAAATCGAGTTATTTGGCTAAGAAACGAAGGATTTATGGGCAAACAGATCTGCAGCGCGATAACTTCGCCTGCAAGATTAAGTTCGCCTGATGAACTTCGCCTTCAAGCGTAACTTCGCCTTCAAGCGTAACTTCGCCTAAGGATAACTTCGCCTACGGCCAAGTTCGCCTAAGGTATAACTTCGCCTGAAGCCAAGTTCGCCTAAGGTTTAACTTCGCCTGAAGCCAAGTTCGCCTAAGGTTTAACTTCGCCTGAAGCCAAGTTCGCCTAAGGTTTAACTTCGCCTGAAGCCAAGTTCGCCTAAGGTATAACTTCGCCTGAAGCCAAGTTCGCCTAAGGTATAACTTCGCCTGAAGCCAAGTTCGCCTAAGGTTTAACTTCGCCTGAAGCCAAGTTCGCCTAAGGTTTAACTTCGCCTGAAGCCAAGTTCGCCTAAGGTTTAACTTCGCCTGAAGTGAAGTTCGTTTATAAAATAAATTAAAAACCTAATGGAAAATGTGTTAAGGCAGTTATCGAAAATAAAATTTTTTCCAAGCTGACCTGGCAGCTTAACCCCAGCCAGGGGCTCTGCCCCTTGGACCCCGCTAGGGGCTGCCGCCCCTAGAACCCCGCTGCCAGGGGCGCTGCCCCCGGACCCCCGTTCGTTGTGGGTCATATATAGATAGAAATACAAAACGAGTAGTAGTAGTTAATTGATGTGTGTAAATATTATACAGTTAGCCGAGCCCAGTTAAAGAAAGGAATTACGATCAACGGCGAGCGTAACAGGATCCAGGTGAGTTTCTAGCCCCATTCCTTGTTATGTTTTCGGGGCTGTGTGCATACTTGATGTGTTGTTAATACATTTATCCTAAGTGATAAGTGTATGCCATATGTGATATATGTGATATGTATGAATGATTGCTTGATGGTTCGTGAACGATCTTCGGATATTGCACGTACTGTCAGGTTGTAACGTTATAAAGCCATATGTGATATATGTGATATGTATGAATGATTGCTTGATGGTTCGTGAACGATCTTCGGATATTGCACGTACTGTCAGGTTGTAACGTTATAAATATGGCAAGTATGATATGTATGTTTATGTGTATGAACGTAATAAAGTTAATAAAAGAAGGAAATGACGGTTGTATGGTTGTATGGTTACGAAAGGGGTACCGAGCCCTAATAATACTCGAGGTATGATGCATGGTTGTATGGTAACGAAGAGGGAACTGAACCCTACTAATATTCGAAAACAAGGGACCAGACCCTAATAATATCTGTGATGTTAGGGACCAGACCCTAATAATATCTGTGATGTTAGGGACCAGACCCTCATAATATCTGTGATGTTAGGGACCAGACCCTCATAATATCTGTGATGTTAGAGACCAGACCCTTATAATATCTGTGATGTTTGGGACCAGACCCTTATAATATCTGTGAGGTTATAGGGCGAAAGGCTCTTTAAAACGTATGATTATGAATGTAAAGAAAGTATGTAAATAAGAAAGAAAGTATGTAAGTAAGAATGAATGCATGAGTACTTATGTGTGTATGAAAGAAAGTTATGAGGTTAAGTACGTATGTATGTAATAAGGTATTGTATGGTATGGTATGATTAACTAGAACTCACTCAGCGTAGCTGACTTTTAGTATGCACGCAGGTGAGTAGGTTGAGACAGCTGGCTTGAGTGGAGGACACATGGCAGAAGACTAAAGCCTGGCATCTGAAGATCTGATATGTTTTATAAGTTATGTTTTGATTTTGAAAGACAAGAGGAATGTTTTAAGACATGATTATGAATCGATATGTAATGTTTTATGAATGTTTTATATTCCGCGTAAAGTTTTTAATTAACTCTGATATTTAGAACTGTGTTTATGAGTAAATCCAACACGAAAGTAGGGTTACCGGTAACGGGGCCTTACAAACTTGTTGCTACAACAAAGATAAGACCATTGATAGTGAATGGACTGGTTAGGCTAACAAGCTTCAAGGGTTCAAGTTAACCTAACGCAGGTTGTGGTGTCCCTCTACGTTTGCAAAACGTAGAAGGAAGTTCACTAGTTTGTTGTTGGTTGCTATAGTTCACCAAGGATCAAGAACCGTGATGTTTGGAATCGGTTCTTGAATGATGTTATTGGTGAAGCTATTAAGCTATTGGAGTAAGAAAGAAATAAGCTAAGAGCATATTTCTCAAGGAAGAAGAGAAGATTAGGGAGAGTATGTTATCAGCCCAAATCTTGGTGTGTTCTTGTTTATGGCTAAGTTCTTCTTATATAGAAGAAGAGACTGAGCCTTTTGTCCAATTTACAAACTAATTGACCTCCAGTTCGCTTAGAGGGTTGACCTTTGTAGGCGGGAAGCTTTGGACCGTTGGTCCATGATTAAAATAATAATACTTTATCTGAGCATGTCCCTTGCTCAGAGGGAACAGTGATTTGATCAGTGAGTTGACATCGTACTGTAGCACGTGGGTACTGTTCACGTACTTGTTTACATAAATTTGGGCGGGAAACAAAGCCTTTAACCTTTTAACCCTTTTAACGTTAATGTGTTTTAGCCATTTTATTATTTTCTTGGACTACCCCGTCATCATCCATTAACACACATAAATTTTTGTTTTGCTTGAAAACAAAAAACCTTTTTAACAAACAATTGCTTGATAACAAACATTTGTTTTTTTTTCCTCCCTTCATTTCACTTCACACCAAAAGTGAACCACTGCTGCATACCCCTCTTGTTTTTATATAACCCAACTCCACATTCTCTTCACACCCTCAAAACCCCCTTTTCTCTCTCTCGTTTGACCACCAGTCCAGTCAGTTAATGGCTTTATAAAACCCTTCATACAATCTTCCATTATATAAAAGAAACAACTGCTTTTCAAAATGACCGATACACCGGAAACAAACAAGCCAATGCCGGCACCGGCAGAGAAGAAAAAAGAGCAAACGCTGCCGTTTTACAAGCTGTTCTTGTTTGCTGACAAGTTTGATTATGCTCTCATGACCCTCGGTAGCATTGGTGCTATTGTTCATGGATCTTCAATGCCGTCGTTCTTCTTATTGTTCGGTCAGATGATTAATGGGTTTGGAAAAAACCAGTCTGATTTGAGTATTATGACTCATGAAGTCTCTAAGGTTATTCGTTATCTTTTTTGCTATTATCACCATCATCAGCGTTTAGCTGGTTTATTTCGGTACAAAGTAAATTAACCTGATAAACATACAAATAAGAAATAACTAAAGTAATTATTATTCTGTTGTTTTGAACTAGATTATTCACATTAAAAAAAATTACTCTAGTTATTTGTACATTTAACATGTTAAATCTATTTGTATTGAGCTTGTGTTTCTGGTGATTAATGCAGTACGCTTTGTACTTCGTATATCTCGGATTGGTTGTGTGCGTATCGTCTTACGCAGGTGAGAAGCTAAACTTGATCCGTTAATCTCTCTCTCTCTCTATATGTATTTATATTTATATTTATATTTATATTTGTTTGACTAGAAGTAAGTTCAGTCTGGTTTCATGAATTATTGCTTTCAATGGTTTAATATTTAGAAAAACGCTTATTTTAGCCAGTTCACTTAGGATCAGTAGTTGCACGTGGTTCCTTGATATCCTTTGTCCTTTTCGTCACGCACTTGTCAATATTTCGAATAATATTTTCATGTTCACACACATTTTCATCTCCTATCACATTAAAAATTTTATAGCTTTATGTCAATGAAAATAAAATAAAATGAAGTAACGAAATGACAGAGATTGGATGTTGGATGTATACCGGAGAGCGACAAGTGAGCGCGTTGAGGAAGAGGTACTTAGAAGCGGTTTTGAAACAGGACGTCGGGTTTTATGATACGGATGCGAGAACGGGCGATATTGTTTTCAGCATCTCTACGGACACACTTCTTGTTCAAGACGCCATCAGTGAGAAGGTAATGTAACATAATATTTCTGTTTTTGGGTATTAAATGTTTCACGAATCATCACATCTTGTTGGTCCTTTAATGTCCGGGATGTGGGTCCAATGGAATTTGACTGGCGCAAGTTAGCATACTAGAGTTAAAAAAAAGGTCAAATTGAGTCGATTTTAAACTAGTTCAGTCTAAATTAGAATTTTTTTTAAAGTGGTGTTTATTTGGTAAAAAAAATAGGAAAACAGGGAAGTCAAAAAAAAAGAAAAGGGAAATGGTGTATCTGTTTGTGCCACCAGCGGATTAGGAAGAAAATGGAGTTGGATTTGCTATTGGCAGGAGCGGATCCATCATTGGACCTATTTCTCCCCTGCCAATGACGGATTAAGATAAGTCCATGGATCAATTGAACTTACAGAGGGTAGGCCAAACTAATTACAGGCCTGCAAATTTGAGTAACATATATGTGAACAAATATATATCAGCTTAAATAGTTAAATATATATATAATCATAAAGTTAGTAATAATGAATACCCAGCAAGCACATCAAAGTTTTGAGCCAAAAGCACTGACAAATCTCCAGCTGCAACTCCAGATTTGCCCATTTTTATTAAGGAAATAAGCTAATTATAAGAGAGAATTGAATGATGAAGAAGAAAGGAAAAGGAAGTTAAGTGTTTCAGGGTTCAATATGGTGTTTTTGTATTAGTGTGAACCGTGAAGGAGGTCGGGTCGGCGGAAGAGAGAAGAGGTTGACAGGGGTTGATTATTCGTGCAACTGGTTCATCAAGAGTCATAGATAGCATAGGGATATGAAATACTGTACTACCCAAAAAATAGGTCCTAATCCGCCATTGGCAGGGGAGAAATAGGTCCAGTGATGGATCCGCTCCTGCCAATGGCAAATCCAACTTCATTTTCTTTCTAATCCGCCGGTTGCACAAACATATACACCATTTCCCTTTTTTTTTTTTAATTCCCTGTTTTTCTTTTTTTTACCAAATAAACACCACTTTAAAAAAAAATTCGTCTAAATTAAGCTAGCCCAAACTCCCAAACTACATTTATCGAGCTCAAATAAACCGACGAACTTAAACAAGTGAGTGTTTTTAATATATATAAAACTATGAGAAAATAATAAATAATCTATATTATGTATACATAAATATTATAGTTATAAATGCATATAAATAAATTGATAAATGCATATAAATAAATTGATAAAATAATTATATTTGGTGAGCACCAGTCTACTTAGAAAAACTGTTCATGGTCCGTGCTTGTGTTATATAAATAAAGATCGAAATGAGTCGAGCTCAAAACATACGTAGACGAGCTCAAACTCAGTATGACTCGACTTGCTTATTATTTAATAATTATATTATCACTTTATTTTTATATTTGTATTTATATTTATTTATTTATGAATATAAATTATATATATAACATAGTATACAGTAGTTTTTAGTTATTTATTCCAATAATTATTATTATTATTTACACCCCTACTTTAGTTTTATTTTTTCCTTGTACAAGAAGATTGTCTGTTGGTAAACCAAAAGCTTTTTGTTGTATCTTTTACCTTTATTACACCTGCTCCCTTTTTATCAATTTGAGACAATTTTGTTATTTGATAACTTTTATGCATCTTTAACCAAGTTAATTTTTGTTAAATTAATAAACTTCAAATCATTGATCTCCATAGAAATGAAGATTTACTTTGATTAGGTGGGAAACTTCATCCATTATCTCTCCACATTTTTGGCTGGATTGGTGGTCGGTTTTGTGTCCGCATGGAGGCTAGCTCTCCTGAGCATTGCAATTATTCCGGGAATCGCCTTTGCTGGTGGCTTATACGCATACACTCTTACCGGCCTCACTTCAAAGAGCCGTGAATCCTATGCCAATGCTGGCATCATTGCCGAACAGGTGACGCATATCATGTAAAAACTAAAAGAGGGCGATACTCTGGCAAATTTTATTAATGAAAAAATAATGTAATAATACACAAACTTCATATATGGTATCCCCTAAACTTTGTCTATGTTGAATAATTAATCATTTACTTTATGGACACCAATGCTACTAAAGTAGTATCAAAGACTTTGTGATCATATACTATACAGCATGCGTTACATATGTTACTTTAGTTTTACCCTTTCACTTTACATCTCTTGTGTTTCCTTAGTGTGGTATTAATCAACTATTAATATTATCATATACTGATATACATGTACATGGTAAACAATATGACTCAACTAGTCATTTTATTACTGCAAGCTAAAGATAATTATCTTTTAAATATTAATAGGCTATTGCACAAGTAAGGACCGTGTATTCGTACGTGGGCGAGACAAAGGCGTTGGACTCGTATTCAGATGCAATACAGCACACGCTTAAGCTCGGGTACAAGGCCGGTATGGCTAAGGGTTTGGGACTGGGATGCACATATGGAATTGCATGCATGTCATGGGCACTTGTGTTCTGGTATGCTGGTGTGTTTATAAGAAACGGTCAAACGGATGGCGGGAAAGCATTTACCGCCATTTTCTCCGCCATTGTTGGTGGCATGTAAGTTTTTCTCAGCTTTTCTAAATTCACAAACCGAATTAACCGTTTATTCAAAGTTTGATCAATACAAGTGGATCATTATTCATAACAGGAGTTTGGGTCAGTCTTTTTCAAATCTTGGAGCATTTAGCAAAGGCAAAGCTGCTGGATATAAGTTAATGGAAATTATTAATCAAAAACCAACTATAGTTCAAGATTCAACAGATGGGAAGTGTTTGACCGAGGTCAACGGCAATATCGAGTTCAAGGATGTATCTTTCAGCTACCCTTCAAGGCCAGATGTTTTTATATTCAGAAATTTCTCTATTTTCTTCCCTGCTGGAAAGACAATCGCGGTTGTTGGTGGTAGCGGGTCGGGTAAAAGCACTGTTGTTTCTCTTATAGAAAGGTTTTATGACCCTAATCAAGGTAAATAATTACTCATATTTCTAGTTTTTTTTATTGATGTTATGAGCTTAAGGGGTTTTAATGTGATATACTTATGCAGGGCAAATATTGATAGACAATGTGGATATAAAGACACTGCAATTAAAATGGTTGCGCGATCAAATTGGTTTAGTGAACCAAGAACCCGCACTCTTCGCCACCACGATTCTCGAAAACATACTTTATGGAAAACCAGATGCAACTACAGCTGAAGTGGAGGCTGCAGCATCTGCTGCCAATGCTCACAGCTTCATTACTTTGCTTCCTAACGGCTACAACACGCAGGTGGGTGAGCGCGGGGTCCAGCTATCCGGTGGTCAAAAACAAAGAATCGCAATCGCTAGAGCAATGTTGAAAAACCCGAAAATCCTCCTCCTTGACGAGGCCACCAGCGCCCTTGATTCGGGCTCTGAGAGCATTGTTCAGGAAGCCCTTGATCGGTTAATGGTCGGAAGGACAACCGTTGTGGTTGCACATCGGTTGTCCACCATAAGAAACGTTGACTCGATAGCGGTTATTCAACAAGGACAGATTATTGAAGCGGGTACACACGAAGAACTGATTTCAAAACCGGGAGCATACGCTTCGTTAATCAGGTTTCAAGAAATGGCGGGAAACCGGGACTTTTCTAACCCGTCAACTCACAGGGCGCGATCGTCACGTTTGAGCAACTCGTTGTCTACAAAGTCTCTTAGTTTAAGATCTGGAAGCTTGAGGAATTTAAGTTATCAGTATAGTACCGGTGCAGATGGGCGTATTGAAATGATATCGAATGCTGAAACTGATAGAAAAAATCCAGCTCCGAGCGGGTATTTCTTTCGTCTGTTGAAAATGAACGCTCCCGAGTGGCCTTATTCGTTAATGGGAGCCATTGGATCAATTCTGTCTGGATTCATCGGTCCAACTTTTGCCATTGTGATGAGTAATATGATTGAAGTGTTTTACTTCAATAACCCAGCTAAAATGGAGAGAAAGACCAAAGAGTATGTTTTCATTTATGTTGGAGCGGGTTTGTATGCGGTCGTCGCTTACTTAATCCAGCATTACTTCTTTAGTATCATGGGAGAGAACCTCACTACAAGAGTAAGGAGGATGATGCTTTCAGGTATACATCTGTGTGAAATGACCAAATTACCCTTGTCGTGGATTTTTATTAGTTTTTAAAAAGTTGTGATATTTTGTAGCGATTTTGAGGAACGAAGTTGGATGGTTTGATGAAGAGGAGCACAACTCTAGTCTAGTTGCAGCCCGTCTAGCAACAGACGCTGCAGATGTGAAATCAGCTATAGCCGAGCGGATATCTGTTATTTTACAGAATATGACATCTCTTCTGACTTCATTTGTGGTTGCTTTCATTGTGGAATGGAGGGTCTCGCTTCTCATTCTTGCCACTTTTCCCCTTCTTGTCCTGGCCCATTTTGCTCAGGTAAATACATTTTCACCACCAGTTACAATATTATATATTGTTACATTTAAAAAGAGCATCAAATTTGATGATCTTGATTTTGAGTAACATAATCTTGATCGAAACAAGAAATAAAGAAACAGAGAGATAATTCTCAAATAAAAGAAGATAAATTTCTAAATGCCTCAAAGGATTACATTAGATGTCTTGTGAAAGTCGAACCAAACCGGTGGAATTTCGGTCTTGACAGCTGGGCCAAGTTATGGGTTCCATAATATTACTAGTAGCACAAGTTGTGTCTTTCAAAATTTTGAGACGTTTCGCCATGTTTTAGTGTCATGCCGGTTCAAGTAGCAATGCTAACTATTGATTATTGAATCACTTTCTCATCAAATATATTACCGTTCTTAGCTTGAGTAGTTTTTTTTTTTTTTGGTGTTTGCTTGTATTTTTCTTTTCTTTTTTTTTTGGTTTGTAGTCTGTTTATTCCCTCCGGCTCCTAGCGGAGGCTCCTTGCTTTCTAATTTAATCTGCTTTGTCGTTCAAAAAAGAAAAAAAGAAAATCAAATATATCACCGTTCTCAATGTATTATTAATTTTAAAATATTTTAAAGACCACCATGTATCAATTTAAATTTTAGATACCCGGGATCGTGCATGTGGTTCGGGTTCATACTTTCCCGTTACTCGCACCATACCCACTGACTTGACTTGTATATATAATATATTCTCTTACTTCTATAAAGTATATATGATTTGTAGAAAATAATACAAACTTTAACATAATGATCAAGACACGAGACAGTGATGGGTGTAAGTGACAGAGATTCTTATTTAGCCTGTGAACGATGCGATCTCTATGTGGTGGTTTCCACAGTCAACTCTTCCTGTCAGAACCATTATTTAGTGTCCCAACCTGTTGTTGTTGTTTGGTCATGCATTCACACTCCATGGGAGAGTGTGTTGTCCAAGTGATTGGGTTTGAATACTCCACTTCTTTCTTGTGTGACAGTACGTAGGAGTGAATATTAGATAGATATATGTGTCGTTTTCTCACCTACTACTCATTTACTTCATGGCCCCAGCCCAGACCATGCATGAGAGTGAGACCAACATCGATAGTTACTTTTAACCACTCCTCACTTTAGACCAGTGAGGGTAGGATATGCTGAAACACCCCGCATAACCTGTTTGAGATCTACGACTGGTATGAGTATGACAACATAGAAAAGGCCAGGTGCTAACACACACAAAGTGTGTATACAACATAAAATCTCTTACACAATCTTCTTAAAATGGTCCAATATAAGTTATTATATTTCAGGTTTCATATTTGATTGTACACTAGTTTTTATGCCCTTCCGGTACCCGATACCCCTTACCGGGCAAGTTTGCAAGTCATGGCTATACACCCATTTATGATACAATTACATGAGGCCCGATCTTAAACTTACCAAAAAAACTAACATGACATATCAAATATTATCAAATATATACTCAACCTCACTTCTAATAATTGTATATTGTTGATAATTTCAAGTTTTTAACAACAAATACTATATCATTATGTGTTCTTAAAATTATATAATAATTCGGTTTTGATCTTCGTTAATGTGTATGAGATCAATTACTTATTTTCTATATATAATTCCTCAAACAACTGCAATTCATTAACCAAATCGAATAATTCATATTATTAACCATTGCATGAAAATAATAACATGATCATTTTTTTTATTTTACAGCAACTTTCTCTCAAAGGTTTCGCCGGAGACACCGCGAAAGCACACGCGAAAACCAGCATGATCGCCGGAGAAGGTGTAAGCAACATCCGAACTGTCGCAGCCTTCAACGCCCAAGACAAAATCCTCTCATTATTCTCCGATCAACTCCGTCTTCCCCAAAGTCAAAGCCTTCGCCGGAGTCAACTTTCCGGCATACTCTTCGGTATCTCCCAACTAGCCCTATATGCATCCGAAGCCTTAATCCTATGGTACGGTGCACACCTTGTTACCAAAGGCCTCTCAACCTTCTCCAAAGTCATCAAAGTGTTTATAGTTTTGGTCATTACGGCCAACTCGGTTGCGGAAACCGTTAGCCTCGCCCCGGAAATTATTCGGGGCGGGGACGCCATCGGGTCGGTCTTCTCAATCCTTGACAGGTCAACGCGGATTGACCCGGATGATCATGACGCCGACCCGGTTGAAACGATCCGGGGCGAGATCGAGCTTCGTCGGGTTGACTTTTCGTACCCGTCAAGACCTGACGTGCCCGTGTTCAAAGACTTTTGTCTTAGAATACGGGCAGGCCAGAGCCAGGCTCTGGTTGGAGCAAGTGGCTCTGGCAAAAGCTCGGTTATTGCGTTAATCGAGCGGTTTTATGACCCGAAGGCTGGGAAAGTTATGGTTGATGGGAAAGATATTAGACGGTTGAACCTAAAGTCACTTCGGTTGAAAATCGGTTTGGTCCAACAAGAACCCGCGCTCTTTGCTACGAGCATTATGGAAAACATCGCGTATGGGAAAGATGGGGCGACTGAGGCGGAGATTATTGCTGCCGCAACAGCGGCAAACGTGCATACATTTGTAAGCAGCTTGTCAGAAGGATATAAAACTCCGGTTGGGGAACGTGGGGTTCAACTCTCAGGTGGACAAAAACAAAGAATTGCGATAGCCCGAGCAGTTTTGAAAAATCCAACAATATTATTATTAGATGAAGCAACTAGCGCACTAGATGCTGAATCAGAATGTGTGCTTCAAGAGGCACTTGAAAGGCTAATGAGGGGTCGAACCACGGTCCTAGTGGCTCACCGATTATCGACCATCCGAAGGGTCGATAGTATCGGTGTGGTCCAAGATGGGCGGATCGTGGAACAGGGTAGCCATGGTGAGCTAGTGAGCCGACCCGATGGGGCTTACTCTAGGCTGTTGCAACTACAACAACATCGTATATGAGTTATGTATGATGATTAAAATTAAAGGGTTTGATTGTTTGGTTGAAGGAAATAGTAAATTACTAAATTATATGCATGTTTTTGGTTCCAATCCTTATGTCATAACATATAAGGTTATATATTTCATTTGTTTGGTCGATTGGTTCCATTATATAACTACAACTCTCAACCTACATGTTTATTTAAATAAGTGGTGTAAAACTTCCTATGTGGTTGAGTGTCTTGTAGGAAGTACTCGGAGTATTTGGAAAAACTTGGCTTATACCCGAACATAATAAATATAATAAAAAATAGTTATTGGATATATTAAAAAAATAAGCATAATTCATATTAAGAAAAACAAGATAATAAAAAAAAATTCATGTTTTGTTGTTATATTTAACTTTTTACTAAAAAAATAAAAATTGGTGGCCGAGTTGACCTTGGAGGCCGAGTAATCCCGAGTACTCCGACGGCGGGTAATGGTGGCAGAGTTGGGAAAAGACAACAAGGTTGATGTCCGAGGACCTTGGAATCACTGATTCCAAGGCTTTGGAATCCGACTTTTACAACACTGATTTAAACCAATATTTAATATTATTCCAATCCCCTGAAAATAAAAATCATTTTATACTATTTTAATTAAGGAGGTGTATGGGTGAGCTTTTTTAACTTTTTTATTTGCTTATTTACTTTTTAATAAACAAAATGTATTTGACGAAATTCATCTAAAAGCCTTAAACCGAAACTTTAAAAAATGTCTTTGCCTTTTAAAAAGCAAAAAAGCAAACCCAAACATTTCATAATAAAAGTGTTATGAATAAGGAGTGTGAAACCTACATCTTTTTTTTTAAATTGATGGAAAAAGAAAAGGAAAAATTTATTAAGTAGTCATTTTTTACTAACATTTTTCAAATTTAGTTATGGTTTTGAAAGAATTGATCCGATGTAAACAAGAACTGGTCCAACAGATTAGATTGGCCACTAAAATTTTGACACGTGTTATGGTGTCTGGTCTTTCAATGAAAAACGAAGTTTTTCGATCGTCCGACGTAATTTTTTCTGTCGTCCGACGTAATTATCTTTTGTCTTTCCAACGTTCTCGCCATATCCTTAACCTCAAGAGTTTCATTTATTTATTTTGTTAGTTTTGACTTTGATAGATCATTATTCTTCATTTCAAAGTTTTGATATATTTATAAGGAAAATTGGTTTTTATTGGTCTCAACTATCGTCTTTTGGTCGCTGCCGGTCCCAACTAACGAATTGGCTGCTGACGGTCCCAACTTTTAACGTATTTGTTCCTAACGGTCCGCGACTAACAGAATTCTAACGTCGTTAGTTTCAGGTCGCCGGAAAAACGTTTTTGGCCGGAAAACACACAATTTATCCCGAAAACTCAACAATTTTGTCCCAAACATCATTGTAACTTTGTATCGTACCTTTAGAAACCTTTTTCTAGTAAAAGCCCCAATTTTTGAGGTCGCCGGAACCCTAGAATCATCGTCGGAATCAGTTGATGGTGCTTAAGTGATGGTGGTTGGTTGGTGGTGAGTCAATTGGTGGTGGTGGCGGTGTTCAGGTGGTGTTTTCTAGCAAAAAAATTGACTTTTCCGGTCAAAAACGTTTTTCCGGCGACCTGAAACTAACGGCGTTAGGATTCTGTTAGCCGCGAACCGTTAGGAACAAATACATTAAAAGTTGGGACCATCAGTGATCAATTCGTTAGTTGGGACCGGCAATGACCAAAAGCCAATATTTGGGACCAATAAAAACCAATTTTCCTATTTATAATGATATTCCAGAGTTTGTTTTATTTATTTTTTATGACTTAAAACCCACACAACAGAATGAACCATGTGGATTATGTAACGATGTAAGTAATTATTGGTGCACACGTAATTACCAATGTTCTTACATGGAAGTCGTAATAAGTATGGTTATGTGTAATAACTCGAAACGTAGAATGATTTTGGACATCAGGACAAATGCAGTATGATAAGGGCATGGTGGATACGCCGCTGGTACATTCTATATATAAGTGTCCTTGTCATATTTCTCACGTGTGGCGTTTTTCGGGTTCATTCGAAAATCGTTGATATTTTTTACATGTATATAAGATTTGTTAAAATTTTCAACAACTCCGTGTAGTATTTATTTTTTTTAATTTCGTGACGAAATTCCCAAAATATGTAAATACTGTAACATTCGTTAATTTTTAAAATCCGACCCATTTTAAATTTCAATGTAATTCAGATTTTCACTTATCAATAAAGTTTTGAATTTCATGTTATTTCGTTGTTTGTGAATACATTGTCACTTAAGTCATTTTAAAAATTGTTGTCTTACATCTGACCTTAGAAGCTTTGAATAATTATAGATACTATCATAAGTGCCCAAGCGTTGCCGCGGAATTATCCCCTCATATTGGTTTATATAGTTTGGTGTGGTGTGTAATGGGTTATCAGTACGAGCACACTAAGGAGAGCTCGGTACCATACCGGTAACGAAAATACCGACCCAGAATATCACAAATTCTTGGTACCGGAACGGTACCAGTATTGAAGGTAAAAATTCAGGAAATATCGGTACCGTACCAATCCCAAAACTCAAAACTTCGGTACCGATGGTACCTAATCGGTACCTGTACCGAATATGCTCATACCTAAAGCACGCTGCCGCATGTGCATATGGTTTGTTGGAGATGTTGGATCTCCCAACAAAATAATGAGAAAACGCACCTGGTGCCACCTCTTGTGATAAATGTTGTGAACTGATTAATAACCCCTGCTCAACCACGAATATCTCATCAACCACTCATTAGATTTATTCAAAATTCAAATCTCCACTTTGACTCATTTTACATCTTTCCCGAAAGTCAACAGCGTTTTATAATAAATTTTAAAACAAGTTAACTAATTTTATGAATTATTATTTTAATAACTAAAACACAATTAAGACATTAGTTTAGAAAAATATTATAGTTTGTATGAATGGAATGAAGTGAATAGCATTACTAATTATATATATAGAGCAAGTAAATCTATCGTATTTATACCTATGAAAGACTTGACTTCACCTCTTATAAACTCCACCATGGTCCTTGAACAGAATGCATCTTTCTGCACAAATGTTATAACACACTGGTATGGTCATTTATATAAAAAAATTCCATGCAACAAAGTTTTTTTTTTCCTATCGTATAATCATGCCGGATATATATTAAGAGTTGGAAACTCACACACACGCCCTGCTTGCGGTGCGCACATATAATGTATATATGTGTGAACCCTTGGGTGGGCAAAAGTAAAATTGCACTAATTTTGACGTTATTTTACTAATCACGTGAAAATAACGTTAAAAGTGGCGGAAGGTTAATCAGGCATCATGTGGTGGCGTTGATAGCCGAAAGACAAGGGCACATGCACCGATCAGCCGGTGTCCCGATGATTGAGTGCTATGTGCCTTATGTCCAAGGCTTGATGCAAAACTACTATCGAGCCGGGGGTCTCACCGGAAGCAGCCTCTCTATCCCTATGGGATAGAGGTAAGGCTGTCTACGTCTTACCCTCCTCAGACCCTACCATAGCATTGCTATTGGTGGGATATACTGAGTACGATGATGATGATGATGAAACTCACACACAAATATGCAGCTAAAAATAAAGCCAAACAATTAATTACGTTTGCCTTTTGTTTATTTTTGGTCAAGGTTGACTTAAAATTCAACCCTTCTATAAAAGTCAAACTCACCAAAAATACAGAATATGACTATAGTTTCTATACGTTTTGTAATTCTAATTACACCTTTTCCGTTTAGTAATACATATTTTGATCATAGACTCAACAACCAAGTTTTAACCATTTCTTATTTGTAATTCCCACCGGGTAAGATGGGGTAACGTGTCATAATGGCTTTAGGTCGTAATAAGTTTGGGTCAAGACAGGCCGATTTAAAAAATGGTTTTTTTGGTTCAGCTCAGAAAGGGGCGATCACGAGCTTTTAAAATAAAACTCTAACAATCCAAGCTCAAGTTCATGTCAGGTTAATTAAATGAGCCAACTTGGGCTCGGATAATTTACATACATGTCTTTGAGGGGCGTAATGGTCAATTCCGATCGAAACTCAGAAAGACAACTTACTGTGACGGAATTAGCGGAATATACACCATGATCGGCTCGATTATTTTCTCAAGAATATAATCCAAATCCACTTTCGCAAATTCAAATACGTGTTAGTTTAGCCATCCGGTTTATAACATGTATTTAAGTGTCATTAAGGTAAAAAGTTAGCATGATATATTAACTAAATAAGCAACCTTGTACCTTTATCTGCTAAATCAAAAAAGTGATATCTCTATCTCCAACAAGATCAATCTAAATCCAACCTCAAACATTCCGTTATTCATTTGAACCAAACAACATAAAATATTTAATAATAGAAACCAAAAGGTGCTACTAACAAATACTGTATTTTTTATACGATCAGCATAAGCAATTTGTTCTACAGTCTCATTGACAACTCCTTTGGGCTTAGCATCATCCAAATGAATATTGGCATGCTTTGAATATACTAAGGTGACAACACAGCCCAACTTAACATCAATAATAAACTGATCTTCAACATCATTTAAATGTTTGTAAAGTTGGTGTTGGATTTGTCAGCTGACCATTTTGCAGCCTCTTGAGTCTAGACAACAATTGTGTAAGGCCCCGAACCCGGTAGCCCTACTTTAACGTCGGATTTACTCATAAACACAGTTCTTACAGATCAGAGTTAATTAAAAACTTTCGCGGAAACGTTAACTTTAATCATTTCATACAAACCTCAGTCTTTTCTTCAAAACCATAACATAAAACATTATATTCAAAACATCAATACTCTCATCTTCATATGACAGCCGTTCAATCCATACCATGTGCCTGATTAACTAGCTCTAGTCCGATCACTTGCGTGCATACTAAAAGTCAGCTACGCTGAGTGAGTTCTAGTTAATCAGGCAACATACAATTCTTTCTCATACATTTCTACACGTATTCGAAGACACGTATTAATACTGCAGCCTTGTATAAATATTCATAAGAGGAACGCCACATAACATCTAACAAAAGGAACTATTACTTTTACTATACTATCCATTAAAGAATCACTATGCTTTCCATTTGAGGAACACTGATGACCGTCGTTTGAGTCAATCAAAAACCTAATTATTCTAAACAGTTAGAGAAAGTAGGGTATCGTATCACAAGGAGTATGTGGTAAATGTATTCGTGTAACAGATTTCTAATTATGATGTTATTGATTTTTTTAGTTCTGATCACACAAGCAATTTTTAGTAAATTCAGAAAACTAAGCAATGAACAAGTAAACGAATTTCAAACAGTTAACAAAGCAAATCACACCCGAGAATTCAAGTAAGTAACCAACAGTATCTCATGCAACCTAACAGATTAATTATTAACGATTAACTGAAAACTGATCAATCAGACAAAACCTTAGACATCAACAGTTACTTCACACACGGCACTGGTTATCAAACAGTCCTTGCCAGTGTGACTCAGTTAAGGGTAATTGTATGTTTTATCGTATTCAATCTAACCAAACAGTTATATGACTAATTATCTAGCAACTGGTAACAGATCGTTCAGACTAACATAAACCTAAACCGACCGAAAACTCAGAAATACCAAACATCAATAATCATATATTAATCATCAATAACAAAACATAAGTATTCTTAATCACATGAGAAAAACTGTAAAAGGTTACAAGCTATACATCCCGGGTGCTATTCTAGGAGATTAGCCGAGCCGCGACATTATCGAGTCTTCAATACGGATGATATTGGATCATAGATATGGACTTGATACGAGCTAGGAGGGTGAAATCGCCTATAGGAACTGCTGGAAATCGCCTATTTTCTTCAAAAACGGAGTTAGGGTTTCATAATGATGAAGAATATGATTTAAACTAAAAATCCCGTCTGCACCTCCCGTCGCGTACCGCGACGGGGTCTTTTGTTACATATCGCGTACCGCTATTGACCAAGTGGTCATCATTTAATCTCCCATCGCGTACCGAGATGGGACCTTCAGCAAGCCCATCGCGTACCGCGATGGGACCTTCAGCAAGCCCATCGCGTATCGCGATGGGACTCTTCTACAGCAAACTTCATTCTTTTCCTCGTTTTGTGCTGGACATCCCGGGTCTTCATTCCGTGTCACAACAGGTCCATACCGAGTACTTTAACGCCTATGACCTGAAATCCAATAAAACACGTATGAAGTATCGATAGTTCTAGAATAAACAGTTAAAACTAAATAATAAACAAACTAAAACATATACAAATTAACCGACCATCAAACACTATGATTTCCATTAGAGGGACACTATGCTTTTCATTAGGGGAACACTATGCGTTCCATTAGAGGAACACTATACTTTCCATTAGAGGAACACAATATATATATTATCCTTAGAGGGAACTCTATACATAATTTATTATTTAATATCCATATAAGGAGACAATCACTATTCTTGGCAATACGTGCAATATCCGAAGATCGTTCATGTACCGACAAGTTTTCACCCATAATGCTCATACATACTCCATACACTATATATAACATTAATATCTTTATTTATAACCTGACGGTACGCGCAATATACGAAGATCGTTCACGTATCGACAAGCAATCATTCATAACTACCACATATATCATATATAGCATACACTTACCAGTTAAGGTAAGTGTATTTACTAATCACATCGAGTATGCACACAGCCCCGAAAACATAGCAAGGAAATTGGGCTAGAAACTCACCTGAACTCGGTTACGTTCACCGTTTATAGTTACTCATTTCTTGAGTTGTGCACGACTAACTGTATAACAATTACAAGTATCAATTAAATATCACTACCCATATCGTGTTTCTAGTTTAATTATAACCCTCAACGAATGGGGGTCCGGGTCAGCGCCCCTGGCAGCGGGGTCTAGGGGCGGCAACCCCTAGCAGAGTCCAAGGGGCAGAGCCCCTGGCTGGGGTCGAGCTGCCAGGTCAGCTTGGAAAAATTTTATTTCCATTAACCGTCTTAACACATTTTCCATTAGGATTCCAAATTATTATTTAAATCACTAACTCATTTTCTTTAACGAGTTAAGCTTGATTCGTTAACTAATTTGTTATCTTTTGTGATCTGATTCGTTAGTCTGGTTCATTAGCTCAGTTTAGCGAATTGGGTAAGTAACGAATCACTTGATTCTTTGTCTTAACATAACGAACTGGGTAACAAATCACTCAACGAATTGCTTAACGAACTGCTTATTGACTGCTTCTAGTTCGTTATCCCTCCTTGACGAATGACATAACGAATTACCTTCTAATTCGTTAAGTCTCCGCTAACGAACTAGGGTTAGGTCAGAGAATGTCAGAATATTCCCTGACATTCTCTTTACCTCGTACATCTTTTCTGGCGCCATCTTTCCGGCGCCGTCATCGCCGGAAAAACGGGCGGTGACCGGAAAAACGTATTTTCGCACCGTTTTCACCGTTTTTTCGTCCCGTTCGATCCAGATCTGAGCTAGGGTGACCCCTAAGCTCATCTTTTGCTCGGTTTATACCCGATTCCTTCCGGATCTCGTGACTTTAACGGTTTAAGGTGTCGGCTCGTCATTTCGCAACTAGATCTAACGGGTTTGGATCTCTACAATAACATACTATCATTACCTCGGGTCGGGAATCGCTTCTTCTTGGTGATTTTGGCTAGATAGAGAAAGTAGGATGAGAGAGAGATAAGTGTGTGTTTTGGGTGGTGTATGGAATGAGTGGTAAATGAATGAATTAAGGGTTAATTATGGTTTATATATTATGGGTCATGGGCTTGAGCCCATGGTCCATCTTCCTCTCTTTCTAAGTCCATTACCCATATTATTTAACCCAACATAAGCCCAGCTCGTAATAACTCCTACTTTATTTTATTATTTCTCCACTAACCCGAGTTAACTTTCCCACCAATATTAAGTAATATAATTAATATTATTTTAGAAATTTCGAGATGTTACAAATTGACCAACATCTGAATTAGGAATTTAATCAAACATGTGATGGCATGATAGAATAAAGTAAAAATAAAAATAAAAGTAAGTAAATATCAATTAAGCCACATAACCATAATCAATAAACAAAATCCAATAATTTGATTTATTTAATTCAAAAATCGATAACATATCATCTTTGTTGGTCAACAAAACAACAATTAAGAAACCAAAGAGCTATGAATACACCAAAGTTTACAATGCCAACTAAAAATAATAGTTCAACAAAAAAAAAATTAAAAATGCATGAAATCAAAATAACATAAAATCAGAATTTTGCGACAGATGATATGGATAGGAGCAATACATTTCCTTGCCAATATTATACAATTGCTATAAAAAACACTTAAGATGAACCAACAGAATTAGGAGCAATAACATACAAATTTGGAGTATAACCAATTGCAACGGTTAGCATTTCCTTGCCAATGCCATCAAAGAAGGTTCAACGATTCCTCCCAAATGATGAGTAGATTCTGAACACATAATGAGAAGATTGAAAATCAAACATGAAGATAAAATAGGAACATTCAATCTGAGTAACTTTATGCAATGTATTTTCCACGCATTCAATTCATTATAAATAAGCACAACTTTAAATTAATTGTATTAAAATAATAGCGTTAATGAACAAGCACATAGAACCCTAAAGTAGCAGGGCCGATTTGAATAGGAGAAGATTTTGATATAATAACTTGCTACAGATCATCATGTAAATTGAAGATGTAATAGAAGATTAGAAGGAGCATTAGAGGGTGTTGCTGGAGGATTGAAGGAGTGAATATAACGATGAACTGAAGGAGTAATTGTATAACGGACGATGTGGTTAATGCCCGTAACGGAGGATGAGTTTAAATCTTCGGAGATGGATTTGTTGTTAAAGAGCCCGCCGGAAAGTTAATGATAACGACGGAGACATGGATACACATTTAAGTTAACGGCGTCTCCAGAAAAAGACAAAAAAGGCGATCAATTACCATTTTGTAGGGGTGTTCAAAAGAATCCGAATCCGTATCCGAATTATTCGATAATCCGTATCCGAACTATCCGAAAATTCGGATATCCGAATCCCGGATATTTGAAAATTCAGATTCGGATAGCAATTCTCAGAATTTTCAGATAGTTCAGATATCCGAACTATCCGATATATTGAATAACTTTTATTGTTTATATTCCAGCTAATAAAAATTGAAAGTATGGAATCCTAATTCTAAACATAAGCCGCCATCCATGACTCCATGTGCTATCTCTCATGAATCTCATCTTTATTTCCTATCTCCACAATTTTAGTCACCACCTCCGGGCGGTCACCACCTTCAGCTCTCGTTTTACGTTGGTGATTACCCATCTTTCACAACTTTATGCGTGTCTCCTAAACAGACAAACTCACACACGGTTCCTCCGACTCCGGCAACCACTGGCGCCACCGTCTTTTGCTATGGAGATTAGGGAGAATCTGATTATAAAACCTAAAATCTCTATATTTATGTATTAATATTTTAAATCCCTATTCTTTAGCATACCAGCAATAATACATGTGTCACATGTGTTTTATTATTTGGATTTTTTGAGATTCCGACCAATTAAATGACGTCGATCTCTCTTGTAAATAAAGCCACATTCTTATTCTCTGTTAGGGTGATGACCATATATTTGGATTTCTCAGATCTAGGGATTATGTTTCAGATTTTCGGATATCTGTTTCATTATCCGAACGGATATCCGAAATTTCGGAGATCCGAACTTCGGATATCCGAAATTTCGGATAGCGAAATCAGCTATCCGAAAGGTTCGGATATCCGGTTTCGGATATCCGAAAGTTCGGATATCCGGTTTTAAACAGACCTACTATTTTGTCCTTCTTATATGTTTTATATGTAATACAGATATAAATATGTTCTAACTATAAGAAACATTTTAATAGCAATTATATACATCATGGATAATACGACACATTACATGTTACACATGAACTTTTGAATAAGTATGCATCCATAAAATTAATATATTTTTGGTTACCATTATTTTTTGTATTATTATAAGATAAATAAATTACTTTAAACTTTTTTAAAAGGGTCGAACCTCCTCCCCAAAAGCACTATCCTAATCAATTTTATCATTAAGTCATTCTGAAGAGTAACATTCCCATTTTAATATAAATAGAAGCCTACTCTCACCCTTTCATTTTTTGCACGACTTTTTGACAAGTTCAAGATAATTATTTTCTTCTTTTCCACTTCAAATGTAGCATTTTAATTATTCAAGTCTTCTTCATTTTATTTCTATTTCTTTTTAATTCTTGTTCATACTAGTTAATCAAATGGTCATATGACCATAACATAAACATGTCTAGGAATCCACATAATCTATACACCATGGTGTATAAGGTGGATGAGACAAATAACACAAGTAGTTGATCGATTACACGAACGTCACACTTGAAGCGTTCTTACATCTTTATTTTTCTATTTTGAATCATTATATTTTATTCAAAGGACTCAAGATTATTGATGATATATGCTCATAAATGTTATATCATCATGTCCTAAAAAATCCAAAATTTTATTTCATCAAAATCCTTTTCATAATGATTAAAAATCAATGTTTTAGTTTTGACATTAGATTTGGCCATCAAAGAAACGGTCATAGCTTGTTCATCACAAATAGAAAAAAGTGCAAGATCGGATTCTATGATAACCTTCATAAAATATTGTTCTAATAGTTATTTTTACACTTTTTAATTCATTTTTATGAATTTACGTTTGATATTTTTTAAAAAAAGTGCATAGATTCGTACCCCTTGATTTAAACAGCTGTTTTGGCCTATTTAGGGTTCGAATTTGTAAAACTTTTTTTAATGAAAGTTGTTCAAAAGTCTTAGTTTAGTTGACGGAAAAGTCTTGATTTTTAATAAAATTGTTTGATATTTTAAAAACCTATAACAAAATAGAACAATTTGTTGTCCAAAAACTGATTTATCACATATTCCTTTTTTATATTTTTCTTGTTTTTATGTTAACATTTGTTCAATTGGTTTTAGTATTCCTCATCCTTAACCCAAAACACATTTTTACACTTTGATTTAGGACTTCATGGTTATGATTGATAAAGTCACACCAATATTTAATCCTTGCACTTTAAGTGAATTTCATAACACCTTTTTCTAATGTTTTACAATTATTTGGGGTGTAACACGTTATAATGTTTTCACGTTATTTCATGATCTTGTTTACAATGTCACACATGTTAATACTATTTCTTTATATTGTTTATGATGACTATACTTGAATAATGTGAAATGTGTTTATCGCTTTATGGTTGGTGCATAAAACATAAAAGTTGGAGGGTCCAAAGGGACGTACATCTGCTGCCTATCCTTCAACTTCGGTTGTAGAGAATGGTGGTATCATTATCATTCCCCTAGGTTGGGGCGCTATTCTTGGTTGCATTCCGTTTACTTTATGTTTGAATATATTGCATTCGTGACAGGTGAATCGACAAGCATTTTTATATTAATGTAAACTAACTTATGAAATATCACCAACATGTGTTGACAAAAATATATTATTTTAAACGTGTTGCAGTTTGAATACGCTGATGTGCTAAGGACGAATACCATGTTTACCTTAGGATACATTATATAAGACTTATGTTTTATCCGATGAAATGTTTTTTGCTTTGTTTTCAATTATGAGAAATTGTGTACTTTTTACTTTGTGAAATGGAATAAATATAGTTATTGTCATTTTAATAGTGTTACGAGCTTATGATTGATCTGTACGTTGCACCCCGACGTATTTCACTTAAATGTGGGGTGTTATAGTGCACCGGTTTAGCCACGAACCATCGTGAATTCGGTTTAAATAAAATTGCAACCGCTAATGCGGTCACGTTTGACAACCTAGGGTGTCGGTCGTATGACAATCGTGTCCTGCTTTGTCCTATAAGATCGAGTACTCTGGTCAGGTTATCCTCCAGGTAAAGAATAACATCTTACCTTGGGTTCTCGGAACCAGTTTGCCAAGGCCCTACTCGCAGTCCTCTCCACATTCCAGTTATTACGGGACTTGTCACACAATCTAGCCCTAAGGAGAAGGAGTAAAAACATAAGTATGGAATTCTTAAGGAATTTCCCAAATATAAAAAAGGCAATCTATTTGAGTCCTCTCCCCCTTCCAGTTACTACGGGACTTATCACACAACCTAGCCCTATGGTGAAGGAGTAAAAACAAAAGTAGGAAATTCTTAAGGAATTTCCCAAAAAATAATAATAAACAATTAATTATCTAAGAAAGTTGCAAACAATTAATTTGCACACATAAGGCAAACAGATAAGCACGTATGAGGCTCATAAGCATGTTACTAAGGCACCAATAACGACCTATATTAAACCTTCGGCTCTAATACCAATCTGTCACACCCCAACCTAAGGCGAAAATGTCGGAGCGTGAGCTGATTGCCCACAGCTTTCAATGTACTATCATGCAATAATTAAGATGACAATATCTATTTATTTAATTCAAATATTCAAACAAAATCCAAATAAACAAAATACATCATCCATAATTAAAACAAATAAGAAAGTAAATAGTTCAAATCAGATTAAATCTTGATAATCTTTCTCTAGCATATAAATTCCTAAGTTCTTCAATAAATCTTGATAAATCAGTTCAAACGGTAACCTGCATATGCGTACAAAATAGAAATAATTTTGTCAACACGAGGTTGATTGAGTATAACACCAGTTAATTTGAGTTATAATATAATAAATAAAGAAAAATGCAAACTGTTCTTGTGAGATAACAATTAAGCCATAACATGTACATAATTCAAACAAATAATAAAGAAATGGCTAAACCGTTGTCATGGGAATCTGGCATTGGTTACCAAAAATGAGTTGTCGGTGAAACCATTGTCATACGATTGGAATTCGGCCACTACGACAGTCTTATG
Source organism: Bidens hawaiensis (assembly GCF_021521415.1). Classification (NCBI taxonomy): domain Eukaryota; kingdom Viridiplantae; phylum Streptophyta; class Magnoliopsida; order Asterales; family Asteraceae; genus Bidens; species Bidens hawaiensis. The sequence continues at coordinate 515,770 of NW_027492341.1, read as the reverse complement.
ATCATACTATTATGATAGACCTCTCTGAATGCTGTAAAATAAAGCAAGTAAGCAAATAGCAAGTTAGGCATAAACTGATATACACACAAGGATAACAGTTGCTACTGTAGATAAGAATAATAAGAAAGTACTATAAATACACATATGTCCCCAAAAACATTGAAAACAATTAAAAAACGGGGAGTGATTACTCACCTTAGTAAATAAACGAAGGAATGAGCGCGTAAAGAACGGTAAATAAACGTCACACTCGAGATGTAGTAAAGTTAAATCCTAACAAGTGTAATAACGAATAACTACGGATTAATGGCGAAATTCATAGATTTAGAGTTTTAGAGATTGAGCGGGTATTCAGAGGATAAAAGAATCTATTTAAAGTTTTATCTTATATAAGTTATAACAAAATAAATCCTTTTCTTAAAAAAATATTAAAGTTAATAATATTATATAAATAATAAATTATTTGGCTTGATCAGTATTTGTGAAATAATAATTTAATTAAACTTGTTATTTAATAATAAAGATTACCTTTAAATTAATATTGTAAATAATAACTAATAAAAATTTACATAAAAATATAATTATTTATAAAAATACTGATACTTATAAGTACTAAAGTTGTAATAAATATAAATATAAAATACATATATAAAAACATTGACACTAATTATTTTTATATTTTAATTATGTATAAAACTTTATTAAAATCTTTAATAAAACCCTTTATCACTATATACAAACATATATACATATAATTTTAGCAGATTCATAAATGTGGCTAGTTATAAAGTTGGGTTTTAATACGATATAAAGTAATTATTAATTTTATAATATTTATAATATTATTTAGTTGATTAAAAGAATTTATAAAATATATAAATGAGTTAAATAAAAAATCGCCAAAAATATCGGCTGTCGAGACTCAAACCCGTGCCAATAGCCACATAAAATCTTAACACCATCCACCCATCTGGGCTAGGGTGCTAGATGGTTATAACCTGAAACTGAATAATATAACCAGACAGACCAGATAACATATTCTATTAAGAACCCTAACAAGATAAATCGATTAATCCTGTTTTCGTTTGTTTAATTCATGTTAGGGTTTCTGATATACGATTAAAAAAACACAGTGCATATTCTAATTACCTAGTATGATGAAGAATTGATGTGGAACCACTGGTTTGACCCGACGGCACTAGCAAGGGTAAGAACTGGTACTTTCAGACAATTAGAATGTAATTGAGTATGAGGGGTTAGTTGGTGCTGGTAAAAGGATGATGCAGGCCTGATTAATTAAATAATTATAGACGAAATAGGTATAAACTAGTTTTAGGTTAAGGTCGGTTCATTCAAATGAGAAATACGTATCATCCATGATTGTTATTACCAAATTAGAGACGTTGGTAGGCTGTTTATGGCAAATATAACAAAATTCTGATTCAATTTCCATGCAAACAACGACAATTACTGCTCAAGAAACAAAACGGGTCTTCGGTTGCGGGTTTGGTGCATGAATATGGGTATACGGGTAAGGGTTGCTGGGTAATGATTATAATATAATTATATATTTACAGATTTTCTATTTAGCCCCTTAAGTTTGGATATGGATACAAAAGGATATTAAAGTATTGTTAAGGGTATAAAATGCATATATTTGAAAGTTATTTGTATATATTTTAATATTAAATAAATATGATAAACATTTAATAATAACGATAATAACTCGATCGACAGGATATTTTCTCGGTAAAAATTTCCCGAACATATAAACAGGTTTGGTAATGGATAAAATATTAAACAAAAAGATCTGAGTTGTTACAACCTAATCATCTTAATTATACCCTTAGGAGGAAACTCGCCAAAGATGAGAAACCGTGTTACTCAACCTGGAAGCTCCTATTATGAATCACTTTTGTTATTATAAATACTTTATACAATCTGATGATAATGTTTATCTATTTCAAAATTGAACTAAAAGACTCGGCCTGAATTTGTTACTGAAATCAGTCGAAATAGTATCACAAATGCAACGCCAATAACCTTGTTTCAAACTGCTAATTCATCATACCACATAAGAGCTAAACGAACCTAAAAAACCTTTATTTATCCTCAAGTGTTTATTACCCACCTTTCTTCGAACGACACTTCATCACCTATCCTTTATTTAATCTATAACAATTTGTAACTTTTTTTGATGGGTTAATCTCCATACTCCACACTTTCCTCAAAAACCTAGTCAATGATAAACTAAAGCAAATAAATTAGTTGGTTTAAAATTTCTATTATTTGATTTACAGTTTGTTATCTGAAAAATCAGGTTCAAAAGTTTTGACTCACAGCTTGGAACTTACAATCGAGAGATTCTTTATTATTTTTATTTCCTTTTTTCTTTAATATGAACTTGTTTGTATCTATAAACTTTTTAACGGCCATTTGAATCACCGACAGGCCAATGATCATTTTCACTGTGCCCTTAGGAGAAAACTCACTATAGGTGAGAAACTCTTTTACCCAACTTAGAACCTCCTATTATAAATCGTTTTTAGCATTATAAATGCTTAATACAATCTAACGATAATGTTTAAAAATAATGGTTCAAACACTCCAAATTGTTAAACATAACACTTTGACCAGTTTTATTGACCTAACCAATATGACCATATAGTTTTACCTATTTCTTAATCGATGTTAAAGATTAGGACTAAGTTTCTTACTGAAATCAGTCGAAGTAGTATCACCAATGCAACGCAAACTTCCTTGTTTTGTTTCAAACCGCTAATTAAGCATGCCACATCAGATTTCAAACTAACATACAAAAACCTTTATTTATCCTCTAGTGGTTATTACACGTCCTATGTTCAAATCATCACCTCATCACCTACCCTTTATTTACTATATAAAAATGGAAAATTGGTTTTTATTGGTCCCAACTATTTTATTTTTGCCGGCGCTGGTCCCAACTATCATTTTGGCTGGCAGCGGTTCCAACTTTCACATACGTTGATTCCACCGGTCCACGACTAATGGAGTACTAACTTCGTTAGGTAAAAGCTGATGTGTCGTCCTAGTTGTCAAAATCAGATGACATGGGCATCCTACTTGTACCGATTGTGTATTATACATACTCCCTAACGAATACATCAAACTCCCCAAATTACACTAAAGCCCTAATTGAATCAATTTCACTCTCAAGCCTTAATCACTAAAGCCCTAAAGTGTAACATCCCCAAAATTTCGATCCAAATTTGACAACTTAGGAAAGTTGAGGGATAAAAAATAATATATAGACAAGTCATGAGAAAATATTAAATCAGGAAATATAAAAAAATAAGGAAATAAAAATATTTCCTAAGTTAAGTTTTCCCACATAAAGAATATAAAAGAAAACTCCATCCCACATGGAAAGTAATAAATAGATGGAAGCTTTTTATAAAAAATAGAATTTTCATAGTTATATTCTTTTATGCTTAGCATGCACCAAGTGGTCCTAGCTTAGGGTGCGAAGCACCCGACGCGCATGCGCACGGGCTCGGACGAGGACGATGGCGAAGGCGAAGGCAACGACAAAGGGCGTTGGGCGCTTTGATGGCACACTTTATACTTCGCATCGCCGCGAGCCGCTTTGAGAGCCGCCTTATTATTTTTGGATAACGAGAATTAGACCCAGATGTAACAAGCTTCTAAAGACAAAGGACCAAAAGTGAAAAATATGATAACTTAACCCATCGTGATACGCGACGGGCAAGACAAAGGAACCATCGCGTAACGCGATGGAGCCTCACAGAACCCAAAGTTTGGGCGGTATCGCGATACGTGATCACCCAAGCCACAATGTCATCGCGATACGCGATGACGTGGCATGACAACTGGGACACGTGCCACACTCTGGTGACACGTGGCAGGCCACGTGTCAACACGTGGCATTCATGCAGAAGTGGCGGCGTCGCGATACGCGATGCAACTAAAAGTGGAGCCCATCGCGTATCGCGATGGGACTCAAAATCAACTATGAAAGGGGAGGCTCACGGACATTCCCCTTACACCTCCCACACTCTCTCTCTAGAATTCCACTCTCTCTACCTCGTTTTACGTGACAAGCACCGTTTCGCGTGCCACCGACCCAACAATCATCACCTCGTATTCCGTGTCAAATACCCGGTGTTTTCCTCAAAGTGCGAGCCAACTAAAAGTAAACCAACATTCTGACTCGAAGTACGTCCACGACCCGGTGACACATGAACATCGCCTCGATTTGCGTGCCAAGGAAGGTTGATCAAGAACGCCTCGATAAACATGCATATAGAGTAAAAGTGCTGCCCGTATAAACTTAGGAATATCTAACTCCGAATACCCGTGCAAGGTAGGGGTTCTGCCTAAGTTATTATTTTATTATTATTATAAATGGCTTAGACCATAGTCGGAGATATAGCCGACCCTTGATTACGATTAAGTATAATATAACTTTTCTTAAGTAAAGGTTAAAGTTAAAATAGTATTTATTTATGACTAAGAAATATGTTATTTATACAAGAGATTATAGATAATAAATTAATGTTTCTACTTGAAGAAGAAACTCAATATAGATGTTTCTTCCTGAAGAAGAAACATAGTATATGATTGGTAAATAAACAAGAGGACTAAAGGTTCAAATATTTTATAAACAAATAATTTTATCAAGGTTGAAGCTATACAAAACGGACTAAAGGTCTGAAGCTAGATCGATGATCTAGTTATTTATACAAAAGGTTATTCTCGTACCATAGGTCCGAGGTAACAAGTCAAGAAGAAGAAATCAGAAACAGGAATCAGTATACAAAACTGATTATAAATAGAAAAGGTGAATACGTTCAAACCTTTTATAACGTGAATATGCCCCAAAACCTTTTACAAACTCTTTTAGAGTCAGAATGTTTGCATAGGATTTACAAATCCTTAAAACTTTGTGTTACAATAATAAGAAACTGACACTCTGATTAAGAGTATACATGTGTCTGGATCCATTCATACATGGTGACTCGACATTTCCCCGAGGCCTTGCATATCATCAACATGACTCTAAAGGTCTACGGGGACTGTTCAGAGAAATGATATTGTGTATATAACTAATTGTACAAGGTACTTAGGGTAATTTGATCCCAATGTAGTTGGGTGCCTAATGAGTAGTAACAAAGGTATTATTGTTGGTTTCACAAAGGTATTGAAATTTTTTTTACAAAGAGTCAGCGTCATTCACCAGCTGTGTGCTGACGTATTTTCTAACCATTTTACTAGAAAAAAGAAAGGTTAGGACAGACAAGCAAGACAGGATAGAAGATTGAAGAATTAGTCATTAGATGCTATCTGATGGCTCAGATATTTCATATTAAAATATTGTAAAGAATTATGTTTTCTAAAGAAAGGTATTTGAAATATCAAACGGGGATTTAAACCCGAGTTTTCAATTATAATGATATTTTATTTAAGACTTTCGCTGAAATCAAACCCGCAACTCTGATGTATTTACAAAACAGGTACCAACTATTGGTCACACGCCTAGGACCTAAGTCAGGGTATGACAGGTTGGTATCAGAGCCATCAATCTTAGCGAATAGGTATTTAATTATACCTAGGCTTTGATTAAGGATAAGTTTTGGAAAACTTATATTACAAATATCGATTCAAACAAACTAGATACTTAGTTGAAAAGTATCAAGAAATTATTCAAATCTGATACGGATAAGAAATAAATAACACAAATAAGATAGGAGCGTCTTCCAATCCCTAAAATCTAACCTCGCGCAAATGTCCGATTGTCAATCTAGCCAAGGATCATGTCAGCCTCGATCTGGTAAAAGTAAAGGATTTATGGGAACTTCTTTTCTCCCAATTCCTATATCTAGCGATGAAAGTACATGCCAAACAAAAATGGAGGAAGATTCAGATTCATTCGATTCTAACATTACGCTAGCTCAGATTATTCCAAATCATAATACGTATGGAGACGTATCAAGTAGATCTAAGAAACCAATGATGTCAAGGGAAAAAGAAGTAATGACTTATCCGGAAGAATATCCTCACGGACAGGAATATTTTAATTTTCCGGCAACTCAAGATCCTTACTTTGCTCACACTCAAAATGAAGAAACAATGAAGGAAATGGAAGTAGAAGAAAATGAAATTGAGGCTATCAAAAACATCAAGAAAGATATCAAGATTAAGAAATTTGTCATTCGTTAGAAGAAATAAAACCTTAGTAATTGTAGAGAGTATAATTTTAACAAATAATATGCACTCTTGTAACTATAATAAGATGAATAAAATATATGTTTTGAATTCTTCGAATATTGGACTTATCTTTTACAAATTTTATTGTAGTATGTCAAGAGAGGAAAGTGCAAACTCTCACAACAGTCCTCCTAAGAAAACTGTGAATGAAGAAAACGAAAAATAAAGATAATGAAATTCCCGCCCAATATATGGAAGGAATTCAAAAGATGATTAAGGAAGCTATCAAAGACATTTCTATAAATCAAAGTCAACCAAAACCTGTGACAATCTGAAAAATTTTCTTGCCTTTTCAGACACCCATCGCGACTTGACTCAAATTTTCGGGACGAAAATTCTTTCAACATGGGAATGATGTGACACTCGTCAATTTCAGGTTAACTCCGTTAATCCAAACTCCGTCAATTCAAACTTAAGATCACTAGAACTATAACGCACATCTCATTTCATTTAAACTAGGGTTTTAAATGATACTTGACAATCACTACACATGTAGTCTTTCGGGATTGCACCGAAACGCTAACGAGTTGACTCAAACCATTGGTGAACAAACGACAAACATCAAAACAATAAGTAATTGATAATTATATGTTAGGCTTATGTGTTATTTGATAATATTGAGTAGAACATTAACTCAAGATGCAAAAAGCTATTTTATGCTAGAAAAGTAATAACTAAAAGTTGAGGGGCCATTGTGTAATATAATAATTATTAATTAATAACAAAAACCCTAACCTCCTCTCTCCCTCCCAAACCCGATCGGCCCCCCTTCCCTCTCTTCTTGGCTGCCGTCACACCACACACACATACACACAAGGATTTTCAAGCTTTTGGTTGAAGAATTAAGGTGCTAGGAAGGTATTAACAACCACTCTATGCATTCCATATGTTTAATTTTGATATTGAATGGGTTAATCAAAACCATAATTCACGAAATTGATGATTTAGATGAGTTAGGGTTTGATTATATGCTTGATGATGATTTGCTAATGAAATTGATAACTTGTTGTGTTATTATTGTTTGTTAATCATTGTTCTTTGATTTTAAACTTTCAAGAAAAACCCTACTATGTGTGTAATGTGAGATTGATATGCATGGTTGGTAAATATTGTGTCTTGAGTGTTATATGCATGGATTATGGTTCATAGATTGTTATTATGTTGAGTTTTGATGTAAACTGGTACTGGACAGATTGTTAAGTTTATGTTTAGACGACTGTAATTGAATGTTAATGTGGTAATTGGTCAAAATTATTAACACTACAGTATACTAGGTTGAGTCTAGTTTCTATAAAGTCCAAGTTTGTAATTTTTGGACGTGTAAAAGTTAACTTTTATTATTTTACAAAACTGAAGTGCAAGTCTGAATTGTGAGGTCTGCTGTTAGGCTGTTTTGAAATTATCATATCTCATAAACTACCAGACCAAATGGGTTGGTTCCACTTCTGGAAGTTAACATGTTGAGTTAAAAACCTAACCCAATCAGTCTTGCATTAATTGAAATTACCATTTAACGGGAATAACAAATATCATTCTGTTGCGCATGATTTTGACTGCTGTGAGTTTACTGTAATGTTTTGGTGTTTGTGAGAAAACTATGTGGAATAAAAATATAATACAAATAGTTCTGGAAACCTAACTCATGTTTGCTTTTGTGACGATTTTTGGTGAATTAATTGATATGTTGTGACCTGTTGAATAGAGTAATCTTTCAAGTAGAAATCTGTCTTGATAAAACTAGCTGCTGAACTATACGAAATTACATGAAACGTACTTGTTGTTAGATAATTGCCATGATTTTGATTAAATTGCCCCTGTGGGGAATAATTGCTAGTAATGTACAATATTAATACTTGACACGTAAGTAGTTGTTCACACATGTAACGTATCACCAATGTGTTTGTTGAGTCACACACAATTCACAAACGAAACATGAAACGTATCTCATGCATAGGTATTATGTGCCGAGTCTAGAGACTCAATTATAGTTCCAACACTTAGAAAATCTCATTCTTGTTTTAGAACGCTAGTGAGGATTTTCTGTGACGCGCATCTCTTGGTTGACTTGTTTTTGAATTCTTCGCAAACAGTGAGTTTCACGTTCCCCTTTTACTCTTTTAAACGCTTTTTACTTGGGGGAGATAACATACTCCAAAACGCTTTAGATTTTGTTATTAGTTATATATCATTTGTAAAGGCTAAGTGGCAAATGAACCAACTAAAGTCCTTCATAACATCGAACCGTTTAGTATTTGTATAATAGCGAGTCATTGTTGAGTAGTACTACTGGGTTTGACAAACCCCACCCAACTCTACACTCGACTGTAGGTCGAGTGGGTGTAATCTTGGCTAACACATTTTCCATGGTCGTGGTAGACATGGTGGCAAGGCAATTGATAAACAGTCAGCTTCGGTGTCGAACACTTAGTAATACTTGTTTTATAGGCTAGCTACCTATTGATATATAATTGACATAACATTATCTGGTAACGCAAAACGCAAACGCAAACGCAAAACGTAAACGCAAACGCAAACGCAAACGCAAAACGTAAACGCAAACGCAAACACTTTATTTATATAAACCTGTGAACTCACCAACCCTGTGTTGACACTTTTAGTATGTTATTCTCAGGTAGCCGAGGCGGGCGTACGGTATAGGAACATGCATTCATTGAATATCATTGTTTTGAAAAACTTATTTTAAACTTTTATTAATTGGGTTTTTAAGTCGTCCTGCGTGACGCAACACTTGGTTTATGATTCATGCTTCCGCACTTACTAAAACTTAAATGTTTCATGGTTTGAAAACTTTATTTATGGTGTTTGATTATAACTAATGATTCCGATCCTGTTAGTTCACACCCTCTGACGGTAAAACTCCGTTAGTGGATTTTGAGGGTGTGACAAAACCCGACAAGCGAAGTAAAAGTAAATCTGTACATTCAAGAAAGGAAGAGGCTCATGATAGCTCTACATCTGATAATAATTCAACGAATTAGAAACAAAAGAAACGTAAGACCCAAAAAGGATGCAACTTTAAGAACTTTAAAGTTTACAATCCTAAAGAATTTCATGGAGACTCAGATGGCATAGCCGCTATGAGATGGCTAGAAGAACAAGAATCAATCGTCACCATAAGCAAATACAACGGTGAGGAAGTTATTCAGTATTCTTCACAAATGTTCAAGGGAGAAGCTCTTGAATGGTGGAATACCCTGATTCAAAACAAGGGTCGAGAAACAATGTATAATTTAAGTTAGGAAACATTTAAAGGTCTAATGTTAAAGAAATTTTTCCCAACTCTTGAAATGGATCGAATTCAACTGAGTTATGGAATCACAAGGTTATTGGCACAAATCTTAGGGAATATAACACTAAATTCCTAGAATATTGCCAATTGGTTCCACATTTGGTAACGCCAGAATATAATAAAGTAACTCGTTACATATATGGACTACCAAGAGAAATAAGAGATATGGTACGATCCAATATGCCAGAAAACAGTTGATTCGGCTATGGAATTGGCCGGATATTTAATCAACAGTATGATAAGGAATCAAGAAGAAGAAAAGAAGAAAGACAAAGAAACCCAGAAACCAAAAGATTTCGAGAAGTTAGAAAAAGAAGAAAGTACTCCCAAGTCAACATGCAAAACTTGTGGAAGAAAACATACTGGAAAATGTCGACTAGAAAATACAAATAATTGTGCATACTGCAAGAGAGCAGGACACACAATAGAAGAATGTCGAAAGAAGTTAGGAGTATGTTTTACATGTGGAGAAACGGGTCAATTTAAGACCGAATGCCCAAAAAGAAAAGCTAATCAAGATTAATGAATGATAAGATCATATCAAAGATAGATTAGCTAACTTTTGTATATTAACTCGTTTCCAAACGAGAAATTTTGTATTCAAAGAAGGGTATTTAATTCCCTATATTATAAATGAAATATTAGCATACAGATCGTGTTAATAGACAAGAATGTTTATATTCATTACCTCGAGAGGACAATAAGAGGAAAGTTTTATCCGAAACTTAGAATGAAAATGTTTGAATATATCATCTAGGAAGATGATCATCGAACATTAGAAAATATCTAAATATACAAGGACAGTATATTATCGAAAGGAAACATTCAAGAAGAAGAATATTATACTACCTACCCATTGGGGTTGACCAAAAAGTCAAAGAAAAAGAACTCGAAGATATTCAAGAAAATACAATCGCTAAGTATAGCAAAAGTGATTAAGTTAAAGTACAAAGGTACTGTTAGAATATATGGAACATCATAGATCAAGATCAAGGATAGAATGGATTCGATAGACCGAATCTAAACAACAACTTAGTGGAATAGATTCGACAGACTGAATCAAAATAGCAATGTAGTTAACATCGGTAAATGTTTAGAATACAAACGGTAAGGTAAATAGTTAAACACCACTGATCACTGTGTTTATCAATTTATATTTACTAATGATATTCTGAACCATTAACCAGTTACATCAATCAAGGATGTAAGTTAACCACAAAACAGAAACCTCAGCAACTCCGCATTCGGATTATAACAAAAAAACCAGATTAGATAGGATCTAATCAAACGTAAGAGTCATTCGCACTTCAAACAATGAATCTCGAGGACGAGATTCATTTCAAGGTAGGGAGGATGTAACATCTCTAAAATTTCAATCCAAATTTGACAACTTAAGAAAGTTGAGGGGTCAAAAATAATATATAGACAAGTCATGAGAAAATATTAAATAAGAAAATATAAAAAAAATAAGGAAATAAAAATAATTCCTAAGTTAAGTTTTCTCACATAAAGAAAATACTAAAAGGAAACTTCATCCCACATGGAAAGTGGTAAAGAAATGGAAGCTCTCTATAAAAGATAGAATTTCTATAGTTATATTCTTTTATTCTTAGCATGCACCAAGTGGTCATAGCGGAGGGTGCGAAGCACCCGACGCGCACGCACACGGGCTCGGGCTTGGGCGAGGACAAGGACGAGGACGATGGCGAAGGCGACGGCAAAGGGCGTTGGGCGCAATGTGACGCTTTGATGGCGCAATTTGCACTTCGCACGCTCGCATCGCCGCGAGCCGCTTTGAGAGCCGCCTTAGTATTTTTGGATAACGAGAGTTAGACCCAGGTGTAACCAGGTTCTAAAGACAAAGGACTAAAAATGAAAAATATGATAACTTAACCCATCGCGATACGCGACGGGCAAGACCAAGGAACCATCACGTAACGCGATGGATCCTCACAGAACCCAAAGTTTGGGTGGTATCGCGATACGCGATCACCCAAGCCACAATGTCATCGCGATACGCGATGACGTGGCCTAACAACAGGGACACGTGCCACACTCTGGTGACATGTAGCAGCAGGGCAGGACACGTGGCAGGCCACGTGTCAACACGTGGCATTCATGCAGAAATGGCGGTGTCGCGATACGCGACGCAACTAAAAGAGGAGCCCATCACGTATCGCGATGGGACTCAAAATCAACTATAAAAGGGGAGGCTCATGGCGATTCCCCTTACACCTCCCTCTCTCTCTCTAGAATTCCACTCTCTCTACCTCGTTTTACGTGACAAGCACCGTTTTGCATGCCACCGACGCGACAATCATCACCTCATAATCCGTGTCAAATACTCGATGTTTTCCTCGAAGTGTGTGCCAACTAAAAGTAACCCAAAATTACGCCTCTAAGTACGTGCACGACCCAGTGACACCTGAACATCGCCTCGATTTTCGTGCCAATGAAGGTAGATCAAGAACGCATCGATAAACGTGCATATAGAGTAGAAGTGCTGCCCGTATAAACTTAGGAATATCTAACTCCGAATACCTGTGCAAGGTAGGGGTTCTGCCTAATTTATTATTTTATTATTATTAAAATGGCTTAGACCATAGTCGGAGATATAGCCTAACCTTGATTACGATTAAGTATAATTTAACTTTTCTTAAGTAAAGGTTATAGTCAAAATAGTATTTCTTTAATACTAAGAAATATATTATTTATACAAGAGATTATAGATAATAAATTAATGTTTCTACTTGAGGAAGAAACTCAATATAGATGTTTCTTCCTGAAGAAGAAACATAGTATATGATTGGTAAATAAACAAGAGGACTAAAGGTCCAAATATTTTATAAACAAATAATTTTATCAAGGTTGAAGCTATACAAAACGGACTAAAGGTCTGAAGCTAGATTGATGATCTAGTTATTTATACAAAAGGTTATTCTCGTAGTATAAGTCCGAGGTAACAAGTCAAGAAGAAGAAAATAGAAAACAGGAATCAGTATCAGAAACTGATTATAAACAGAAAATGTGAATACGTTCAAACCTTTTATAACGTGAATACGCCCCAAAACCTTTTACAAACTCTTTTAGAGTTAGAATGTTTGCATAGGAATTACAAATCCTAAAACTTTGTGTTACAATAATAAGAAACAGACACTCTGATTAAGAGTATACATGTGTCTGGATCCATTCATACATGGTGACTCAGCATTTCCCCGAGGACATGCATATCATCAACATGCCTCTGAAGGTCTACGGGACTGTTCAGAGAAATGATATTGTGTATATAATTAATTGTACAAGGTACTTAGGGTAATTTGATCCCAATGTAGTTGGGTGCCTAATGAGTAGTCATAATGGTATTATTGTTGGTTTCACAAAGGTATTGAAAAGATTTTTACAAAGAGTCAGTGTCATTCACCAGCTGTGTGCTGACGTATTTTCTAACCATTTTACAGAAAATCAGAAAGGTTAGGACAGACAAGCAAGACATGATAGAAGATTAGAGAATTAGTCATTAGATGCTATCTGATGGCTCAAATATTTCATATTAAAATATTGTAAAGAATTATGTTTTCTAAAGAAAGGTATTTGAAATATCAAACGGGTATTTAAACCCGAGTTTTCAATTATAATGATACTTTATTTAAGACTTCCGCTGAAATCAAACCCGCAACTCTTATGTATATAGAAAACATGTACCGACTATTGGTCACACTCCTAGGCCCTAAGTATGGGTGTGACATAAAGCCCCAATTGAACCGAAGAGGGAGTATTGTGCGAGAAGATTGCTGATTTGGAGAAGAAGTATGCTGCAAGTTTGGATAATGAAGCGGACATGAAGAGTAGAATTGATGATTTGGTTGAAGAGAAAAAGGAAACCGAGAGGCGGATTGAGTGTTTAGTTAATGAAAATGGTTTGGTTTCGAAAGATTTGCAAGATGCAATGAACGAGTTACAGCAGCAGAAGCTTGCGTTTGAGCAGATTGTTGAATAAAAAACCGAATTGGAGAATGTTAAGACAAATGCAGAGAGTGAAATTGTCAAGAAAGACGAACAGTTGAGTGCGTGTAAAGACATGATTTCGTCACTGGAACAGTCAAATTCCAAACAAATTGAGAAAGTTAAGGAGTTAGAGATCGAATCAGGAAGCGACAAATGTTCACTTGATCAAGCTGTAGTTGAGAAAGATGAAGTTATCAAACAACTTGATGATCAAAAAGTCGTAACAGATTATTTAAACCAGATGATTTCATCAATGAAAATGTAAATTCAAGATTTGAACCTAAAGTTATCAGCAATTTGGGGATTAGGGCTTTAGTGTAATTTGGGGAGTATGTATAATACATAACCCGTCCACGTAGGATGCCCATGTCATCTGATTTTGACAACTAGGATGACACATCAGCTTTTACCTAACGGAGTTAGTACCCCGTTAGTCGCCGACTGGTGAAATCAATGTATGTGAAAGTTGGGACCGTTGCCAGACAAAATGATAGTTGGGACCAGCGTTGGCAAAAATAAAATAGTTGGTACCAATAAAAACCAATTTTCCTAAAAAAATTTATATCTTCAATAATTAATTATTTCATTTTTGTATATACTAGATGAATTATTTTAATTACTATTTTTATAAGTAAAAAATTTTCACACCCTCAAATTTCAATTAACGGGATTTTATCATGAGGAGCGTGACATACCACGATCTAGCCACTCGTCACGCTGAAAAAATCATTAAAAAAATGAATAAATAAAAGGTATCATTTATTTTAGAGTGAGTTGTGGTTTTTGTCCCTACGGTTTGTCCAAATCTGCGTTTTTAGTCCAATAGTTTAAAATTGGCGATTTTCATACATGTGATTTCATTTAACTTGCAATTAAACCCGAATTCACTAATCCCGTTAAGTCTGGTCATTAAACCCATCAGCGTACCCTTCACGTGAGGGGCAATCTGTGTTTTCTCCCCGAAAACAAGTATAGGCAAACATTTGGTGTTTTCTTCCCGAAAACAACTATAGGAAAATGTTTTGTGATTTCTTCCCGGAAATCAATATGAGAATTATGAACTCACATTGTTTTGTTTTTTGTGATGGTCTAACGGTGACGGTGACATTGGTTGCAGTGCTTACAATAGCGGTGGTAGTGTTGGTGGTAAGGTATCGGTGGCGACGAAGGTGGTGGTGGCGTCGGTGATGTTGGCGGTCAGGTGGTGGTCATGGCGATAGTAGTGGTGGTGGTGGTTGTTGTTAGGTGGAGGTGTTGTTAAGAAAGTATGATGAAAGAGGAATTGAATGAAAAAAAAGAGGGTGGTAAAGAATAGTTTTAATAAAATGAGATTCCATGTGTTATGTGTAATGGATAATTCCATTCCATTATGCAAATAAACACCACTTATTTTCATTTTCATGGAATGAATCATTCCATTCACCCTGTCATTCATGTATAACAAACGCTACCTAAGTTACTAAAAGCTAGAAAGGTTAAAAGAGAGAATTTGCATCTTCTGTTGACGTTTTTTTAAGGGATTACTATATAGAATAGAAACCAAGTTTAGAAATTGTTTCAATTAGGTCACTTATAAAATCTTTTGTTTCAATCAGGTCACTAAAGTTGATTTTTTATTCTAATCCTATATATTTTACCTCAATAGCAGGTTTTGTAGGTTTTTTTTATTTTTAAATAGTTTGACATTGCAAACTATTTTTTTAAAAATTGACAAAATTAGTATAAATTGAGAAAAAAAAATTAATTGTGAAAAAATGAAAAAAAACAAACAAAAAATTGAAAAAATGCAAAATGAAAAAAAAAAGTTTTTTTTTTCAGTTTTTTTTTTTGTGATTTTCCATATTATTTTATTTTATTTTTTTTCAATTTAAAAACTACTTTTGTTGGTGCATGATGTCAGTAGTTCAGTATCTAGTGTCTGTAATCGTGTTAGTTTGATTTATATTGGTGTTTTAGTTTACTTGTCTCACAAGTTCGCCTCTTATAAGCGAACTTGTGGAACAAGCGAAGTTATCAACAACTTCGCCTAGTCTGTTAGGCGAAGTTGTCGATAACCCTATAAGCTAGGGTTACGGCTTGTATTGGTAAGAAGTCCATTTTGACGTGTAATTGGTGATTGAATATCACGTGTTATTAGTTTCAATACAACGTGTCTTTTGGGTATTGTAACGTGTGTTTTTGTTTGCTTGGGTTTAACGTATATCGCCTTTTACGCTCGTATCGTCTTACGTAGGGATTCCGCACCTACGTAGAACGAGATATTTCCGTGTAGATCCGGCTGGGATCCTACAATTGGTATCAGAGCGTTTGCTCGTGATTGTGTGGTTCAGGATTATCACACGGGTGTAGAAATCGTTCCGTTCGACTATTCGCGGGACGAGTTTACGTTGAAATACCGAGTTTTTGTGTCCTACTCACCTCCCTCCATAAAAAACAACCCATCACACCTTCGGATACCTCGCAATACGTCAAAATCAAACCTGCAAAAACGTTGTGTTCATCAGGCGAAGTTGCCGCCACTGTTTGTAGGGTTTAGGCGAAGATATAAGACTAAGCGAAGTTATCATTAACTTCGCCTACCTCACAAGTTCGCTTATCTTAAGCGAAGTTGTCATCAAGCGAAGTTAACATCAGGCGAAGTTGAGAAGAAAGCGAAGTTAAGAGTTTCAGCGAAGTTGAGTATTCAAGCGAAGTTACTCTTAAGCGAAGTTAAGAATAACTTCGCCTACTGGTACTGTTCAGAATAATAATTTTTTTTTGGTTTCTTTGAGTGTTCGTTCGTATTTCTTCCAAAGATGACTTCTATAAATATTACGGAACTGGTGAAAATGGAGGTGGAAGCAGGTTTAGCTACTAAGGCTCCGAAAATGCTTAAGGGTACCGATTTCGTTGCTTGGAAAGATCGGTTTGAACAATATGTTAAATATCAAGATGCTAAGATGTGGGTGTGCATTCAAGATGGATACATTCCACCAACGGCTATGTTTGAGGGTCGTGAACAAATTAAGAAGTCCAATAAGATGGAAGAGGAAGAAAAGAAGATGTATGAGGCAGAAAGCAAAGCTCATGCTGCGATAACAATGGCTCTTCCACAAGAGATTCTCCACACCTTCAGGAAATACAAAACCGCCAGAGAGCTATGGGAAGCGCTTGAAAATCGATATGAAGGTAATGTGGGGATACGTGCATCCAAGATTAAGCTACTCAAAACCCAATTCTCGGTGTTCAAGTATTTGAAGAATGAGTCACTTGATGATATCATCACAAGGTATTACCACTTGATGACCGAACTCAGAAACTATTCAATTGACTATAAAGAAGAAGAGATCGTAGAAAAACTTCTTGATGCTCTCCCACCGAAATGGGAAATGTACACTGTCTTGATGAGAGAAGATAAAGAGTTTGCAAACATCGACTTGGAAACAGCAGTCAATAAACTACGAACTTTTGAACTTAACATGGTTCGAAAAGAGACACCAACTGATCAGGTTCAGGATCCGGGAATGTATGGTGCGAAAGTTACTTCAAGTTCAAGTTCAAGTTCAAAGTCAGAATCATCTGCTTACTACTCAAAGGGAGACTCGAGCTCTAACTCAACTCATGATGGTCATGTAACTCTCAACATGGATGGTGATGTGTGTTTCGTAGCTGGTGGAACAAATTCTTCTAAACCTCAAGCAACAACTGGTAGTTTTTCCTCAAATGTTCCGAACAACAACTACTCTCAGATGCCCATGAGTGTTAAATCTGCTGAACAACAGTTTGCTCTCTATGCATCTTTCATTGCTTCTTATGAAAATTACATCAAAGGTAAAATTGTCGACCCTGCAACTTTAGACGAAGACTATGATCAGATCGATGCTGATGATCTGGAAAAGATGGATCCGCAGTGGCAGATGGCGATGATAGTAAGAAGAGTTAAAAGGTTTATGAAGAAAACTGGTAGAAAGTTCGTTGGCGAAAGACCAGGGTTTGATAAGTCAAAGGTTCGATGTTATAACTATCAACAGAATGGCCACTTTGCTAAAGAATGCACAAATGAAAGAGTAGAACGTAGTCAGAATAGGCCAACACAACCGAATGGGGGAAGTAATGAGAATAGGGCAATGGTATCCAGACAGAACGGGGGATACAATTGGAATCTGCAAGTTGAGGAAGTGTTCGAACAGTCCAACCTGGTTAACATCGAAACTGAAGGAAGCGACAGAGAGACAAGAGAAGATCAAGCTTATATGGCAGAGGTGAATGATCGGCTCTCTGAGGTAAGTTCTGAACTCCCTTGTATGCAATGTGAAAATCTGTCTGAACAATTGAAAACATTAGCTGATCAGTTTGTTAGTTTGGACACTCAATTTAAAACGTTAAAAGAAGATCATCATTACACTAAAACTAGAGAAAATAGTTATTCAATAAAGATTAAGGCTAGTGAAGAGGATATTGCGGTATCTCAAAGGCAAGCCTAAGCTGGGGTTGTGGTACACGAAAGGGGGAGACTTGGAGTTGGTCGCTTACACGGATTCTAACTATGGAGGATGCAATCAAAATCGCAAGTCGACAACAGGTGGATGCCAGTTTCTTGGAGGCAGATTAGTGTCATGGCAGTGCAAGAAGCAGACCTCAGTCGCCATTTCTACCTGTGAAGCAGAGTACATGGCAGCATCGAACTGCTGCTCCCAGGTTCTTTGGATACAACAGCAATTGCGCGATTACGGTCTGAATTTCACTCAAACTCCTATTTGTGTAGATAACACTGCTGCAATCTCAGTAATTAACAATCCCGTAAAGCATAGCAAAACTAAACACATTGACATTCGTCATCATTTTATACGGGATTGTGCTGAGAAGAAATTAATAGTGCTCGAAAAGGTTGATTCGTTAGATAATTTCGCTGATTTGTTTACTAAAGCGTTTGACAGGTCTCGTTTTCAAAACCTTGTTGAGCTTAATGGGATGATCAATCCCGAGTAACCGTATTTTTCGTTTTTACTTAAAAAAAAACGTCTCTATCGCTTAGTATTATGTCGGTTGCTTCAGTTTGAAGGACATATCTTCGGATGTGTTTGGTCCTCACTTCTACCAGTAGATTATGAGGATAGCCATTAACCAACTGACTGAAAGTGACCGGGGCGGTTTATGATGTGTTTTTATTCTTTCGCTGAAACTTAGTCGTTCATACTTAGTTAGAAGGACACATATTCGTATGTGGTCGGTCCAGCTGATCCATTGGATCTTCAGGATAGCCGTTTACCTGATGAATTTAACTTGATCGGGGCGATAGAATTTAAAATATTTTTAAGGGAGATGATATAATTTTTCAAGTCTATAACTTCGTAAAAAGTTTCTTTACTATGTTTAAAAGAAAATTGATCCAACCTTAGAAAATGATAGACAAAATAATTCTGTGTGCTTAACTAGTGAAGTTATTAGGCCTAAAAGACTTTAGAACAGTCATTGTATGTTATGGTAGCTTTTTATGGTGCGTAAAAGTAGAAGTGATACTAACTAAATCTCCTCGATTTAAAGTGGTGACTCATTCAGTGTTGTGCATGTCTCCATATACATCTTTCCGAATGATAGGCAGAAAAGCGATTACCCAGTCATACACGAGCCCGTGAGTGTTCTGATTCCTGTGAAGATAGTGTGTCAAGTAACTGCAGTGATCCAGATTCGGGACTTGCAGTTGTTTAATATTAGAAGCTATGTAAATCTTTATTAAAAAAAATGTGTGTATGTGTTGTTGAGCCTTCTAAAGCTTATAATGTTCTACTTATCAATCAAGAGGCAAGAAAGAGAACGGGAAGAAGATTCTCAAGATCGAAGTGTAATTACTGTTTAATCAGACACTACGGGTCGAGGTCAACTCGGGGTGACTTGGGGAAAACCAAATACGCTTTGAGAATAGATAGGAGACATCACAGTCTCTGATGTGTTGTTCATTTATATTTTGAGCTTAATTGAACCTAATCCGTATCACAGAAGCGATGAAAACCATACTAAGTTGTTTACCTGCTTACAACCTGTGTCTTTATGTCATAATACCGCTGAACATGGATTTATGTGACAGTCACTTAATTAGTATGATTCCTGTTCGGATCTTTTCTAAAACATACTAGTCCCTGTCAAGACTGAAATTTGATCCCGTGTATTTTATTTCTAAATTTTATTTTACATATGTCGTTTTATGGTTTAATACCTGGTTACTTAGTTTTTGATCGTAACATTTAATCTTTAAAGAGAGTTTTTTAAAAGACAATTGCAAAATGTTCAATTTATAAAGGACCTTTGTGTAAATTTCTATACTAAGCGAACTTGTTAACAAGCGAAGTTAAGGGGTAAGCGAAGTTAACCCTAACTTCGCCTGTATAATACAGACCTATATAAAGGTCAACTTAGTCAAAACCTTTCATATTTTCAATTCAGGCGAACTTATACTCACAGAACCCTCGGCGAAGTTAATCTCGAATCAATCCTTGTTATTTTTCTCAAATTCAATCCGTCTAAAAGGTGTGTAGGGTCGGGATAATGTATGGTCGTCTCGATCAAGTTATTTAGATGCCGTTTTGGTCCGATTTAAGACCCCGTTCATGCAAACCTTAAACACCCACTTTTCAAACTTATTTTAACGTGTTCGTAAATAATGTGATCGTCTAGATCTCTTTAGTATCATGTCTTCCTTGTCCTCAATCACCAATCTCACCAAATTCACTTCGTTTGGCCGTCTAAACCTTTGCCGTTTCAGTTCAGGCGAAGTTATAGTTTAGGCGAAGTTGTTCTCAACTTCGCCTAAGGCTTAACTTCGCATGTTACTTTATATTTTAATTAATCAGGGGCGAAGTTATGATTAGGCGAAGTTATCCTTAACTTCGCCTTAGGCTTAACTTCGCCTGATGCTATAAATATTATTTGCAATTAAAACTGTTGTCAGGCGAAGTTATTGTATAGGCGAAGTTGTGCTCAACTTCGCCCTATGTCTAACTTCGCTTGCACACTTATGTTTATCTTAACTTCGCTCATGGTAATAAGCGAAGTTACGATCTGCCTTGACGAGTCTCTAACTTAGACCGTTTGTGGTGCAGATATGGTAGCTGTAGCAGGAGCCGGTGGTGCTGGTGGTGACGAAGGTGGTGATAACAACCGTCAATTTTTCCCGGGGCATAATATGTACATCACACTGGACCCGGATGCTAGCGGTGTTGATGATTACTGCGAGATAATCACTTTTCTTATCCGCTCGCGTATCTTCCATGCTATTACTACAACTCTGCCCATATCTTTACCAAACATTGAAGATTTCTGGCAGACGGTTGAATATGATTGCAGAATCGAGCCCCCAGTTATGCGTGCAACGGTTAACAATCAGGAAGTGCAGTTCTCATCAGAACAGATACAGGTTGCTTTGCAGTTTGGGGATGAAACGAGAGATGATCCAACAGACTTCGTGGCTCCATTCAGAGATGGTGCTTTTTTAAGAATGGGCTATTCTGGTCCATTGGGGGATACTCAGAGACGCAAGGGGTTTTTGTTAGATCAATGGCGCTTTCTCATGCACGTGATGATCGTGTGCATGTCGGGTAGAAAGGCTGGTACGGATGGAATGGGTGCGACGATGCAGTCGGCAATGACAGCACTGACTTACAACAAGCGTTATAGCTTCAGTTAGATGGTGTTCTATGAGATAGACCGTCAGAGACGAGAGGTGGCGCGTGAGAGATTCTTGATGTATCCAAGATTTTTACAAATGATCTTGAATCACGTGGCTCCTACGCTACCTCAGCGCCATCCGATTCGGTATGTGGAGAGTGTCAGCAAGAGAATCTTCGCCCAATGTAGATCATCAAGTGCTAGAAGTAAACCAGAGCTTCGTCCTCGACATACTCCGTTATTTGGGTACTTGATCAACCCGGAGTATGTTGCAGCTCGTGGGGACGAGTTTCGGGATCCGGCACCGCAACAGGCTGGAGCACCTCAACCACCGCCTGTGGTACAGCAATCTCTTCCTGCTGCTCCTATTGTGGCACCGGAGGAACACGTCGACCTTGAAGCTGCTTTCGGCGGTCAAGGATTTTTCGATATGGAACGTGTTGATCCAGAGGAAGAGGTACAGGTCTCGGCTGCACAGGTTTCTAGTGTGGATGTGTCGATGGCAGCTACGACTGCGGCTGATTCTGAAAGAACTGATTCTGATTCCTCAGATGATGATGTTGCTGAAGCAAGTCAGATTCTGATTACTCAAGAAAGAATTCATGGGAAGAGAAAGAAAGACACAGATGACAGTGAATTAGACTTTGAGGAGGATTTACATCGGTTGGTTCGTCGAGCGAGAAGGGCAAGAACGGGTGAAGGATCGGGAGCTGGTGAGAGCTCGAGGGTGGTTCGTTTTTCTCCACCCGCACTGTCTGGTATGACTATGGTCCCTACATCATTGACAGTTACAGGACCGATCACCTCGGGTGTTGCCGTGTTGACTACCTCATCCTCCTTTGGCATACCACCCACTACATTTCAGCTATCGGCTCCAGAAATTGTGTCCTTGCCACCTCCAACTCTTACTCCATCGGAGGTCATTGCAAGATTTGTTGAGTCGACACTGGTTGCCACTGCAGGGTTGTCTGTTACGATACCACCTGCGGTTACTTTTATGCCTGTTTCTGATGTGCCGGTTACCTTGGGAATCCCTCCTCCGTACGCTCAAGACATTTCACATATGAGGTTTGATTTTGATGCAACCTTATCTGACTCGGAAAGAATAACAGCTCTTGAAAGGGTCGTGGCAGAACAGTCGAGAATAAATCTGATTCAGACTCACGCTATTCAGCGCCTTGTTGCAGAGAATCAGATTCAGTCATCTCTACTGATTAAGCACGGTAAACTTTTTGATGCCTTGAAACAGTTCTTGGCATCTCAGGGGGAGACGAGCTGTAAGGGTGATGAGCTGAGGACAAAGAAGAGTAACGATCGAGACGATGATCCCAATGCATCTAAAGGTGCAGGTGGTGAGCTGCCAAGAACTGAACAAGCTCTTGGGACTTCCACATCTCAGGGGGAGTCTACTGGTGCAACTGGTGAATCGGGGGGGGGGGGGGTGATGATGTGGTGGTAGTGGATGCTGAGGAGGTGTTGGATGTTGAGGATGAAGGTGATGACGATGTGTTACCGAGTGAAGAGATTGAGAAGATAGGGGATGATATTGTAATTGATAGTGAGATTGAAGAGGGAGAGATTGTGGAAGAAAACGTTGAGCATGAAATTCCCGAAGTTGATAAGTCAAATATGGGTCAAGATATGGGAAGCGATGAGACGGAATGGGAAGAGCAGCCAAGATGGAAAGAAGGCTACGCTCAATGGTTCGTAAAGACAAAGAAACCAGCGGTTCCTACTATGTTCAAGAAGAGTTACAACATCAAAGGATACGCTGAATCGAAGAAAGGGATTATTTGCTGGTTATATGATGAGCAGTTGAGGCTGTTTGTGATTAAACGTTTTGACGGAGTTCAGTATTTCAAGAGGTTGTTGAGGTCGTTGAATACCTTGCCGGAGTGTGAGGTGAAGGACTTAGCCAAGTTGGGGTTGATAAACAGGAGTGATGACAACATGGCTAGGATTATTGGAAAGATAGTCTGGAAAGAAAGCATAAAGGAGAAAAAGTTCGAGCTGTTGAAACCGCCAAAAGGAAAGCTCGTTGAAGATAAAGACAGAGGAATGAGAGCTGATGGCAAGCCTTGGATGATAATGAAGTATAAGCCGATCCGTTGCTTAAAAGAAGTGCCGATGAAACAAATGCCCAAGGATGTGCTAAAGGATCTGAAATGGTGGTATGTTGATAGTGAAACGGCTGAAGCAGTGATGGAGGATGAGGATGAACAAGAGTTGCTGAGAGTGTATGACCCTATGCACTTGGTGAATTTGTCTCAAGCAGATTTGCTGGTGCTGAACAAGAAAAAGATATTTTATATTCCTGCCTGGAAAGAAGAAGCCAAAAAATATCAGAGAGTAGTTTCGGTTTGTGTCAGAGAAGGAGTACATGTTTGAAGATGGGTGACTCGAGTTTTGGGATTACTAGACACGTGATTGAAGATTGAGATATGAAGCTACTGCCAAGGGGGAGTCTGTTGGTGCATGATGTCAGTAGTTCAGTATCTAGTATCTGTCATCGTGTTAGTTTGATTTGTATTGGTGTTTTAGTTAACTTGTCTCACAAGTTCGCCTCTTATAAGCGAACTTGTGGAACAAGCGAAGTTATCAACAACTTCGCCTAGTCTGTTAGGCGAAGTTGTCGATAACCATATAAGCTAGGGTTACGGCTTGTATTGGTAAGAAGTCCATTTTGACGTGTAATTGGTGATTGAATATCACGTGTTATTAGTTTCAATACAACGTGTCTTTTGGGTATTGTAACGTGTGTTTGTGTTTGCTTGGGTTTAACGTATATCGCCTTTTACGCTCGTATCGTCTTACGTAGGGATTTCGCACCTACGTAGAACGAGATATTTCTGTGTAGATCCGGCTGGGATCCTACAACTTTTTAAAATTTTTAATTTTTTTTCAATAATAAACTATTTAAAAATAAAAAAACCTACATGACCTGCTATCCAGGTAAAATATCTAGGATTAGAAAAAAAAACTTTATTGACCTGATTGATACAAAATATTTTATAAGTGACCTCATTTGAACAATTTCAAAACTTAGTTACTATTTTATAGAGTTGCCCCTTTTTTTAAATGATTCCATCATTTTTTTAAAGTTAAATCACTCGAAAACTTGGTTGAAATATTACAGTGTAAACATGGCGCCCTTCCGTTTTTAACTATTTTGGCATAGAAGTGGGAGCGAATATGAATTTATTAAAAAGTTGGACACATGTGGTAGAAGACTAGAAGCGTTTAAAAAATGTTAATGATTTGGAAGTCTAAGACTCTTTCTTTGGCTGGTAAACTTACCCTCATCTAATCTAATCGGTTTTAGGCAACCTTCCGTTATATTTTCTCGTTATATAGAGTTCCATGTCAAGTTATTGAGTCGTTGGAGATGTGTGCAAAACGTAACAGATAAATGATGTAATATCAGTTTCAAAGGTAAATAACCACAAAATAAATTACACACGTTAACAGGCAAGCGTACCTATCACTATATATAATATAGCTATGTTAAGATACCAAACACTTATCAGTAGACACGGTGGATCTTAATAGTAAATCAATTTACTATTTAATCTATGTATATATGGTTTCTTTAATCATTAATTATTTTAAAATCTATTTTGAGAAGCTTTCAAAAGTAAATAGATATAGAGGTAGGGTATCAAAAAGACCCAAATACCCTTAAGTATCAGCCGCGGGTTGGAGAGGAACTCCTCATATACCACCCGCGGGACATATGGATCACCCGCTTAACCGTATAAGGAAGAAACACCCACATGACATATGCGGAAGCATCCTGGCACCCTCAGAACTCATCCGTAGGATGGAATACCCGTCTGAACAAAATGACCGGGAGGCAATGCCAACAGGACAGCTGTAAATAACTAATTACCTTCTAGAAGAATAACCACGATTGTTACTTGGAGAATACATGACCCATTAACCAATGAATGGAGGACACCTGGCTAGGTTGTTATAACCGTGCACATGGCCAGGGTTTGATCAGTCCTATCATAGGGTGACACGTGTCCAGGTTGTTATACCCATGCACATGGGACGTATAGCTCAACCTATCACAAAGGGACACGCGTCCAGACGGTTATTGAGATCTTCTAGAAATGGACAGCTGGCCCAATCACCTTCCCACATCCTTCGGCTATAAATACATTGTCAACCTACATGAGGTATTCATTCACATTCACTCTCACTGTACTTACTCTCATATTTAATACTTTCTTTCTTAAGAACTTACTGATTCTCACGTCGGAGGGTGGTTACGGGAAGACCCCCCTCTTGTCCTTCCCGTGACGAGATTCACGGTGTCTGTTTTGCAGGTTCCGGTCATTGGACTTTGGGAATTTGTATTCATATTGTGTTGGTTGTTATTGTACCCTACCCTGTGGACTCATTCGATCCAGGGCCCGACCAGGGGAACGAATCCATGTTTCTTCATTGGCGCCATCCGTTTTGGTGTTAGAATTGCATAAGTTTTTGTTGGTTTTTTGGTTCGTTCAAATATGAGTAAACTTCCCGAAGGGCCGACGGGAACCCCTGCACCTACTTCACGTGTTACTAACACGAAAGTACCTAAAGGTTTTGCTTCAAATGTTTTTTCACGTGTCACAGTTCCGGGTTCGAGATTCACCGATGTAAAACTAGGTGGTCGTACCCTCGAGCGTATCACAGCACCAACTGGGAAAACTCCCACTAATTTGGGACACGTTAGACACCAAAAGGTTCCAATCTGGGTGACCTTGGACGAATTATGAGAGAAACTCGCCGAACTCGATCAGTATTGGATCTGGAGGACGATTCAGGCGATTCTGATCTTGTAAGGACTCATCGACATAATTCTAGATCTAGAGGACCACTATATCCAGAAGAGTGGCTCCGCGTACAACAAGAGAGTTTGGCAGCTGAATATGAGTGTAGAGTGCGTAACGAACGTTTTCATGCCCGCACACTGACTTATAAAGAATCTCCACGGAGATCTCTTTCTCCTCCACCAACAGTGAGAGGACGTCAAATCCGTTATAGTTAACAGACGGAGCAAGAGTTTGGTGAGTTACGGAGTTACACCCCCGTCCTCCAATGGACATGTGGATGCCATCTTATGTGGATGAGTTTGATAGTTATGATTCAACTTATAACCCAGGAGCTTCAGTTTTTACACTAGTGACAGCAGGATGCGTCCGCGGGAGAGAAGCAGTCGCCCACAGGATATACTCCGTCACACTGTGTACCATAGCGATGCGGAAGAAGATTTCACTAAACCGTATCGCCCAGCAGCTTTTGCTGAGAAATCAAAGTTCATAACAAGCATCTCTACAGCACATTTTCCTGTCAATGCTAAGATACCTACATTGGTGAGTAAATATAATGGAATGACTGATCCGAGTGATCATCTTCAAACTTTGTGGCAGTAGGTGGTGTTAGCGGATGGATGCTCCCCTATTGGTGTCACATGTTCGCATTGACACTAACAAGGGCAGCACGAGAATGGTTTGAAAAGTTACTTGATGGTCAAATTTCCAGCTGGGATGACTTGGTTAAAAAATTTTCTCAACAGTTTAGCCATTAAAAGAAGCATACTCGTGACCAGTCAGAAATTTTGGACATTATCCGCCGAGATAACGAATCCGTGGAAGATTTTATTACCAGATTCAACGATGAAAGTCTAAACATCGGCGGAATAAGCAAAGATATGCTTCGCAGTGCCTTCCGCAAGAATGTCAAATGTGATGCATTGATTCGCACACTAATAGGTAGGGATGGAATGTCAAAAGAATGGGACGATATCATGACCGCAACGAAGTTGTTTGCCAGAACTGAAAAAACATTGGGGTATAACAATTCAAAGCAGAAATTAAAAGTAGAGTTCCAAACTCCATGACCCAATAAACAGGAAAAGGGCCCAATTTGGTCAAGACTTCAGTCGAACACGGAGGTATCGAAGCCATTCGATGCAAGGTCTCTCATTGGCAACAAAAACAAAGCGGGACCCTCGAATCGAGTTCCCAACAATTGGACTCCACTTTCAAAGACTCCTGCTAAAATCCTCACCATAGAGAATGTGAATTTCAGGAAACCACAGCCACTCACGAGGAGGTCGTTCCTTGATGCCAAGAAACATTGTTCGTTCCACGACGACATCGGTCACCACACGAACGGATGTAATGCATTGAAAGGCAAGATTGAGGTGGCTGTAAAGTCCGGGAAACTTGGACATTTGGTGAAAGGGGGAAAACCCGGGACTAGTAAGGCTCCCGCGCGAGATAACCAGGGCCCGCCAAAAAAGCAAGTCAAAGACTTAAACGTTCATATGATCCAAGGCGGATATAGGGTTGGAGGAAGGAGACGAGAATCCGATGATGATGAGTGGAAGAATGAGCCAGTGATTTTTCCACTAATCAAAGGAAGTCCCAGTAACAAGAACCCCTTGATCATCACTGCCCTCTTCGGCTACTATCGCACACAATATGTTTTCTTTGACACTGGTAGTACATCTGACATCATGTACGAACAGTGCTTTGAGCAACTCGACGAGGAAGATAAGGAGAGGTTGAAGCCTATTCATGCTCCTATATCTGGATTTAGAGGGGAGGTAATGCACTCGCGAGGGGTAATTTCCTTCCCAGTTACTCTAAGTGACGGAGTTCATTCAAGAACTGAGAAAGTTGAGTTTTTGGTTCTTCCAGCAACTTCCAAGCATGACATCATCCTAGGGCGTGAAGCGATCGGAGATTTCAATGCTCACCCTTCCACAGCACACGGTGCAGTCGCAATTCCAACTCGTACCGGAGTAGCTATCATTCACGTCAACCACCATTGTTTTGCGACGGAGAGTTCTAAGCCAAGTAAGATTCCAAAGCAAACCCGATGGACTGAACCTGAGAAGTGGGTATTGAACAAAAAATTTCCTGATCAGACAATCACAATCGAAATTGCTATTTCAGAAATAGTGAGGACTTTCTTAAAGTAGTTGTTGACCAAAAATATGGACATCTTCGCCTGGCAGCCCGCGGACATGACTGGTGTTCCGCGGAGCATCGCGGAACACAAATTAAGAGTAAACCCGATGTTTACACCAATTGTCCAGAAAAAGCGAAAGATGGGCCCAGAGCAGACGAAAGCCATGAATGATCTGGTACAA
The DNA here is from genome assembly GCF_021521415.1 of Bidens hawaiensis. NCBI lineage: Eukaryota > Viridiplantae > Streptophyta > Magnoliopsida > Asterales > Asteraceae > Bidens > Bidens hawaiensis. The sequence goes on along the minus strand of NW_027492341.1, from coordinate 487,397 downwards.
GATTTGCTTCATGCCCGGATAATCCGAGAAATTAAATATCAGACGTGGGTGGCAAATCCGGTTATCGTTCCAAAAAGAAACAGAACATGGCGGATGTGCATAGACTTTAAAGACTTGAACAAAGCCTGACCGAAGGATTGTTAACCACTACCTGAGATTGATCTCAAGGTTGATGTTGTTGCCCCATTCAAATTCAAGTGCTTCTTAGACGCTTACAAAGGCTATCATCAAATCCGCATGGCGGCGGGTGATGAGGATAAAACAGCATTTCGTACTTATCAAGGCACTTTTTGCTACAAAATGATGCCTTTTGGATTAAAGAATGCGGGCATGACATATCAGCAGTTAATGGATCAGGCGTTCAAAAACCAGATTAGTCGAAACCTGGAAGTCTATATGGATGACCTTGTGATCAAAAGCATTGAGGAAGATCAAATGTTAAGAGACATCGAAGAGACATTCGAAACCTTAAGGAATATCAACATGAAGCTGAATCCAGCCAAATGTTCGTTCGGGATGGAAGAAGGAAAACTACTTGGAGTAATTGTTAATAGTGCGGGCTTCAAAGCTAATCCAGATAAAATCCAAGCCGTAGCCCGCATGCCTTCTCCTTCCTCCCTCAAAGAGGTTCAGACACTTAATGGTCGATTGGTTGCCTTGAATCGATTTTTGGCGAATCATGTAGCTAAATCTTATTCGTTCGTCTCAACATTTAGAAACTGCCTCAAGAAGGCACACTTCAAATGGACTCCGGAAGCTGAACAAGCTTTTCTAGAAGTCAAAAAATGCCTAATGGAGTTGCCCACTCTAACAGCACCTTCCGCGGAGGAACCTTTGATGCTACTTATCCGCCTCCGATATTGCCGTTGGAGCTGTATTCCTGACGGATAGAAAAAACGTTCAGACACCGATCTATTATGTTAGCAGAACATTATCGGACCCAGAGACTAGATATTCAATGCTGGAAAAACTTGTTTTAGCTCTGGTCTATGCTGCTCGACGCCTCCGCAGTTACTTTCAAGGGCACCCCATCAATGTGCTAACTGGATACAAACTCAAAAGCGTTTTGAATAATCCGGAGTTGTCTGGGAGATTGGCGAAGTGGGCCATCGAGATGGGTGACCATGCGATATAATATAAACCCAGAACATCAATTAAATGGCAGGTGTTGGCGGATTTCGTCACTGAGGTCCCGCGACACAAAGAGAAAGAATGTTTGATTGAGCTGCAACCCCAAGCACCTCCTGAACAGGTACAAATTTGGTCACTGTTCACGGACAGGGCTTCAAGCGGTGAGGGATCTGGCGCAGGCCTCAGGCTAGTCAATCCCAAAGGCCACGAATTTAGATACGCCATAAAGTTATACTTCAAGAGTACTAACAACAAGGCGGAGTATGAAGATTTCCTGGCGGGCCTACGGATAGCCAAAAAGCTTGGGGTGAAACACTTGGAAGCCCGCGTGGATTCCATGTTAATAGCGGGAAAGATCAATGGCACATACAAAGAAAAAAATGACGTAATGGCTTCGTACGTGTCACATGCGAAAGATTTGATGCTTCAGTTTTCTTCATGCAAAGTAATTCACATAAAACGAAGCGAAAACAAGTCAGCAGATGCCCTTAGTAAGCTGGCTTCAACGAATTTCGAACACTTTGCTAAAGACATCCGCATTGAAATGCTAGACCACCCATCTGTCCCGCAACATCAAGTTTCGGTAATTCAAACTGGAGTAGAGTCTTGGATGACACCTATTTTGGATAAAAATCTGCTAAGGATAACGTATCTAAATTCGTTAAAGTGAGGTATAGTGCTATGATAATAATAATAATGAATATATAAACGAATTAAGGTTGAACACAATAATTTGTTGCGAGGAAAAAACCTTTGATTTTGTTCAGATCAAAAGAAAAAAACCCCGGGTGATGACAACTCGTCGATCACCAATTTATTAATCACAAAAAGGGTTACAAGTGTTTAGAGATTGTGATCGATGTTACAATGAATACTAGTATGTAGAAAGAATTATCAGTTTTGCTCAAAGTGTGTGCGAGAATATAAGTGATTCCTAATCGATCATCATCTCAATGTTTATAAAGAAAATATCAACAAACAACCTCTCCTAAAAACCCACCACTCGTCCACAACTCCTCCAACGTTCATTGACCACGTGCTTGGGAGCTTCCAGTAGCGAAGTTTAAGGTAGACCGAGTTATAAAGTCGTTATACCTGGCTAACACATCACCATTCAAATACAATCATTAGTAAATAAATAATATCGAGGATCGTTGATCCTTCATAACTTGAAACAGATCTCAAGGATAATCTATCAACAAGATAGTCAAGAATAATGGATCCTCAGCATAAAATTCATGCCCTAACAATTGCCCCCAAAATGGCGGGTGTTGTGTAACACAGATGTCATTTTATATTTCTAATCCCTGAAAAAAAGAAGGTGATTAGACGTGCGTCAGGGAGTTATTATCAATAAACCATAATTATACGCCGCCTATATATGCGTCGACCATAACCCTCTTATAACCACACATCCAGCCGTCACTCAGGTATCCTTCTTTCTCTTCTTTACATTTTCTTTTGATCAAGTCTTCTATTTCTGTATCCTCTTCCTCTTCTGAGCATACCGACCCCGACGAACTCTACTCACAAGGCATCCTCCAAGTCCCGTCTTCCGGGATCTGTAAGTTTACGGATCCGGAGATTGATAATATCTGTTCTGTTTTCCCGGCCAACACCGTTTTTCGACCCTTCGATTCCACTGCCCGCAGCGATTGCATATCAACGAACTGGGTTTGTTTTCCGGCCCAACCATTCCTTATAGGCTTCAAGTATCCCTTTCCTGATTTCACCCAGAGATTCTTCACCTTGACGAGAATTAGTTACGTCCAAACCATGCCGATGTTATGGAGAGTCTTTCATACCATAGAGAGGATAATTGAAGAGGAGGGTGTCGAGTTTGGCTTAGCGGAGTTGGCGTACCTGTACAACCTAGTTACCCAAGGTTCCAAACGTTTTGTTTTCAAATCGAAACCTCATCAAGTGATTCCTATCTCCAAGGTTACTCAGAATGACACACTCTCGGAGAATCAATTTTTCTTTGTAAAAAGGGATTTCATTCCGGGTGGACCCGACCTTCCCAAAAAGTGGATCCGAAAGGGTAGGATTTAGGATCCTTATGTAACCAAGGTAGGATATTCGATTCTTTTATTAATACTTTTCATTACTTGTGTAGTTGAAAACTTTGGTTTGTTGTTTGATCTGCCTGGAGTCGAAGAGAGAATCAAGAAATTCTTGGCACTGAATCCTACAATCAGAACAATTCAAGCTAGGTTTATTGAAGCTTTTCAGGAGTCATATTCAGAATCAAACATGTCAAGTAAATATCTTTACATCTAATTTCAATAATTATAAAAATATAATTGCAAACTTATTTGTGGATGCTTGTTTACAGGTGCTCAGAAGTCAGGACAATCCGAAGATATCGACTGTATGTTTGCAAAGAAGGTGATGTGCTAAAAGTTGTCAAATATTTATTAATTAAAATTATACTAATCTAGACACTAATTAATACTCTAGACTCTTAATCTTAACTTAAACTACTAACCGGAAAGTGAACCGGTCGACTCTAGTACAGCTAAATAAGTCCGGATATCGAACCCACGAGACTCTTTAAATTACGAAACTAGCAAATTAGACTCAACTACAAGACACGACTATTTATTGATAATATTTGAGGGGGAATTTAATACTAATAATTAAAACTCTAAATAATAATTAACTAAAATTAATTAACTTACTAATAATTAACTAATGATTACTTAACTATTAAACTAATAATAAAACTAATAATACAATATTAAAACCTAAACCTAATTAATATAATAATAATAATAATAATAATAATAATAATAATAATAATAATAATAATAATAATAATAAAACATAATCATAACCTTAAAACTTAATTAATTAATTAATAAAACCTTAACCCTAATTACTTTAACTAATAAACAATTAAGAATTCTTAGATTAATTCAGATGATAAAGATAACTACCTAGGCTAGAATCTCCAAAGTTAAGGTTATTAATTAAATGGAAAACCCAAGTTATGGAACTGGGATCATAAAATAGACCCTTGACAGAACCCGAACAGGACCCTTGAACTTCAAGAAGACGCCTATGGATTTCTAACAAATTTTAAGACTCACTAGTTTTATGAATTAAACTTCCTTACGGTTATTTAATAACTTATGTCTAAGTATCTTTTATGACGAAATCATACCTTACAGCGCGGAATTCAAAGATAGCAAAGCAGACTTAATTAACTTAATAGACTAAGCTGACAATCAAATCTAGACGGACTCCTTACGAAGAACTAAATCTAGTAATCCTGACAAGCAAAGATCTATCATAGCCTATCACCTTACAGCTTTCTATACTAGCAGCTCACTTTTATTTGTTTAATTGATTTTATTGTTTCTATTATTTTTATCCATATTAATCACAAACTAGTCAAGAACACACAGTAAATGACCTAACAAAACCCTATCCTATGAAACAATTAACAAGGGCAATGTGAAACAATAAATCCAAGTAAACAAAACCAAGCAATCAAACGCATCAATTAAATCAAAACTCAACAGTTTACTTAGAACATAAAATCCATAACGAAACGAAATCCAAACAAAATCAAACCGAACTAAGGTTCATCACGACCTAGGTAGTTTATGGAATTTAGCCTAGCATCATATAGTCTAAATCAAACAAAACAAGTAATACTGAAAACATGGTGAAAATATAATAAACAAAAGATTAAAGGCGATAAAACCTGTAATCTCCAAACGTGAACGTATAAGTCTTAACCAGCTGTCCTCTTGCCTTCAAAATCACCAAGAAACTCGAAAGATAGCTCCAAAAACTCTCAAATTCGGATGGTGGCTTAAGGTTATGTTTAGGTTTAAGTTAAACATGTTTAAATACCCAAAACAAGGCACAACTCGAAGCAAAAACGAATTAAAAATCCACCCAGCATCCTTTAGGCGCCGTGCTACGGGCTTGGCCTCCCCGGTCGCGCGACACGGCGTACTCCACCAAGGGGGCCGGTCAGACCGGCCCGGTCTGACCGGTACCCTATCTGACCCTTTCTGACGCGTTTCGGATATCCGTTTTGGCTCTTTTTAGCTCCTTTTTGTCCTCTTTTATCACGATCAAATCCCGGAACCTACGAAACATAAAAACGTTAGTAGTATACAAATCTCGACTAAAAACAAACAAAAACTATTAAAATATTAAATAAAATATACACGGGAAACATAAATATTTAGCATTATATCAAATATCCCCACACTTATTCTTTTTCGTCCCTGAAAAAGTTTGATGCAGTTGGATCAGAATCAGAAAATTACAGTCTTACAAACATATAGGCTAATATTAAAGCTCAGAAAAACGCAAAAACCGCGATCACCGATATTGTTGTCCACTTAAACCCATGCCTTAATCTTTACCGGGAAAAATATGATCCGACAATAATAGTACTTAATGGTTTACACAATTAAGACCCGCTTATTTTCAGCTTTTACCAGGCCAGACCACCCCAACTTGACTTAAACCTCAAAATTAGCAGATTTAAAACTTTTGTTGCTCTATTTTATTTTTCATGAATAGTTAAGATGATCAAGGGTATTGTTTATCCATCTAAGCTTAAGCATCAAAGTCTACCAAGCAACCATTAGATATGATTAAGGTTCAATTAATTAATAGCTAGTGTTCCCCACAACATGACATACCCCCGTTATCAAGCAATACCCCGAACCCATCACCATAGGTGAATATGCAAAATTTCATCTGTAGGGCTTACATGTAGCGTGTCCCTTGTGGTCCGTTTCTTAATGGTAATGAGACGCGAGTAAGGGGACCCCACATGGCTAACAGCATGGATGATCAAGTCTGTAGTGTATTTGTACTTTTGTACTTTTGTGATCATGTTTAAAGACTTATAAGGGTTTGCTCTTTTTGGCTTAATTTTAAATATCCACAACCCCACTAAGGAATTGTGAATACCCAGATGAATAGATTGCATACAGACCCATGGTCTCCGGACCCGAAGCATCCCATCAATACAAGATTTAAGGTTATAAAACCATACGCCAATGAGGTGTAAAACACTAAACTAGCAGTTTTAAGTTTATATCATAGCCTACATGGCATACTCTAACTTAAACCTACCAAAGCATCATATGATAACGTATTCAGATTTTTAAACTTTATAACATTTCCATTTTTCATACCAATAATTGAGGCTTGAGTATGGCCCGACCTTTCATTACTTATTTTCCACGGACAAAACGCTTTACCCACAAAAGATTTCCGTTTTAACCATTTTATCAAATTTGCCCTTTCATTTTCAAGGCTGAGCCTACCGACACATCCCAAGTTAAGCGCGCTTTCTTTTATTTATCTCATATTATTAGTAGTTTGAAAAACTGATTTCCAATAAAATCATCATCTCCCACTCTAACGCAACAAAAACTAAACTCAAGGGACATTTTTAAAACATTTTTTTCTAATTTATTTATTTTTAAATCAAATACAAAAACGAAAACAAAACTAAAATTAGTTGAAACACTTGTGTCCCATCCCCACACTTAAATTTTGCATTGTCCTCAATGCGGGCACGGGAAACACGACTCGAAAAAAATTAAAAGCAAAAGCTAAAATTATAAAAGTAAAAAAGAAAAAAAAACTAAAAAGATAAAAACAAAGACAGAAAAATAAAAACATAAAAACAAAGTACAATGGAAAAGACTTAGCTGGTAATATGCGAGATTGTAAATGTGCCAGTCTATTTCCATGGGTGCTCTCCTCACCAACCGCTCAACATGGAATGGTAACTCATTCTCTCTTCTGAACGGACAGGGCCACTCCTCTCGACAAACCTAAGTAACATCAAACATAAAATCTATCAATAGCCTATCACCTTACAACTTTCTAGACTAGCATCTCACTTTTATTTGTTTAATTGATTTTATTATTTCTATGATTTTAATTGATATTAATCACAAACTAGTTAAGAACACACAGTAAATAACCTAGCAAAACCCTATCCTATGAAACAATCAACAAGGGCAATGTGAAACAACAAATCCAAGCAAACAAAACCAAGCAATCAAACGCATCAATTAAATCAAAACTCAATAGTTTATTTAGAACATAAAATCCATAACGAAACGAAATCCAAACAAAATCAAACCGAACTAAGGTTCATCACGACCTAGGTAGTTTATGGAATTTAGCCTAGCATCATATAGTCTAAATCAAACAAAACAAATAATACTGAAAACATGGTGAAAATCTAATAAACAAAAGATTAAAGGCGATAAAACCCATAATCTCAAAACGTGAACTTATAAGTCTTCACCGGCTATCCTCTTGCCTTCAAAATCACCACGACACTCGAAAGATAGCTCCAAAAACTCTCAAATTCGGATGGTGGCTTCAGGTTAAGTTTAGGTTTAAGTTAAACATGTTTAAATACCCAAAACAAGGCTCAACTCAAAGAAAAAATGAATTAAAAATCCACCCAACATCCTCTAGGCACCGCACGACGGGCTTTGGCCTCCCCGGTCACGCGACGCGGTGTGCTCCACAAAGGGGGCCAGTCAGACCGGCCCGGTCTGACCGGTTCCCTGTTCTGACCCTTTCTGACGCGTACCGGATCTCCGTTTTGGCTCTTTTTAGCTCGTTTTTCGTCCTTTTTTATCACGATCAAATCCCGAAACCTACGAAACATAAAAACGTTAGTAGTATACAAATCTCGACTAAAAACAAACAAAAAAATATTAAAATATTAAATAAAATATACACGGGAAACATAAATATTTAGCCTTATATCAGAAGGAGACCTCCAATTCCACTCCGATATCTGAACCTCGTCCAGTCACAACCCGAGCCAAGTCAAGAGCTAAGAGTAAGAAGAGCTCTGATCCAGAGAACCCCTTTGACACCGAGAAACAGTTGCTCGAGATGCTGACCGCTGTAAGGATCCTTTATTCTCTTAACCTTCGTCGATAGATTAAGGATTCTTCTGATCTAGTCTTATTTTCTTATATAGGCTGTGAACTCTGCTCGAGGCCACCACGAGAGGATAGTTGGAGAATATGAGGAGACCCTTGCTGGGATGAGGTCTATCGACGCTGCTAAAGATAAGGCTCTCTTCAAAATGACCAAGGAGAAAAAACAAGCGGAGGATCATGCATCCACACTCGCGGTCCAAATGCAAGATGAGATCAACCGGGCTACTAACGAGGCAAAGATTTGGGCAGCTAAATCGGTTCTCCAAGATAGGATCAAGTTGGTGACTGAGGCTAATGACCCATCCTTTGACAAATCCTCATGGGACATCAAGCAGTGGAAGCAAGCCTTGTCTGACTTGGGTGGAGGTGAGGACGAAGAAGAAGGCAAAATGGTTAATGCGAGCGGAGCAGGCGTGAGTGGGATGAAGGATGCAGAGGAGGCTGAAGAAGGAAAGGAAGCGATCGCGGAGGGTGAAGCAGCCGCATAAACGGGCGATGAAGGATACAGAAGACAAGGCCCAGGCCCGTTTTCTTTATTTTGTTTTATGATGTTTCTATGAACAATGACTATGGTTTGTAATAGACAGTAGTAACTATGGTAAAGGATCCATGATCCTTAAGACAATTTGCGGGTGTAGCAAAGGTGGATGGATCCTCTGTTTGTGGGGATGAAACCTTTGTTGTTCCTGTTCTTTATTTTCCTGCATTTATGAAAAATTAGTACTACTTACTTAACCCGGGTGGATGGTCCATCTTTTGCTTGGTGAAATCCGGGTTAAGGATTTTGGATAAGTCCAAACGACTTATATTAAATAATATAAATCTTTTAACTATCTGTTTGTTACTCGTTATTTTGAAAGTTTGTTTGATATAGATTTAATCTAGTTAAATGTTTTAAGCAATAATCTCGAGCAAGAAGTTTTAGAATAAAATATCCTCTAAAAAGTATTTAGGATCGAATATTCTGAAAAAACAAACTGTAGGATAGAATATCCTTAAAATTGATAAAAAATTTTTAGAATTGAATATCCTTAAAGGGATAATCCTTTAAACTAAAACGTTTAAAATCATTCCAGCTGAAGCAATGTAAATTTATTAATAAAAATAATACCATAGTGTCTAGGTAAACCTAAGTTATCATAAGTACAGAACCTTCGATGATTCTTCCAGAAATAAGCCAAGGATTTTGAATCCATGATTCTTGATTCTTGTTATTGAACTTAGAAAATCTGCAGCAAACAACTTGTAATATTAATTGGGGTTTAACCCATCAGACTGGGGACAAGCCTAAATAAAAAACTGGGGACAAGCCCGTGAAACTGGTGTTAAACTGGGGACAAGCCCAAATACTGGGGATAAGCCCAAACTGGGGACAAGCCCAAACTAGGGACTGGCCCAAGGATACGTATGTCAACTGGGGACTCGCCCAAACCGGGATTTATCCCAAACATGAGTGACGTGAAAACGTCAAAACCTTAGCTAACATGAAAATGTTAGTAACCTTTGTCTTTAGATAACGTGAAAACGTTATAAACCGGTGGTATGGTACGTCTACCATAAATCGTAGGATCCTCCATATAGCCGAAAGCAACGAAATTGCCAGCCACTAAACGTGTACTTGTCCCGCTGCCCCGGACTATATGTTGGATAGCGTGCGCTCCAGGCGAGAGTGTAGAAACTCTAATTTATAAGAAAGGTGAAAACCTTTAAACCTTAGGGGATATGACCATTGGGGGTCATACCCAATCGTGGGCTAGGCCAAGGAAAATAGTAAAGTAACTGAAATATAAAGGAGATGTGGCCAACCTCTTGATCATTGAATATCTTACTAACATCCTGCATTGTTACTTAAAACTTGGAAAACACAAGTATTAAGAATATGTTATCCTTAAATAAGCAAAAAATAAAAATGAATAAATGATTAGATAGATATTATCGATTTTTGGATCCTTGATCCTTTAAGGATACTTGATCCACAGAGGATACTTGATCCTGATCAGAAAAAATATTTCTTGAGGTGGATAGCATTCCATGCTCTTGGTAACCTGTTGCCTTCCATATTGAGCAAATGATATGCCCAATTTCCTGCTTCTGACTCGATCAGATAAGGACCTTCCCATTTGGGTGCTAACTTCCCATCAGCCGGATTGGTTGTGTTTTGGAAGGCTTTCCTCAAAACTAAATCTCCTTCTTGAAACCTTCTGATTTTGATATTCTTGTTGTATGCCCCAGCTACCCTTTGTTGATAAGCTGCCATTCTGATCTTGGCTAGGTATCTGAGTTCTTCAATAGATCTAAGTCTTCAAGAAGGATTTCTTCATTGACTTCAAGATCACGGATGCTTGTTCTGGCTGTCGGAACCACCATTTCTGTAGGGATAACTGCTTCTGACCCACATACTAATGAGAAGGGTGTTTGGCCCGTTGCATTCTTGGGTGTTGTCCTGTCAACCTAAAGAACATAAGGTAGCTCTTCAGCCCATTTTCCTTTCTTAGATCCTAGCTTCTTTTTCAGGTTGTTGATGATGATCTTGTTGCTTGACTCTGCTTGGACATTTGCTTGAGGTTGCACTAGAGTAGATGTAATCATCTTGATGCCCCAGCTGTCGCAAAAGTTAATGGTTCTTTTCCCGATAAACTGGGAACCATTGTCACAAACAATTTTAGAAGGAATTCCAAATCTAGTTATAATATTTCGTTTAATAAAGGATATAACTTCCCTTTCTCGGACTTGAACAAATGCTTCTGCTTCAATCCATTTGGAGAAGTAGTTAGTCATAGCAAGCATAAAAACCTTTCCGCCTGGTGCCTTTGGTAGCTTGCCTCCAATATCCATACCCCATTTCATGAAAGGCCATGAAGAGGATATAGTATACATAGGTTCTGATTGCTGATGAAGGATGTTTGCATGTATTTGACAAACATCACATTTCTTTGAATACTCCATTGCATCCTTTTTCATTGTCGGCCAGAAGTATCCAGTTCTCAGTATCCTGGAGAATAGTGCCCTTCCTCCTGTGTGGTTGCCAAAATCACCTTCTTGAAAGTCTTTGAGCACATCTTGGGTTTTAGGATCCTCGATGCATATCAAGTATGGACTTGCAAGAGATTTTCTATAGCATATCATCTAATAAAATATATTGTGACCTTGAGTTTGAAAGATTTGGGATTCTCCGTGGTTGGAATCTCTCCAGTTTGAATGTACTTCTTGATTGGGAGGATCCAGGATCCTTGGCTAGCTGAGAATGATGTATCCCGAAGTACAATATGTTTGTCAGTTGTTATCTCCCCAACTTCTTGTTCTCCTATTTCTGGCGAGAGTATATGGATGATTGAGATCTTCGTATCTTCTGGAATTTTCAAGGATGAGGCTAAATTTGCTAAGGCATCTGCCCCAACATTTTCCTCTCTTGGTATATAACATCCGACCCTCGCACCACCAATATTATCCGCTCTGCCCACGAAGAGCTCACGGATTTGTTTTTGGTTGCCCAAAACGCGTTGGTGATTGAAGATGCAGGACATTACTTATGAACTAGTGATCTCTCTTGTCCACGGCCGATGTGGGATAGCCTAAGAGTGGGACGATGATGTGTTTTCCAATGGTGTTATAGACAACCCCCCTTTGGACTCATCGTCCTCGATGAGGCGTGTCCCAACATCCCGAACGGCACAAGAGTGGCTTTGATACCAACTGTAACACCCCGACTTTAGCGGAATACGCCCGGGTGTGACGTACAGATTGCCCAAAACACATGTGACACTATTAAGTGACAATAATATCATTAATTCATTCAAATCCCAAGTACACAAGTTGTTCAATAAGACAAATATAAAGGAAAAACAATAAAACCCATCTTCTTGTTTATTCTTTAAATAATCCTAACTTCTAGTGTCTTTCGCCATTTCATCCTGTAATGTAAGTACCTGTAGCATATATATAAAATAAAGTCAACTAATTGAATAGTTGGTGAGTTCACACAAGTTTGATACAAGTACATAAAACCATACAATTCCATGAAAACTTGGTGTAGTAATAGCGCAAATAATGTCTTTTCCATTTGGTAACAACCAAATGTACTCGGATCGGGGGTACCTATTCCACTCATAACATCGAGGTCCTGAGTGCATAGGGGGGCGTATGATCATACTTATTGAGGCAACCATGAGCAAGTAGTCTTTGAGCAAGTAAACAAATAAGCACACAAGTCCATGTAACGAATCGTAGTTTGTAATAATAAATAAATGAAATTTAGTTGTTGATAGGATATATATGCTACCCCCAAAATAGTTAAAAAGGGTAAAAAGGGGTGTGAGAAACTCACCTTTGAATTTGGATGACAAACTTGAAAATGAAACGAAAGCGCGTTATATGAAACCAAACAATCGAATCTCACGAGCTAGAAATAATAAAAATACAAGAATTACTAACTAATTTTTAAGGAAAATAAAGGGTTGTTTTTAAGGTACATGTTTTATTATTTATATATACTTTTACACATTTTAAAGTATTTTTAATAATTAAGTCTAACGGATTTTAATAAGTTATAATATTACTTATAAGGTGAATATATCCGGCCCCTCGCACCACCAATATTGTCCGCTCTGCCCACGAAGAGCTCACGGATTTGTTTTTGGTTGCCCAAAACGCGTTGGTGATTGAAGAGGAAGGGCATTACTTATGAACCAGTGATATCTCTTGTCCACCGCTGATGTGGGATAGCCTATGAGTGGGACGATGTTGTGTTTGCCAAGGGTGTTACAGACAACCCCCCTTTGGACTCATCGTCCTCGATGAGGCGTGTCCCAACATCCTGAACGGCACAAGAGTGGCTTTGATACCAACTGTAACATCTGGCCCCTCGCACCACCAGTATTGTCCGCCCACGAAGAGCTCACGGATTTGTTTTTGGTTGCCCAAAATGCGTTGGTGATTGAAGATGCAGGACATTACTTATGAACCAATGATCTCTCTTGTCCACGGCCGATGTGGGATAGCCTAAGAGTGGGATGATGTTGTGTTTTCCAAGGGTGTTATATGGTACCTGTATGATACTAAACAACTCGAAGGATTTTGCTAATTCCTTCATAATTTCTAAATATTTGATCATTTTTTCACCTTTCACGGTATAAGAACCGTTAAAGTGGTTAGTTATAAGTAAAGAATCCATATAAACTTGAAGATACCTGATCCTCATTTTTTTTGGCCAAAAGTAAACCTGCGATGAGTGCTTCATACTTTGCCTCATTGTTGGTGGCTTGAAACGCACATGCAATGGACTGGGGTATTATGTCCCCCTTTGTCGATTTTAGTAGTATGTCCAATCCTGTTCCTCTTACGTTGGATGCTCCATCCATGAAGAAGATCCAAGGATCCTTGATTTTTTCTAGTTGCTGCACTTCTAAATCAGCTTCCTTTTGCATGTCACTACAGAAATCAGCCACAAAGTCTGCTAGTGCCTGCGATTTGATAGCTGTTCTAGGCTCATACTGATGTCATATGCACTCAGCTTTACAGCCCATTTGGCAATCGTTCCTGATAATTCTGGTTTTCTAAGCACATTCTTAACAGAATAATTAGTTCTTTAAATAATTGTATGTGTTTCAAAGTAGTGTCTCAATTTGGTGGAAGCCATAATTAAAGCAAGAATTAGTTTTTCAAGGTGAGAATACCTGGCCTCTGCATCTAAAAGACTTATACTTACATAATATACCGGGTGTTATTCACCTTCATGATCCTTAACGAGGACGACACTTACTGCATTACCTGAAACCGTAAAGTATAGATATAAGAGTTCTCCATCCACAGGCTTCATCAGAGCCGGTGCTGAGGATAAGTAATCCTTTAAGGATTCTAGGGCAGCTTCATGCTTCTCTGTCCATTCGAACTTCTTGTTTTTTCTGATGATGTCATAGAAGTCTTTGCACTCTCCGAGGATCTGGAAATAAAGAGCAGCTATTCTTCCCGTCAACCTCTGGACATCCTTAGCATTCACAGGAGACTTCAAGTTGACGATGGCTTCTATCTGCTCAGGGCTTGCTTCTATTCCTCTTTTGGTCACCATGTATCCTAGGAACTTCCAAGCCTTGACACCAAAGTGGCATTTTGAAGGATTCAGCTTCATGTTATACTGATCCAGGATGTTGAAAGCTTCTTCAAGATCCTGGAGGTGATCCTCAGCCCTCTTTGATTTCACCACCATTTCATCTATGTAGACTTCTATGGTTTTGCCTTGCTGATCCTTGAACATCATGTTGACTAGTCTTTGATATGTTGCCCCGCATTTCTTAGTCCGAATGGCATAACAATATAACAATATATGCCGGTAGAAGTCATGAATGTTGTATCCTCTTGATCAGATGGTTTCATCTGAATTTGTTAAAATCCAGAGGAAGCATCCATAAAGGTAAGCATCTCATGTCCTGCCGTTGCATCCACCATGGAATCTATATATGGTAACGGTAAATGATCTTTGGGGCATGCCTTGTCTAAATCAGTAAAATCGACACACACCCTCTACTTTCCATTCTTTTTAGAAACAACAACCACATTAGCTAACCATCGAGGATACTAAACCTCTCTGATCATATCGACCTTAAGAAGTTTTTCAACTTCTTCTTGTATGATCGTGTTCCTATCAGGAGAGAATTTCCTTTGCTTATGATGGACGGGTTTAATAGATAAATCAAGGCCTAATTTGTGTGTAATTACCTCCTTAGAAATACCTGTCATGTTTGAATGTTTGAAGGAAAATGTGGATTTTCTTCGCTTTAGGAAGGATATCATATCCTCCTCAATTTCATTAGGGATACCGGATCCTAGGAACACTCTCACATCTGGATCCTCATGGTCCAAGGATATTTCTTTTAAGTCATTCTCACGAGCTTCCAGCACGTCCCTAGGATGTTGCTGTGGTTGCTATGCTATCATCTGTTTAGCTGTTGGCTTCATTGAGGAGGAGGAGTAGTTCTTGGCTTCGACTTGGTCACCATCTATCCTTACCACTCCCCAAGGAGTTGGTAGTTTGATGCATTGATGGTAAATAGAGGCCACTGCCTTCATCCCATGTAGCCAAGGCCTGCCTAAAATAATATTGCAACAAGAAAGGTTATCTATAACGCTAAATATTTGGTACGAGTTTAACCCTTCGATGTATATTGGGATTTTGATGTCCCCCAATGTCTTCTTGGTTTCTCCACTGAAGCCGACTAAAACCGACGTCCTCAGGATGATTTCTGAGTCTGGGATGTTCATCTTCTGAAGGACATCATGTTGGATGATGTTGACCGAGCTTCCACCATCGACAAGGATCCTGCACACATAATGGTTAGCAATAAACAAAGAAACAATCAAACCGCCATGAAGAGGATCCTGGATGCTTGATTTATCTTCTTCATCAAAGAAATCCTTTTGTCTGTTGTCAATGTGGTGGATATAACTGGTCGTTCCTTGTTATCCAATTTGGTTTCCTTGGCCAACCTCTTAGCCGTGGAGAAAGAAGTTCCACATATGTCTGAGCCATGGGAAATGAAGTTGATCACTTGAGCATCTGGTGGGGGGCAGAGTTGCTTTTTGGGGAGCCTTTTCAGGATCCTGGATCCTTGACTTCTTTCTTCCCAATAGCTCTTTGAAGTTTCCCTTGCTCAGGTTGTACCCAATTTCTTTCCTTAAACCGATGCAATCGTCCGTCGTGTGGCCAAAATCTTCATGTAAAGCACACCATTTGGACTTGTCTCTGAATGTGGTTTACTTTTCGTTCTTTCGGGGCCACCTCGCTTTCTCACCCAGATCCTTGATGGCACAAATTAAACCATGAGTATCTACTGAGAAACAGTATTCTGAGATGCTGGGTAAATCATCATCGTCATCCTCCTATTCAACAGCTCGAACGTTTTGATTGTTGAATTTAGAGTAGGGCTTCGAGTTGTTGTTCTTGAATGAGAACCCTTGCTTCTTTTCGGAAGATTCTGGCTTTGTTTGATTCCCTAGACGATCCTGGATCCTCTTGTCATCTTCCAATCATATGAATCTGAGTGCCCTGTTTCTTACTTCATTTAAGGACCTGCAATGATTCATCACAAGATCATCATAGAAGGGGGAGCCCCTCTGATGTCCCATCTTGAATGCTTCAACAGCAGTAGCCATGTCAAGATTAGGGATTTCCAGAGCTTTCCTGCCGAAACTCGTAACAAAATCCCTAAGGGATTCATCACTAGGTTGGATAACTCGGTATAAATCACTAGTTAACTTCTCAAATTTCATACTACAGGAAAATTGACTGTTGAACAAGTTAACTAAGTGAGAGAAAGAAGTAACTGAAAAGGGAGGAAGACTTAGCAGCCATTTTAGTGTAGATCCTGTCAGTGTGGATCCGAAACCCTTGAACAAACAAGCTTCTTTAAGTCTCTCAGGAATGAGATTGATCTCCATCCTTTCTCTGTACTGAGCTACATGCTCCTTAGGATCAGTAGTCCCATCATAAGTCTTCATGTTGGGGGTCTGTAATTGCTTCTGGATTTCAGCATCGCAGATAGGTGGAGCAAATCTGGATAACTTGTGGCTTCCCTTCGGTATATCAGGGATTGGACGGATCACCCCGGGTACGCTGGATATCATATCCTTAAGTTTCTGCAGTTCCATAGCCATTACTTGGTTGATACCTGCTGTTTCGGACAAAAATCAGCTAAGGATAAAGTATCCAAATCTGTTAAGTGAGGTAAGGTGCCAACTCAATAATGAAAAGTGTATAATCGTGATATCGGTGAACACAAAGGTTTGATTACGAGGGAAAAAACCCTTAACCAAGATAATCTTACTTTGGTCAAAACTTATCGAGGTAATCTTTGGTAAAATAACTCCGGTCAAGGATTAATAAGATAATCTTTGGTCGTATTATTTAGTCAATGATCAACAAGGTAACCTTTGGTCGATGAGTATA
Source organism: Bidens hawaiensis (assembly GCF_021521415.1). Lineage (NCBI taxonomy): Eukaryota > Viridiplantae > Streptophyta > Magnoliopsida > Asterales > Asteraceae > Bidens > Bidens hawaiensis. The sequence continues at coordinate 470,372 of NW_027492341.1, read as the reverse complement.
TGGTTATCTCGGTCTCCGACACAAAAAATCCCCCGGACGGTGAAAACTATCACCGTCGAGTTTATTGATTAACAAAAAGTGATTACAAGTGTTTTTGGAGTATATGACCGAGATTACAAAGAAAGCTAGTGTGTAGAGAGAGTAATTGCTTCTGCTCTATTGTGTGTGTCAATACATGTGTTTTCCTACTCGATCATACTCAAATATATAAGGAAAAAGTAATTAACAAACTTAACAACTTCGTTCTATAAATCCGCTAGTCTTCCATTCTTCACCAACGTGCTCTTTGACCACGTGCTGATAGTCACTCACTAGCGAACAAAGCGGTAGACCAGGTCTCCATATCGATGTTATTATTTAAACGTCAATCTTCTAGAGAGTTTGTTCATAGTCAGCTATGTTGAATTAGGATCCTAGATCTATGTTCCATCTATAGGATGTCCCATGAGGATAATTGATGCAAGTTCATCTTAAAGTTGATATACCTGTCTAATACATCACCATACTAAACGCAATCATTAGTAAACAAACAATACCGAGGATCGTCGATCCTTTATATCCTGATGAATATTTCAAGGATAAACTATCCATAAGACAGTCAAGGATAAATGATTCTCAGTATAAAAATCGTGACCTAACAATTGCCCCCAAAATGGCGGGTGACAGTGGAGCACAGTTGTCATTTTGAAATTCAAAATCCTACAAAATAGTAGATGATTAGACGTGTGCCGGGCGGTTGATATTCACAAACCATAATTACGCGCCGCCTATATATATGAAAAATATAATATTCTTATAACCACATATCCAAGCGTCTCTCAGGTATCTTTCTTTCTTTTCGTTAATCTTCCTTCAACATGTGAACTGCTTCTACATCTTCCTCCTCTTCTTTTTTTTTATCCTGATGACCTTTATTCACAAAATATCCTTCAATCACCCTCCTCCGAAATCTGTTAATTCGTAGATTCGGATATCGATGAAATCCAATCACAATCTCCAGCGGACACAATTTTTCAAACCTTCGATTCTGCAGCTTGCAGTGACAGCATTTCAAAAAACTGGGTTTGCTTCCTGGCCCAACCGTTTCTCATCGGTTATAAGTATCATTTCCCCAGTTTTACGCAAAGGTTCTTCAATTGGGAGGGAATTTTTTATATCCAGGCCACGCCAATGTTGTGGAGAGTCCTTCATACCATAAAAAGGATAATTGTAGAGGAAGGAGTCGAGTTCGGCTTAGCAGAATTAGCGTATCAATACAATCTTGTTACCCATGGTTCCCAACGCTTTGTCTTTAAATCAAAACCTCACAAGAAAACCCCATTTCCAAAGTCACCCTTAATAGTACCCTTTGGAAAAACCAATTTTTCTTCGTAAGACGAGATTCTATTCCGGGTGGAACTAACCTTCCCAAAAAATGGATACCAAAGGGTAGGACCCAGGATCCTTAGGTTACTAAGACGGGATATTCTATGCTTCTGCTAATAGTTTTTATCACTTATGCAGTTGAAAATTTCGAATTGTTGGCTGATCTTCCAGGAGTTGAAGATAGAGTGAAGAGGTTTCTGTCACTAGATCCTGCAATTAGGACTTTTTAAGCAAAGTTTGTCGAATCTTTTCAAAGATCAAACTCAGAATCAGTTATGTCAAGTAAGAATATTAACTCTTAATATAAAAAGTATTAATAATTTGAAAACTTATCTATCAATTGTTGTTTGTAGGTGCTCCGAAATCAGGAAAATCTGCTTCCAAGTTTTCCCTCAAGGATATTGATTGCATGCTTACCAAGAAGAAGACTCCGAAATCAACCCCTACATCCGAGCCTCGCCTGATCACAACTCGAGCAAAGTCCGGGTCCAAGAGAAAGAGGAGTTCAGACTCGGAGAATCCCTTTGATGCCGAAAAGAAGATTCTGGACATGCTTTCTACTGTAAGGATCCTGTATCTTTGTCAATTCCTATTATTACAAGCATCTTCCTAAGCTTATTCCGCTTTCATTCATAGGCCATTGATTCTGCCCGACACCACTACGAGAAGACTATCGCAGAGCATGAAAAGACCCTCGCTATGCTGAGATCAACGGCTGCTGCCAAGGAGAAGGCCCTCTCGAAGATGACCAAAGAGAAAAGAGAGATAAAGGCACATGCTGCCGCCTTGGCCGTCCAGATGCAGGATGAAATCAACCTGGTTGCCAAAGAAGCGAAAGTATGGGCAGCCAAGTCGATCCTTGAGGCAGAATCAAAATGTTTACCGAAGCCAATGATCCATCTGTTGATAAGTCTTCATGGGAGATCAAAGAATGGAAGCAAGCCTTGATCGACTTGGATGGAGGCGAGGATGAGACTGAAGCTATAATGGTTGAAGCGGGCAAAGCAGGAACAAGCGGTGTGAAGGATCTGAATGAAGTTGAAGGTAGAAACGAGACACCGGTGGAGGTGAAGACAACCATATGAACGGGAGATGAAGGATACGAAAGACAAGGCCTAAGCCCGTTTATATTTTGTTTTTATTGTGTTTTTATGAACAAGTACTATGGTCTGTATTAAACAATAGTATTTAGGATAAAGGATCTATGATCCTTAAGACAATATGTGGGGGTGACAAAGGTGGAGGGATCCTCTGTTTGTGGGGATGAAGCCTTTGTTGCCCCTGTTCTTAATTTCCTGCACTTTATGAACTATTAGTAGCCTTTACTTAACCCGGATGGATGGTCCATCTTTTCGTATGGTGAAGTCCGGGTTAGGTAATTTTGGATAAGTCCTCGGGGCTTATCTTAATTAATATATAAATCTTTTGACTATTTACATGTTATTTATCTTCAAAAATTTGTTAGATATAACTTTTAGCATTATTAATAGTTTGACAAATATTCTTAAGTAAAAGGTTTTTAGGATAAAGGATCCTTAAAAATTGTTTAGAATAAAATATCCTTAAGGAAGAAAATATTTTGAAAAGAACATCCTTAAATCATAAATTTTAGGATAAAGTATCCTTAAGATAGACAAATTTTTAGTATTCAAATAACTTTAAGAAAATAGTCTTTCCAATTGGAATATCCAAATTTATTGCAATGAATAACAAGTTTAAGTTTAACGATAAAGATCGTAGCAGAAGGTCTAAATAGACCTAAGTTACTAGAAGTGTTGAACTCTTAATGTTCCTTACAAGAGTAGTTTTAAGATCCGGGATCCTTAGTTTCTCGATCTTCAATAGTAACTTAGAAGATTCGCTGCAATAATTCATATTATTAATTGGGATCAACTCCGTTAAGCTGGGGACAAGCCCATAAAATAAACTGGGGACAAGCCCGACGATTATTCTGGGGACAAGCCCAACAAATATTTTGGGGACAAGCACAATAAACTGGGGACAAGCCCATTAAACTGGGGACAAGCCCAACAAATATTATGGGGACAAGCCCAACAAATATTCTGGGGACAAGCCTAATAAACTGGTGTTAAACTAGCGACATGGCCCTTGAGAAGAGGTGAAAACCCCTTAAACCTTAGGGTTAAACTGGCGACAAGGCCCTTGAGAAGAGGTGAAAACCCCTTAAACCTTTGGGTTAAACTGGCGACAAGGCCCTTGAGAAGAGGTGAAAACCCCTTAACCCTTAGGAAATGGTACGTCTACCATATATCGTAGGATCCTCTATATAGCCAGAAACAACGAAATTGTCAGCCACTAAACGTGTACTGGTCCCGCTGCCCCGGACTATACATCGGATATCGTGCGCAACTGGCGATTGTGAGAAAGGTGAAAACCTTTAAACCTTAGGGGATATGACCATCGGGGGTCATATCCGATCGTGGGCAAAGCCAAGGGAAATAGTAAAGTACCTTATATGTAAAGGAGAGGTGGCCAACCTCTTAGATATTGAACCTCTTATTGAAATCTGCATTGTTACTTAAAAAATTGGAAAAGATAAATGTTAAGAATATATTATCCTTAGAAAAACAAGAATAGAAAATAGATAAGTAATCAGATAGATATTACCGATTTTAGGATCCTTGATCCTTTAAGGATAATATATCCTCTCAAGATATCGGATCCTGATTAGAGAAAGTACTTCTTTAGGTGGATAGCATTCCATGCTCTTGGTAGTCTATTGCCTTCCATTGTGAGCAAATGATATGCCCCCTTTCCTACTTCCGACTCAATCTGATAAGGTCCTTTCTATTTGGGCGCTAGCTTCCCATCAGTCGGATTTGTTGTGTTATGGAAGGCTTTCCTTAATACTAGATCTCCTTCTTGAAATCTTCTAATTCTGATATTTTTGTTATATGCCCCAGCTACCCTTTGTTGATAAACTGCCATTCTGATCTTTGCTAGGTCTCTGAGTTCTTCTATGGTATCCAAGTCTTCAAGAAGGATTTCCTCATTGGCTTGAGGATCACGGATGCTCGTTCTCGCAGTAGGAACCACCATTTCTGTGGGAATTACTGCTTCGGATCCAAACACCAATGAAAAGGGTGTTTGACCTGTTGCATTCTTTGGAGTTGACCTGTCTGCCCAAAGAACATAAGGAAGTTCTTCAGCCCATTTTCCCTTCTTGGATCCTAGTTTCTTCTTTAGATTGTTGATGATGATCTTGTTGCTAGACTCTGCTTGACCATTGGCTTGAGGATAAACCGGAGTGGAAGTAATCATTTTGATGCCCCAACTGTCACAAAAGTTAGTGGTTCTATTCCCGATAAACTGGGAACCATTGTCACAAACAATTTCAGCAGGAATACCAAATCTAGTTATAATATTTCGTTTAATAAAAGATATTACTTCCCTTTCTCGGACTTGTACAAATGCTTCTGCCTTGATCCATTTGGAGAAGTAGTCAGTCATAGCAAGCATAAAGACTTTTCCACCGGGTGCTTTTGGTAGCTTGCCTACAATATCCATACCCTATTTCATGAAAGGCCATGAGGAGGATATAGGATATAAAGGCTCTGCAGGCTGATGAAGGATGTTTGCATGTCTTTGACAAGCATCACATTTCCTTGAATACTCCACTGCATCCTTCTTCATTGTTGGCCAGAAGTATCCAGTTCTAAGTATTCTAGAAAACAATGCTCTTCCACCTGTGTGATTACCGCAATCTCCTTCATGAAAATCCTTGAGTACTTCTCTGATCTCAGGATCCTCGATGCACCTCAAATATGGACCTGCAAGAGATCTTCTATATAGTATATCATCTAATAAAATATACTGCGATACCTAGAGTCTGAAGGATCTTGGATTCTCCGTAGCTGGGATCTCTCCAGTCTGAATGTATTTTTTGATCGGAAGGATCCAGGATCCTTGATAATCGGAGGATAATGGATCCCAAAGTACAATTTGCTTATCACTTGTTATTTCCCCAACTTCTTGCTCTCAGGTTGCTGGCGATAGTATGTGAATAATTGGGATCTTCGTATTTTCTGTCATTTTTAGGGATGAGTCTAAATTTGCTAAGGCGTCTGCCCCGGCATTTTCTTCTCTTGGTACCTGTACTATACTAAACACTTCGAAGGATTTTGCTAATTCCTTCACAATTTCTAAATATTTGATCATATTTTCACCTTTTACAGTATAAGAACCGTTAAAGTGGTTAGTAATGAGTAAAGAATCCATATACACTTGAAGATACCTGATCCTCATACTTTTGGCTAAAAGTAAACCTGCTATGAGTGCTTCGTATTCTGCTTCATTGTTGGTTGCTTGGAATGCACATGCAATGGACTGGGGTATTATGTCCCCCTGTGGCGATTTCAGTAGTATGCCCAATCCCGTTCCTCTTACGTTGGATGCTCCATCTGTGAAGAGGATCCAAGGATCCTTTATCTTTTCCAGTTGTTGGACCTCCAAGTCAGCTTCCTTTTGTAGATCACTAGTGGAATCAGCCACAAAGTCCGCCAGTGCTTGAGACTTGATTGCTGTTCTCGGCTCGTACTGGATATCATATGCACTTAACTTCACTGCCCATTTGGCCATTCTGCCTGATAACTGTGGTTTTCTAAGAACATTCATCACAGGATAATTAGTTCTCAAAATAATAGGATGAGTTTCAAAATAATGTCTCAATTTAGTAGAAGCCATAATTAAAGCAAGAATTAATTTTTCAAGATGAGAGTACATGGCTTCCGTATCTAGAAGACTTTTACTTACATAGTAAACGGGATGTTGTTCACCTTCATGATCCTTCACCAAGACGGCACTTAATGCGTTTCCTGAGACGGCTAAATACAGGTATAAGGATTCTCCATACACAGGCTTCATTAGGGCTGGAGCTGAGGATAAGTAATCCTTCAAGGTTGTAAGCGCAGCCTCATGCCTTTCCGTCCATTCAAAATTTTTATTCTTCCTGAGAATGTCGTAGAAGTCCTTGCACTTCTCGGAGGATCTTGAGATAAACCTATTGAGGGCAGCTATTATTCCTGTGAGTCTTTGGACATCCTTCGTGTTTGCAGGAGATTTCAAATTGAGGGTGACTTCAATCTACTCGAGGCTTGCTTCAATTCCTCTCTTCGTCACCATATATCCCAGAAATTTTCCAGCCTTAATACCAAAGTGGCATTTTGACGGATTCAATTTCATGTTATATTGGTCGAGGATGTTGAATGCTTCCTCGAGGTCTCTAAGGTGATCCTCAGCTTTCTGATTTTACCACCATATCATCTATGTAGACCTCCATAGTCTTACCCAACTGATCCTTGAACATCATGTTGACTAATATTTGGTATGTTTCCCCTGCATTTCTTAGTCAAAATGGCATAGCAGTATAACGATATATGCCGGTAGGAGTCATGAATGCTGTATCCTCTTGATCAGATGGTTCCATCTGAATTTGTTGAAATCCAGAGGAAGCATCCATAAAGGTAAGCATTTCATGTCATGCCGTTGCATCCACCATGTAATCTATATGTGGTAATGGTAAAGGATCCTTGGGGCATGCCTTGTTTAAATCAGTGAAATCGACACACACCCTCCACTTTCCATTCTTTTTTGAAACAACGACCACATTAGCTAGCCATCGAGGATACTGAACCTCTCTGATCATACCGGCCTTAAGAAGTTTTTCAATTTCTTCTTGTATGATCTTGTTCCTCTCAGGAGCGAATTTCCTTCGCTTCTGATGGACGGGTTTAACAGATAAATCAAGGCCGAGTTTATGAGTGATTACCTCTTTTGAAATACCTATCATGTCCGAGTGCTTGAAGGCAAAATTAGATCTTCTTCGCCCTAAGAAGGATACTAAATCCTCCTCAATCTTACTGGGGATACTGGATCCTAGGAACACCTTTATTTCAGGATCCTTGGGGTCCAATGATACTTCTTTAAGGTCTTTCTCCCGAGCTTCCATCGCGTCCCTAGGATGTTGTTGTAGTTGCTATGCTATGGTTGGATTGGCTGTTGGCTTCATTGATGATGAATAATAATTCTTGGCCTCCGCTTGGTCACCTACTATCTTTACAACTCCCCAAGGAGTAGGTAACTTGATGCACTGGTGGTAAGTTGAGGCTACAACCTTCATTCCATGGAGCCACGACCTACCTAAAATAACATTGCAACAGGAAAGGTTATCTATAACACAAAATTTTTGGTATGAATTTAACCCTTCGATATAAATTGGGAGGTTGATGTCCCCCAGTGTCTTCTTGGTTTCGCCACTGAAACCAACTAGCACCGATGTTCTAGGGATGATTTCTGAATCCGGGATGTTCATTTTCTTAAGGACATCATGTTGGATAATGTTGACCGAGCTGCCGCCGTCTACTAGGATCCTGCGTACATAATGGTTAGAGATAAATAAAGTAATAATCAAACCGTCATGATGAGGATCCTGAATGTTCAGCTTGTCTTCCTCATCGAAGAATATTCTCTTGTTTGTTGTTAATGTGGTTGACACTATTGGATGATCTCCGCTATCCATCTTGATCTCGTTGACGAGTCTTTTTGCGGCAGAGAAGGAAGTTCCACATATATCTGAACCTCCCGAGATGAAATTAATTGCTCGCACACCTGACTTGTCTTGTTGAGGATCTTGGATCCTTGAATTAAAAAAGATTCTCTGATCAGTCACTCAAGTAGTGGGTATGAGTGGTCTTCTCTCATTATCCAACTTGAATTCTTCTACGGGACTCTCTGCTATGGCACAAGGATCTCTAAACAATTCGTAGTCTCTGGAGACAAAGTTGATCACATGAGCATCCGGCGGTGGCGGTGTTGGTTTTTGGGGAAGATCTTCAGGATCCTGGATCTTGGATTTCTTTCTTCCCAAGAGTTCTTTAAAGTGACTCTTGCTCAGGAGGTATCTAATTTCTTTCCTTAAGGCGATGCAATCGTCTATCGTGTGGCCAAAATCTTCGTGAAAAGCGCACCACTTAGACTTGTCCTTGAAGCCGACAACCTTTTCATTCTTTCGCGGCCACCTTGCTTTTTCTCCCAGATCCTTCATGGCACAAATCAAGCCATGAGTATCTACAGAGAAACAGTAATCGGAGATGCAAGGATAGTCTTCATTGTCATCTCCTTCTTCAACTGCCCATACGTTCTGATTGTTAAACTTGGCGCACGGCTTTGAATTGTTGTTCATATTCCAGGATCCTTTATTCTTCTCTGGAGTTTCTTGCTTCGTTTGTCCCCCGAGACGATCCTGGATCCTTTTATCTTCTTCTAAGCAGATGTATCTTAATTCCCTGCTTCTGACTTCATCTAATGTCCTACATGGAGTCATCACTAAATCATCATAAAAAGGGGAGCTCTTTTGAATTCCCATCTTGAATGCTTCAACAGCAGTAGTCATGTCAAGCTTTTGGATTTCTAGAGCTTCCTTTCCAAACCTGGTAACGAAATACCTAATGGATTCATCACTAGGCTGGATAACACGATATAAATCACTGGTTAACCTCTCAAATTTCCGACTACAGGAAAAGTGAGTGTTAAACAAATTAACTAAATGAGAGAAAGATGTAACCGAGAAAGGGGGAGACTTAGCAGCCACTTTAGTGCAGCTCCCGTCAGTGTGGTTCCAAATCCTTTACAAAGGCAAGCCTCTTTGAGTCTCTCTGGAACAGGATTAATTTCCATTCTCTCCCAATACTGGGCAACATGTTCCTCAGGATCGGTGCTCCCATCATATGTCTTCATGTTGGGAGTTTGAAATCGCTTCGGGATTTCAGCATCACAGATAGGCGGAGCGAATCTAGATACTCTGTGGCTTCCCTCAGGTATCTCGGGAATTGGTCTTATGACCCCGGGAACACTGGATATCATATCCTTGAGCTTCTGCAGCTCCTTGGCCATAGCTTGGTTGATGCCTGCATCCTGCATGGAACCACGGTTAGCATCTAAGGATAAAGGATCGTACAAGTTACCTCTTTGCTGAGTAAAGGTTGGCATCTCGGATGAGTAGATGGGATAAGAGGAGTTTGCGATAAGAGTTGGTCCTCCAGAGGCTATAGTCTGCATGGGGATTATGTCTCCTTCATGGACTTCGGAGGATCGTTGATGTTGGACGCCTGAGGATCCTTGATTCGGAAAGAAGGATCCTTGATTCGGGATGAAGGATCCTTGATGTTGGATACCATAGGATCCTTGTGGAAGGATGAGTGATCCTTGCCGATAATATGAGGATCCTTGATTCTGCTGACCCATGGACCCCTGTTGAAGGATAGATGATCCTGGCTGAAATAGCGAGGATCCTTGAGTCTGTTGACCCATGGACCCCTGTTGAAGGATAGATGATCCTTGCTGAAATAGCGAGGATCCTTGAGTCTGTTGACTCATGGACCCCTGTTGAAGGATAGATGATCCTTGTGAGAACTGAGCCATGGATTCTGGACTGGTGAAATCCAGCATCCTTGGCATCAGGGGGTGAGATCTTCTGCTGGCCTCTTGTTCTTCTTGAGATCCTCTATCTCACGGAGGATCCTCTGATTAGTCTTGTTCTGCTGCTCCATGTATGCTTTAACCTGCGAAAACATAGATGAAACATCACTGTTAGTATTAACCACCGGGGCAGCAGTAGCGGTCTTTGAGCTCTGAAAGACTGGTAGTTGCGTCTTGCTCCCTGCAGTAGCAGGCCATTGCGTTCCCGTGATTGGCGGAGGCATCGGTGGCAAAGTCCTTGATAAGAAAGGAACCGTAGCCGGAATGGTTGATGAAGCAGAGGTTGATTGAGAGGCCATTGATAGTGATATGGGTATGAAAAAGTTGAGAATGATAAGGATAATATGGATTATAGCACCAATTGCCCCACGGTGGGCGCCAAATTGTTTCGGACAAAATCAGCTAAGGATAAAGTATCCAAATCTGTTAAGTGAGGTAAGGTGCTAACTCAATAATGACATGTGTATAATCGTGATATCGGTGAACACAAAGGTTTGATTACGAGGGAAAAAACCCTTAAGCAAGATAATCTTACTTCGGTTAAAACTTATCGAGGTAATCTTTGGTAAAATAATTCCGGTCAAGGATTAATAAGATAATCTTTGGTCGGATTACTTTAGTCAATGATCAACAAGGTAACCTTTGGTCGATGAGTATATGGTTATCTCGGTCTCCGGCACAAAAAACCCCCGGACGGTGAAAACTATCACCGTCGAGTTTATTGATTAACAAATAGTGATTACAAGTGTTTTTGGAGTATACGATCGAGATTACAATGAAAGCTAGTGTGTAGAGAGAGTAATTGCTTCTGCTCTAGTGTGTGTGTCAATACATGTGTTTTCCTACTCGATCATACTCAAATATATAAGGAAAAAGTAATTAACAAACTTAACAACTTCGTCCTATAAATCCGCTAGTCTTCCATTCTTCACCAACGTGCTCTTTGACCACGTGCTGATAGTCACTCACTAGCGAACAAAGCGGTAGATCAGGTCTAGATACCATTGTTATTATTTTAAACGTCAATCTTCTAGAGAGTTTGTTCATAGTCAGCTATGTTGAATTAGGATCCTAGATCCATGTTCCAGCTATAGGATGTCCCATGAGGATAATTGATGCAAGTTCGTCTTAAAGTTGATATACCTGTCTAACACATCACCATACTAAACGCAATCATTAGTAAACAAACAATACCGAGGATCGTCGATCCTTTATATCCTGATGAATATTTCAAGGATAAACTATCCATAAGACAGTCAAGGATAAAGGATCCTCAGTATAAAAATCGTGACCTAACACCTGCATCCAGCATGGAACCACAATTAGCATCTAAGGATATAGGATCATACGTGTTACCTCTTTGTTGCGTAAAAGTTGGCATTCTAGAAAAATGGCTGAGATAAGAAGTGTCTACTACAGGAGTTGGTCCACCCGAAGATATGGTCTGCATGGGGATTATATCTCCTTCATGGACCTCGGATAACCTTTGATATTGAACCCCCGAGGATCCTTGATCCTGGAAGAAGGATCTTTGATTGGGGATGAAGGATCCAAATGGTTAAGAGTTGAAGGATCCTTGAAGATACAATCCGGAGGATCCTGGTTGAAGGATGGATGATGCTTGATGAAAGGTTGAGGATCCTTGAGCTAGTTGACCAATGGACCCCGGTTGAAGGATAGATGATCCTTGTTGGAAAGTTGAGTATCCTTGAGCTAGTTGGCCCATGAACCCCGGTTGAAGGATGGATGATCCTGGTTGAAAGATCGAGGATCCTTGAGTTTGTCGACCCATGGATCCTTGCTGAAGGATAGATGATCCTTGCGTGAACTGAGCCAAGGATCCTGGAGTGGTGAAATCCAGCATCCTAGGCATCAAGGAAGTGTGATCCTCCGTTGGCCTCTTAGTCTTCTTGAGATCTTCTATCTCACGAAGGATCCTTTGGTTGGTCTTGTTCTGCTGTTCCATGTAAGCTTTAACCTGTGAAAACATAGATGAAACATCACTGTTAGTGTTGGCCACCGGCGCAGCAGCAACGGTTTTCGAGCTCTGGAAGACTGGTAGTTGTGTTTTGTTCCTAGCAGTGTAGCTCGTGGTGCTCCCATGATAGGCGGAGGCATCGGTGGCAAAGTTCTTGAGGAGAGAGGAGCCAAAGATGGCATGGTTGATGAAGCTGAGGTTGATTGAGAGGCCATTGAATGTAATATGGGTATGAAAAGGTGAAAATTGGTAGGGTATTTTCTGGATTATAGCACCAATTGCCTCACGGTGGGCGCCAAATTGTTTTGGATAAAAATCTGCTAAGGAAAACGTATCCAAATTCGTTAAAGTGAGGTATAGTGCTATGATAATAATAATGAATATATAAACGAATTAAGGTTGAACACAGTGATTTGTTGCGAGGAAAAACCCTTTGATCTTGTTCAGATCAAAAGAAAAAAAATCCCGGGTGATGACAACTTGTCGATCACCAATTTATTAATCACAAAAAGGGTTACAAGTGTTTGGAGATTGTGATCGATGTTACAATGAATACTAGTGTGTAGAGAGAATTATCAGTTCTACTCAAAGTGTGATGTTTATAAAGAAAATATCTACAAACTAAAAACCCGCCACTCGTCCACAACTCCTCCAACGTTCATTGACCATGTGCCTGGGAGCTTCCGGTAGCGAAGTTTAAGGTAGACCGAGTTATAAAGTCGTTATACCTGGCCAACACATCACCATTCAAATACAATCATTAGGAAATAAATAATACCGAGGATCCTTGATCCTTCATAACTTGAAACAGATCTCAAGGAAAATCTATCCACAAGATAGTCAAGAATAGTGGATCCTCAGCATAAAATTCATGCCCTAACAACACCCATCATAGCATACTTGTCATCGGGAGCTCTCCCGAAAGAAAAAATCGCAGCCGGAAGATAAAACATAAAGCCTTGAATTATCAGATGCATGACGGTGTGTCATACCGGCGTTCCTTCCTCGGTCCACTACTTCGATGTGTGGATGCCGATGACGCGAACTATTTAATCAGAGAAGTTCATGAAGGCAATTGTGGTCTTCACGCAGGCCCCCGAATGATCATAGCAAAGCTGATGAATGCCGGATATTATTGGCCGAGAATGCATCTAGACGCTATGCATGAGATCAGGAAATGTGATTCTTGCCGACATCATGCTCCCAACACGCTACGACCAAAGAATGAACTCGTTCCAGTCACTTCTTCCTGGCCGTTCCATAAATGGGCTATCGACATAATGGGAACTTTCCCTGAAGCCCCAGGATGTGTCAAGTTTTTAATAGTAGCCATCGACTACTTCACGAAGTGGGTGGAAGCCAAACCAGTTGCATCCATAACAGCGGTAAGTGTTAAGAAATTCCTTTGGGAATTCATAATCTGCCGGTTTGGTCTTCCGCTGGAACTGGTGAGTGACAATGGTACTCAGTTCGCGGACAATGGGCTACAGGAATGGTTGAAAGAACTACACATCTCCCAAATCTTCACATCCGTAGCCCATCCGCAAGCGAATTGTCAGGTTGAAAGCAAGGTTAGGAACTAAACGGACGAGTTGGGTTGACGAGTTGCCCCATGTACTTTGGGCCTTCCGTACCCAAAAGATTTCTAGTAATTCTAAGACCGCCTTTAGTCTAACCTATGGCATAGAGGCCATATTCCAGCCGAGATTGGGATCCCATCTGCAAGAGTTTTATCGATCGATGATAATGATCATGAACTCCGGATGAACCTTTACCTCCTCGAAGAGAGAAGAGAACTGGCACAATTGTAAACGCCAATTGCAAAAATATTATAACTCGCGGGTCCAAATTTGTGAGTTCGATGCGAGAGACTTTGTCTTCCGCAACAATGAGGCCTCCGGGCAAGTTAGCCCCAACTTGGGAAGGACCTTATAGAGTTAAACAAGTATTATCTAAAGGTGCTTACAAGTTAGAAAAGTTGGACGGGACTGAGGTCCCTAGAACTTGGAACAGGGCCCAATTGAAGAAGTGTTACATATAGTACGTTTTTCCTTTTTTGGCATGCGTGCCCAAATAGATTAGCAGAAAACATGTAATTTCATCTTTTGTAATTCGTCTTATGCCTGATCTATGGAAATTTTATTTCAGTCACATGTAGTATGTATTATTATGTAATCCTTTATTGACAAACAAGAAGATCCTACAAACACTTATATTATGTGGAATAAGACAAAGTGTACTGTAAGGCCCCATTCCTGGTGCCTCACTTTAACGTCGGATTTACTCATAAACACAGTTCTACAAATCAGAGTTAATTAAAACTTTCGCGAAATATAAAACTTTAACCGTTTATTACAAAACATTTAATATTTTCTTGAAAACCATAACATAAAATATCATATTTAAAACATCGTTTCTTCCATCCTCAGATGCTAGCCGTTCAATCCATGCCATGTGCCATCCTCATACTAGCTCTTTAATCTACTCACATGCGTGCATACTAAAAGCCAGCTACGTTGAGTGAGTTCTAGTTAATCAAGCAACTTATCATACAACCACTACATGCATTATATACGTATCCGAAGACACATAGTCCACTCTCTAACCTGCTCACCTTACCACTTAACCTCTTATTTACCCCTACAGCTTAGCCACTTTAATAAAGAATAACGTTATGCCACTTTGCCACTTTAATAACGAATAACGTTATGCCACTTTTCCGCTTTAATAACGAATAACGTTATACCACTTAGTCACTTTAATAACGAATAACGTTATGCCACTTTGCCACTTTAATAACGAATAACGTTATGCCACTTTGCCACTTTAATAACGAATAACGTTATGCCACTTTGCCACTTTAATAACGAATTCATGCATAGGCTTACCCTACCACGTACTATCGTCATGCCACTAACACCCTTACTAGACCCCTATCCACTTCTATCACACTCTACTTCTATTTGTCTATAACCCACTTCCTATCAGTATATTATTTACATAATAAGCAAGTCACATCATAGCATTCAAACACACTAATAACCACTTGGCAATCACTATCCTTGGCGATACGTGCAATATCCGAAGATCGTTTGCGCACCGACAAGAATTATATATTAGCTACCTCGTATATCATCTATAGCATACACTTACCACTTAAGGTAAGTGTATTCACACTTCACATCGAGTATGCACACAGCCCCGAAAAACACAACAAGGAAAATGGGGCTAGAAGCTCACCTGGATTCTCTTCCTTTCTCCGTTTATTGTAATCCCCTTCTTTAACTACGCCCTGCTAACTGTATATAGGGTACACGTATTAGTATTTATCCTATTTGTATTCCAGTTGGAAATGACGAAGTCTGGTATGATCGGTTGGCCTTGCAAGGTTGTATAATTATTTTATTATTATTTCCTCTTTCCTAAAATATTTTATTGTTATCTTAAGACTCGATTATTTTAGTATTCTTTTTAATATTCTTTTCTTTATCGGGGTTACATCATTTAACGGAAGCCATTATTTAGTTCCTTGTATTGCTTATGTTTAGCTTTCACACCCATTAATTATTATATTTGTTATAATCATCATATTTTTCTTTCATTTGTTGGCTAGCTCGTGTTAAAAAAAACGTAACGGAATATATGGAGTTGGCGAGGCCGGCTACTTAGTTTATTATATCCTAAGTTATATTACCCGGTTCACCTTCCAAGCCTAAACCCAGGCCCATCTGGTAAAGCCCAGATGACCCGTCTCGCATCCCACTTCCATCCCAACTGATCCAGCCCATCTCTTATTCCTTCTGGACAATGTTCTCAAGCCCAATGATATTCAGTATTGTGTGCGTGTATATGTAAACGAGTTAGGTGAACATATCCAAGGTACAACCAGGTTTTATTGTAATCGAAGTTGCTTGTAAGCGATATAGGGTGATCGGCTCACTGTAATCGATTTGTCATCAATTGTAAGCGAGTTCCAGATCATTGTAATCGATTGGAACTCGTATGCGATTTGGGGTAAAGTTTGCGATCTATATTGTAATCGATAGTAATATTGTGATCGATCTTCAGTGTATGCGAGTAGAGATTATTGTATGCGACTCCTACTGTGATCGATTTTACTATTGTAATCGAGTCTAGATGTAATCAAAGCTCCTTCTAATCGGATCTCTGCTGTAATCGATTCCTCGTAATCGATACTTATTCCAATCGGATTTATGTTGTAATCGAATTAAGTGGGTAATCGAGTTATCGAAGTGATCGATTCATAGATTGTATGCGAGTGTGTGTATATAACACTTGTATGCGATGCCCATAATTTATACTAATCACAGGGTATGCGATTTGTGTGTATATATTGTATGCGTGTCTTGTGTATTCTCTAAGTATATGTATGCGACTGTGTATACATAATTTGTATGTGAGTTGGGTTTCAACGAGGAGCTGAGGGTTTTCGGGCAGCCTGTGGGTTACGGTTTAGCTCGTTACTTCACTATTCTCGTTCTCGATCTTTACCCCTCACTATGGTTCGGTAACAACCTGTATAACTTTCCTTAGCCGCCCCCGGCTCGAAACTTAACCCGGTTACCCTTAAAGTTCGAATCTTTATGGCTATAAATATCTAAACTAGATCTATGGTTTTCTTTAACGAGTCGTACGCGTTTTTAGGTTCATTAAGTTCATTTTAACATAAAGTTCGTTACTTTACGTTTCGTTTAGACCCGATCTATTATAGTTTCAAGTTTCACGGCCAAACGTTTATTAAAACATAAACTTTAAGTTCAAGAACATACCTTTAAATGTTCGTTTGGTCTCGGTTAGCTTGATTATAAATCTTGGATCTTGTATCTCTCCATATATAGAAGATCTATCTATGTTTGAATTAATATTTGGTCTCGGATTCTTTCTTTCTCTTGGCTGATTTATAGTAATATGTGTGTGTGTGTGTGTTTGGAGTGTGTGTAGAGAATTATGGAAAGGATGGAATTAGAGTTAGGGTTTTACAATGGTTTAAGGGGGTATTTATATCTGTAGGTTCCCGGACGGATCTTACACGGGATATCGCTATCTACGTAGGTGCGGAATCCCTGCGTAGGTAGTTACGAGCGTAGAATACGTAAAACAATCACACGCGATACAAACGAACACGTTATATAATATAACTTGAAACACGTCTATTACAGACTCTATCTCTCGTCTATAGACTTGCTGAATTACACGTGATTAACCAAAAACTCTAACACTTAACCGTAAACCCGTAGGCTATATAAATACACGACAACTTCGCCTCAGGCGAAGTTGTCAGTAACTTCGCTCGTTGAACAAGTTCGCCTAGGCGAACTTGTCGACAACTTCGCTTGTTCAACAAGTTCGCCTAAGCGAACTTGTTGACAACTTCGCTTACATACATAAACATAAACTTAAACATAATTACATTACAGACTCGATTACAAACGCTAGACTATGAACTACTGACATTTATGTACCAACAGACTCCCCCTTGGCAGTTGCTTCATATCTTGATCTTCAAAGCTTGTGTCTTGTAATCTCTCGTCTTCTCTCTTCATCTCTTCAAGCATGCACTCCCTGTCTAACACATACAGAAACCAACTTCTGGTACTTCTTAGCTTCCTCTTTCCAAGCAGGAATGTAGAAAATCTTCTTAGCATGTAGTACCTGCAAGTCAGCTTGAGACAGATTGACTAAGTGCATAGGATCATACACTCTCATGATCTCTTGCTCATCTTCATCCTCCATGACCGCTTCAGCAGTTTCACAATCCACGTACCACCACTTCAAGTCTTTCAAGACGTTCTTGGGCATCACCTTCATCGGCACTTCTTTTAAATGACGGACTGGTTTATACTTCATAACCATCCATGGTTTGCCGTCTGCCCTCATCTCTCTATCTTTGTCTTCTACTAATTTCCCTTTCTGAGGCTTCAGAAGTTCAAACTTTTTATCTTTAATGGCCTCCTTCCAAAAAATTTTCCCAATTACTCTCGCCATGTTATCATCGCTTCTGTTTATCAGCCCCAGTCTTGCTAAGTCTTTCACCTCACACTCCGGTAAGGTATTCAGGGATCTTAACATCTTCTTGAAGTACTAAATGCCGTCGTAACGTTTGATCACAAATAGTTTCAACTCTTCATCGTACAACCAGCATATGATTCCCTTCTTTGATTCTGCATATCCCTTTATATTATATGACTTTTTGAACATCGTTGGTACTGCTGGCTTCTTCATCTTTACAAACCACTGAGCGCAGCCTTCCTTCCAGTTTGGCTGATCTTCCCACTCAGTGTTGTCAACTGCAGCATCTTCACATATAGTCGACTGTTCAACCACAGGAATCTCATGCTCTACATTTTCTTCAACAATCTCTCCTTCTTCTATCACATTCTCAACCACAATTTCTGCACCAATCTTTTCGATCTCATCGATTGGCAGAACATCATCTTCATTTATCAACTTATCATCCTCTAACATATCGTCTATCTCTTTCAGCGCATCAATCATATCATCAACAATCTCAACATCTTCAACCACATCCACATCATCACCAACAGAAACCACATCATCACCAGCGGCAGACTCCCCCTCAGCTGTGGAAGCCCCAAGAGCTATAGTAGTTCTTGGCAACTCACCACCTGCATCTTTCGATGCATTGGGATCATCGTCTCGGTCTTCTCTTCTTTTGGTCCTCAGCTCATCTCCTCTACAGCTCATCTCCCCCTGAGATGCCAAGAACACCTTCAAGGCATCTATAACTTTCCCGTGCTCAGCCAGGAGGGATGCCTGCAGTTGATTTGCTTCCACTAGGCTTTGAATAGTCTTGGACTGCTCAGCTACAATCCGCTCTAGTGAAGCTATTCGTTCCGAGTCTGAAGTGGGCGTGACCGCAGGTGGTACCGTACCCGATAACCCTGCAGTAGTGGTGACCGTAGACTCGACAAATCGTGCTACTACCACCGATGGAGTAAGCGTTTGAGGTGGTAGAGACACAATTGCTGGAGTCGACGTCTGGACGGCCGTGATCGATGGAATTTCAGCCGACGATGTAGCCACTACAGGAACAACCGTAGCGCTTGTACTCGATACCTGCACAGAGGTAGGAACAATGGACATACCAGACAGGGCAGGTGGAGCAAAACATACCAACCGTGAAGTCTCTCCAGCTCCTACACCCATACCTGTCCTTTCCCTTCGTGAACGCTTTCTCACCAGCTGCACAGCTTCTTCTTCATCATCTTCCTTGTCGTCGTCGTCAACAGTTCTCTTTTGTTTCCCAACTGTTCTCTCATGCGTTACCATCATCCGTCTAGCCTCTTCCATCACATCATCAAAGTCAGCCTGTGGACCCGAGACTTGAATATTCTCTTGAGGATCAACTCGGTCCATATCAAACATTCCTTGGCCTCCCAACATGGCATCAAGGTCAATCTCTGCAGCTGACACAGCAGCAGATACAGCAGGCGCAGCTGATACAGCCTGGGGTGCTGCCGCCTGTTGTGGTCTTGGGTCTCTGAACTCGTCCCCTGCCGCAGGCACATACTCCGGGTTTATAAGGTACCCAAAGAGCGGAGTATGCCTGGGACGCAGCTCAGGCTTGCTTCGTGCGCTGGAAGTGCGACACTGTGCAAAGATACGTTTTGTCACACTTTCCACGTATCGAATAGGGCGTCGTTGAGGCAGCGTCGGAGCCACATGATTGAAAATCATCTGTAGGAATCGTGGATACATTGTAAACCGCTCACGCGCCATAGCCCTTCGTTGCCTATCGATCTCGTAAAAGATCATCTGGCCGAAAGAATATTTTTTATTATAAGTCAACGCAGTCATAGCAGACTGCATTGTCGCACCCATACCATCAGTGCCTGCCTTCCGTCCTGACATACATACGATCATGACGTGCATAAGGAAGCGCCACTGATCTAAAAGGAATCCTTTCCTCCGTTGAGTGTCCCCTAAGAGACCAGAATACCCCATCCTGAGGAACGCCCCATCACGGAATGGCGCAACAAACTCCGTTGGGTCATCCCTCGTCTCTTCACCAAACCGCAACGCCACCCGTATTTGTTCAGAAGAAAACTGAACAACTTGACCGTTTACGGTGGCTCGCATAACCGGGGGCTCAACCCGGCAATCGTACTCTACCGTCTCCCAAAAGTCTTCAATATTCGGTAGGGAAATAGGCAGGGTAGTTGTTATTGCGTGATATATCCGTGAGCGTAGGAGAAAAGTAATTATCTCCCTATAGTCCTCCACGCCCTTTGCATCTGGGTCAAGTGTTATGAACTGGTTATGAGCTGGGAAGAATTGTCTGTGATCATCACCGTCATCACCTGCACCTCCTGCACCTCCAACAGCAGCCATATCTGCACTAAACGAACCAAGTTAGATAAACGTTTAAGTTGTACACAAGTTCGCTTGATTACCAGGAGCGAAGTTGTGATCAAACCTGTATAGGCGAAGTTAAAGGTGAGGCGAAGTTGGGAACAACTTCGCTTCATCTTTAAGTTCGTCTAATTAATTTTAAGTAAAATGGTCTGGGCGAAGTTAGTGATAACTTCGCCTCTTCACAACATCGCCTCAGGCGAAGATAAGGGTTAGGCGAAATTAAGTCTCAGGCGAAGTTGCGGATAACTTCGCCTCAGGCGAAATTAAGCCCCAGGCGAAGTTGCGGATAACTTCGCCTAAACCCTAACTTCGCCTGCATCAGAATAGGCGACTGTTAGGATTCTGACAGCCGGAATCCGATGATTCGGCAAAGTTTGACGATCCTGGAGACTCTAACACATGATATTACGGATGGTTAGATGAAAAGATTGTCCATGAACACGTAATACAAGTTTGTAAATCTCGGTCTTCAAAATTGAAACTTTTAAAGGGAACACCCAACACAAGCCCATGTCTGACAATATGGTTCATCTTCCGAAGATGAATGTGCCCCATTCTCCTGTGCCACAGTTCAGATTCTGATTCGCTTGCTTTCGTCAAAAGGCACGATTCTTCCGTTGACATTTCAGTTGAACTTAAATCCATCATATACGTATTTCGATCACGTGGAGCCTTCATTACTATCCACTCCTCTGGTATTTGAAAACCAGGCTTCAACACAATCGCATCAGTCTTCGTGAAGTGTACGGTATAATCTTTATCACAAATCTGCGACACACTCAGCAGATTGTGCTTCAGTTCTTCAACAAAGTTCACATTTTCTAACGTCATCTTCCCGTTAGTTACCGTACCCCTTCCTGTTATTTTGCCTCCACTCTCACCGGCAAAACTGACTCTTGCTCCTTGAACAGGTTTTAAATCTTGTAACAAATCCTTGTTACCAGTCATGTGCCGGGAACAGCCGCTGTCCACAACCCAAAGATTATTGGAAGCCCTGTTCAACTGTTCCTGCACAAACAAAAGAGATTATTAAAATTTGGGGACCCAAGACCTCTTGGTCTTGGGTCGATTAACCTTCTTAACAGAACTCACACACCTTGGCTGACCAAAATTAGCATTAGATAAATTTCCACGAGTCCTAACAGGATACCTCCTTGGAGACTGATAGTGAGGCCAACCAAACCGACGAACATTAAGAGAATCAAAAGAATTATAGCATTTGGTTTGGTTATTAGTAGTGTAAAAACGAGATGTGTTTCTTTGAAAACCTGTATTATCTCTCAAATTTGAATGGTTTTCGTTTTTAACATTTAAACGATTACCAAAAACCTTAGTCTCAGTTTTCGAGGGCCTCACCTCTCTGAAACGCTGCTTCAGAGGGCAATCAGCAACAAGGTGCCCTGTTTGATTACATCTAAAACAACACCTATGTTCAGCTTTCTTTTCAGCAGATGTTTTAGATGTGGAGGCAGTATTACCAACCGTACGTCTCACATAAGGTGAGACATATGGGTTGAGTGGAGTACTCCTTTTAGTTGAATTAACTTTTTCTCCACTAGTGGGTAACACTTCCTTCTCTTTTGTCTTACCCGACTCGGATGACTTATCCGAATCAGATGAGACTGGACTTGAAATAGAAATTTTAACTTTTGAGACAGGCGAACTTGTTTCGCCTTTACTAATTTCCGGTACTTTACCAGGTTCCTTAGCAGGACCTGTCTGATCAGCTACAAAATTAACAGATTCAACTAGGATTGAAAGTATAATTATGGTTATAAGGTGGTGGAACCTCATGGTAACCAATTCCTCCCCTCTTAGGTGAGGAACCTTGATCACTAACGAGGTGATCAAGAATAGCAGAGGAATTCCGGAATTGCTCCAGTTTCCTATTTAGTTCCACCACTTTTACCTGGTGATCAGCAATCTGTTTTTCTTTCTCAGCGATTAACTTGGTTTTCTCTTCTAAAACCTCGAAACTTAGATCGATCACATCAATTTTCTCAGCTAATTTTGTTTTTAAACTTTTAACGTCTTTTTCACAAGCTTTAATTTTTATTTTATAATTATTTTCTCTTGTCTTTGTGAAGTGATGATCTTCTTTCAAGGTTTTAAATTCGGCATCCAACTTAACATACTGATCAGTAATTGTAGCAAGCTGTTCAGACAAGTTCTCACATTTAGTACAGATAGGTTTAGTACATACCTCAGAGTTCCGGTCATCAGCCATGAAAGCTTTTTCATTTTCAGCAGCTTTCATACATTCTTCAGCTGCAACCTTCGCCATGTGTGCCTGCTCAAAGAGTTTTCCATAGAACATGTTCCAGTTGTATTCACCAGCATCAGACATCATGGCATTATTCCCATTGTTATTTCCACTTTGCTGTGTAGTCCTCCCCTGACTACGTTCTACACGTGCATTAGTGCACTCCTTTGCAAAGTGTCCATTTTGTTGACAATTGTAACACCTCACCCTTGACTTATCAAATCCTGGCTTTCCACCTACGAACTTTCTGCCAGTCTTCTTCATGAAACGCTTCACTCTTCTGACTATCATCGCCATCTGCCACTGCAGATCCATCTCCTCCAGATCATCAGGATCGATCTGGTCATAGTCTTCTTCCAAATTAGCAGGGTCCACAATCTTCCCTTGTATGTAGTTCTCGTAAGAAGCAATAAAAGATGCATAGAGTGCAAACTGCTCTTCAGCAGATTTGACACTCATTGGCATCTTAGAGTAGTTATTGCTTGAAGCACTGGGAGAGAAACTACTCTTGGATGCTTGAGGTTTCGAAGCACTTGATCCTCCAGCAACAAAGCAAACATCACCGTTCATGTTTACTGACACATTTCCTTCATGAGAAGAGTTAGAACCTGACTCTCCTTTGGAGTAGTAAGCAGCAGATTCAGACTTCGAACTTGAGCCTGAGTTAACTTTGGCACCATACATACCAGGGTCTTGAACCTGATCCGTTGGTGTCTCTTTACGAACCATATTAAGCACAAAGGTTCTGAGCTTGTTTACTGCTGTCTCCAAGTCATAATTAGGAAAGTCTTTGTCTTCCCTCATTAGAACAGTGTACATTTCCCACTTCGGTGGGAGAGCATCAAGAAGCTTCTCAACTATTTCCTCCTCTCTGTAAGCAATAGAATAGTTGTTCAGCTATGTCATTAGATGATAATATCGGGTGATAATATCATCGAGCGATTCGTTCTTCAAATACTTGAAAACAGAGAACTGGGTCTTTAACAGCTTAATCTTCGAGGCACGAATACCCACGTTCCCTTCGAATCTATTCTCAAGAGCATCCCAAAGCTCTCGTGCAGAAGTGTACTTCCGGAATGTATGGAGAATCTCTTGAGGAAGAGCCATAGTAATTGCAGCATGGGCCTTGCTCTCGGCCTCATACATCTTCTTCTCTTCTTCCTCCATCTTGCTGTACTTCTTTATCACATCCCGACCTTCGTATTCCATTGTCGGTGGAATATATCCATCCTGGATGCACACCCACATCTTTTCATCCTGGTATTTAATATACTGAATGAACCTATCCTTCCACGCCACAAAGTCGGTTCCTTTCATCAACCTTGGGGCCTTAGTAGCCGATCCCGCTTCAACTTCCATTTTGACTAACTCTGAGATGTTAATCGGCGACATCTTCTCGAAAACAAGAAAAACCCGAAAAAAACAAAAATTCTTCCAAACAGTACTATAGGCGAAGTTAAGGATAACTTCGCTTAAGTGTTAACTTCGCTGGAAAATCCTTAAATTCGCGTGACTTGGCGAAGTTGAGAATAACTTCGCTTAAGGTAAGCGAACTTAGGAGATAAGCGAAGTTGTGGTTAACTTCGCTTAGGCGAACTTATGAGGTAGGCGAAGTTGTGGTTAACTTCGCTCAACCTTATATCTTCGCCGAAACCCTACTTCCAGCGTCGGCAACTTCGCCTGAAGAACAACAACTTCGCCCGAAGAACACTGAAAATATTCAGATCTGTTTTCGACGATTTAGCAGTTTCCGGTCGGTGTGAGGGCTTGAATATGACTGTATAAGGTGAGTATAACACAATATCAACGAAAACGCGTCCTGCGAATAGGTCAAACGAGACGTTTTCAACACCCGCGTGAAATCCCGAACCACACAATCGAGCCAAAGCTCTGATACCAATTGTAGGTTCCCGGACGGATCTTACACGGGATATCGCTATCTACGTAGGTGCGGAATCCCTGCGTAGGTAGTTACGAGCGTAGAATACGTAAAACAATCACACGCGATACAAACGAACACGTTATATAATATAACTTGAAACACGTCTATTACAGACTCTATCTCTCGTCTATAGACTTGCTGAATTACACGTGATTAACCAAAAACTCTAACACTTAACCGTAAACCCGTAGGCTATATAAATACACGACAACTTCACCTCAGGCGAAGTTGTCAGTAACTTCGCTCGTTGAACAAGTTCGCCTAGGCGAACTTGTTCAACGAGGCGAACTTGTCGACAACTTCGCTTGTTCAACAAGTTCGCCTAAGCGAACTTGTTGACAACTTCGCTTACATACATAAACATAAACTTAAACATAATTACATTACAGACTCGATTACAAACGCTAGACTATGAACTACTGACATTTATGTACCAACAATATCCCCTTTAAGCCCATGGACTCTAAGCCCATTACCCTTTTAACCCACCTTAATTAATCTAAGTCCATGATCCTTTCTTTACTTGATATTAATTAATTATTAACACTCGTTTTTAAATCATAGATTTCTTTTATTTATTTTTATAAAATTCTGGATGTTACAAGTACCGGATGGAACAAGACTTCTTTATATATGCAAATGGGATTACAGCAAAATTGATGAGCTACAAAACTATATATATATATATATATATATATATATATATATATATATATATATATACAGAGGAAGTTGTGCCTACGATGCCGTGCTTTCGTGTTCCGCGTTTTCACCTTCCACATCGTTCTGGTCATCCTCATCTTACTCAGCAAGACCAAGGAGATCCTTTAACTGATCTATACTATCCTCCTTATCCACGAGCTCAGATATCTGCTCCGTAAGAGAAAACTTTAAAGTATCAAAATTTTTTGTTTTCTGGATAAGTACGGCAGCAGTGTCCTGGCCATGCAAAATGTATTCTTTCGGAAGCTTAGATTTTGAGGAAAATTTGTAGCCTTCCTGGAAGCCCATTTGACAGCCAGCCTGTTTAGACGCATTCAAAAGTATGGCGAAACAATCCCCGAGTTAATCACTCGCCCGGACATGGGTGATAACCAGGAAAATAAAATGTAGCAAGTGTTTCACAAATGATCATGACAATATAGAAAAACACAGTTACCTGGGGGACCCCTTCCGCCAGCATCCATTTCTTATCCGCCTTAGTCCGGACAAGCTCCATTTTATGGCCAGCACACTCTAAAGCATGTTCCCGGCTCTTAGCAGCGAGATCGGTCAAACGCTTGTCCTTGGCCGCTGATTCAGCTTGTAGAGTTCTTATCAACTCATCCCGTTCATCCAACTGCTTTTGGAGAACGTTCTTGGCTTCCTCAGCAGCAAGATAGCTAGCCCTTTCCTCCTCCAAGGCACGACGACTCTCCTTTGCCTCATCCATGGCTTCAAGGGTTTCCTTTTTGGCCTCAATCACTTTAGCTTCAATCTCCTCCCACCCTCATTCATAACCAACCAGTCTCGGCATATCTCCTGACTAGTGGAAACCGCGTTCGCCATGAAATAGGAATGAGTGTTCGGTAGCTCCTGGCGAACACGGATACGCTGACGCTCCCTTTCCGCGGGAGGAAGGCTCTCTCGCAAGTACTCGAAACACACATCCGAGTCGCTAAAAACTGAATTTCGGCGTAGCGACCACTGCAGACGGTGTACTGGAGTCTCTTTCTCATGCGGAGGCGGAGATTTCTGCCGCCCAAAAGTAAATGCACTGACCCCTCCTTGATCGTTGAAATGGTGAACATTGAAGGAGGGTGACATAACAAGACCTTCGGAACTGCCAATTTCCTTCTCCTTAAGAGGAGAAGTGTCCGAAATAATAATCGGATCCTTGGCAGTGTTGGGCAGAGTAAAAGGCAGAGTTGAACTTTTTAAACCTGAAACATCTTCCGAGAAATCTTTCAGGGCTACTGTAAGACGACAATAGTTTATCAAAAAACGTTTGATGTAATATAATTGTCAAATATGAAGAATGTTAAATTTACCTAAAGAAATACCCTCAGAGGTAATCTGTTGGAGGCGGTCCTCAAAGTTTATGGTCTTCTGCTTCTTGGACGGGGTAACCTTAGCAGGCTTAACTTTACGTTTACCAGCCGCCTTGGAAACACCCGCGCCAACACCTTGAGACGCTCCCTTGACGGAAACATCATCAACAGTCTGTTGGTCCCCCTTGGCGGTGACATCAGCACCTTCATCACCTGCCTCCCAGCTGGTAGTTGCTTTCGGGTCCTGCTTGCGGGTCAGACCTACAGTTGAGTGCACGACATTAGTAGCATCAACTGATGAACTTCCTTCGCAGAGTGATGACTCCTCGCTAGACGAAAGGAGTACAATCACTCCGTTGGAAGTAACAGCAATCACGGGTCGAGGTTGTAGAATGCCCTCACCTTTCTGAACGAATTCTTGAACAAATTCCTCACCTTTAGCGTACATCGCCTTGGAAACCATAGGTTCCGAGCGAAACGCTGTGGGTAATATGAAATTGATGCGTGTACGCTCCAAGGAAGGCACGTCCCTCGGATCTATTAGACGGCTCACCATCAATCCCTCTTCATGGTCCAATAAAGTATCGAAGGCGGAACCCTCACCTGTACGAAGTGAAAATCAAGAGTCAGGCACTTATCAAATTGAATAAGTGAAACAACACTAAAACTTACTTTTATTTGGCTTCTCGTAATAAGGCTCCAAATCAGGGAATGGCCACAAGCGGCTCATCTTAGCATTCACCATCGCCCCCTCGTGTACCGGGTACATGGAAGTTGGTGTTGCGGTCGCTGTCGTAAACCACAGAAGACCCTCGTGGGCAGTGGCGGGAACCACTGGCATCGTGTCTTCCGCCTTACGATAAGTCATCGCAAAAGGAACAACATCCTCTTGGATCTAGAAAAATTTTGGTTTCCAGCCATGGAGGCTGCGGATCCACTCTGTGCTAATAATTCCCTTCCCGGTGGTGGCGAAGCTATACCAACCGTCGCGGTAGGTCAACTTGTAAAAAATGGCAAACATGCCGACAGACGGTTCGAAGTCACGAGCATGACAACAGAATTCGAAGTGTCGAATTCTTAGCATCCCAAAAGGATGGATTTGTGATATATGAATTCCGTAGGTTATCAAGACCGATTGGAAAAACCTCGTCACTGGTATCCGAAAGTTTCCGGTCGTAAAGTGGTCCACATAAACAACCATTTTTTTCGGGGGTGGATCGGTCGCAATAGAACCATCCGCCGGATGCTCCGGCTCCCATTCCGACACCAAGCCATACACGTTAACAACGACGTCATAATCCTTCTTCTTGAGGTTTACAACGACCTCATGAATAGCAAGGGAACTCTTCTTATCTCCCGCCATCTGAATAGATCAATATAGTAAGATCTTAGTAAAGAACTTGAATCGGAAAATTGAAAAGATGGAATGAAGAAATCTTAGATCTGCTTTCGATAAGAGAAGTGAAGAAATCTGTAAATGGTAAAGATTGAATGGAAGGTGGGTAAGATCTATTTATAGGCATCGCTATTAATGCGACTGATGGATTGCAAGAGGAAAGAGAAAAAGTGGACCAATAGATGGTAGACACGTCAGGCGGGAAAGACGAAAAAGTGAGAACAGGCTGTCAAAAGGCGTTGCATACGTCTTGTCAGTTGTCTCATGATATTTCTCTTTCCGCTACATCATCATAACCATTCCACTTGCAAAAATTCAAATTCTTAAGATATTTCACAAAATATATTATCTTACATACAATATAATATTCACAAAAAGACAAAAAGTTCTTTCTCATTCATATCGAATAGAAGATTACAAAAATATGAAGAAATTTTTACATATTTTAAGGATCATATCTATCCTAATGGTTAGGAGTGTCCTCAGATGAGGCATCCTCAGACTCGTCGTTGAGATAATTCCTTAGTTGTTGCATGCCATCATTGGCTGAGGCAAATTCTGGGAGCATATTCTGTAGAGGGAAAACCAAGTCGTCATACACCTTAATCCGCAGGTCATATTCTTGCTTCACATCGAGACCGTGAAGCGGATGATCTCTAAAAGAATGATTAGTTTGAGCATATGTCATCCCTTCGTTAAAACCCGTCACTCGGCCAAGTTGGGTTGAAGCGGTCATCAAGTTAGCAAAGCTATCAGTTAACTCTGAACTCCCTTTAATGTGTCGAATGAGCTGACAAAAGCAAAGAAGTGATTCATTAACATCGATAGCATTAGATGCATAACGATAAACGGATGAAAGAAACTTACAGAGTCAAGTCCTCGCGTAAGGAACCATTGTCGATCTTGCTCAACGCGCTCCACCCTGCTCTTCAACTCCCGCATCTTGTTGGTCATTTTTTTGATTGTCAGCAGAAGCTTCAGCGGTACGGGTTTCCGCTTCCACACGAGATTGAAGCAAGGATTCATAAGCAGATTGCATATCAGCAGCGTTTTTGTCTTTATGCTCAGATTGCTCATTCTACAGCTTCAGTTCTGCCTCAAGCTCCTGGTTCTGGTTTCTTTGGCAGGTTACCTGGCTTTCTAAGGCCGAATTAGTTTCAAGGACCTTCGCCAAATCCTCCTTTTCTACTTGGTCTCAGCACGAGCAGACTCAAGGACACCGTTTTGCCTCTCGCAGGCTTCTTTCCACTGGCGGGCAGCGGCAGCATTCGGTCTTTCTCACCCTTAAGGGCGATCTCGGCATTAGATAGTTTCCACTTTGTCGTATTCGCCGCTGACCGATGTTCCGCTGCTTCCTTTCTAGATTCCTCGACAGCTCGATAAGCTTCTCCCAATTTACCTCCCATCGTTCGCCACTCGCGTAATATTTCTTGTCCACAAGCCAAAGCATTAGCAAAGGACGAAGAAAACTCAGTGTGAAGATCGTGACGAGAACGTCCACGCTGGTGAACTCTTTCCACGGGAGGAACGCACTGACTAACGAACGTCATGCAAAAGTTTGGGTCAGTGAAACGAGAACCATTGACAATATCCCAGTCATGGACGAACAAACTTTAGTCCTCGCCCAGATTCGTTCCTCTGCAATAGTCAGAACTTGATGCACGGAGGCGAACGGGGATTGAGGAAGATTGTTGACGAGCACTTTGCAATGTTGCCTCCCCGGCACCTTGAAATGCCTGTCCAAATTGGAAACCTCCTTCCTCAGCCGTGGGTAGAGGAGAAGAAATAGCAAAAAAATGTGGATGAGGGAGAGGTGGGGATTCATCAGTCCTGAAACCCTCCGCATTCACTGCCGGGTTATCCTCCCGGAAACCAGTAGCATCTCCAGTCTCATAAAGTTAGTCAAACGAATCATTGGTCCCAGACTGGAGATTTGACCCCTCCACATTCGCCTTAGTATGAGGAGTAGGGTCCTATTTTCCGTTTCTTCCTCGGGAGGAGGAGATGGTTGTTTCTCAAACGTGGGAGTCAGAGATGGTAACTTTTCGGACACGTCGTCTCCAATAATCGACGTATCTGCACAAGAAAATCACACTCAACTACCAACCAAAGCAGTGAAATACAAAAAATGAAGTACGATCAGCAAGATTAGACTGCGGCTTCTTAGGACGATGAATCCTCCGCTTCTTTTTCGATGATTCTTCTCCGAAATCCGCGGTACTTACACCCGCATCACTTGCCTGAGAAAAATGAAGGGTCCTCTTGTGACTCAACTCTGCCAACAGATGCGAGACAAATGAAAATTCAGGAGCATCATCAATGCTTTCTTCTTCTTGGGTCGCAGAATCGTCACTTGATGATAAAATGACGATCACCCCATCAGAAGAAAGGGCGTTAAGTGGAGGAGGGTTTAGAACATACGCACCTGACTGAAAAGTTGTGTTCGCAACAATTGGTTCGGCACGCACCTTAACAGGAAAAAGGAAATGGCCCTCAGTCTTTTCAAGGATAGGTTTGTCTTTCGCATCACGAATACTCTTCCACACACAACCTCTATCCTCAAAAAGAGCGTTTAACATGGGACCCGGTCCTGTAAAAGAAAACACGAAAAATAAATCATTAAGTTTCAAGCAAGAAGAAGAAAGAGGGTAACTTATGTTCGTCCAGACCGATGAAAACAAGTTCCAAGAATTCAGATGGCCATAAACGGCTCATACCTGCCCATACAAGGGCTTCCTCAGGCAATACCTGCATTGGGGTCGATTCCGAAACTAGAACGCAGAACCAATGCCGACCCTCATGAGGGGCTGTGACAACCTCAGGGAGCGTCCCGCCGACATGGCGACGAACCATGGGGACCGGGAAAACGTCTTCTGAAATCCAGAAGAACTTGTGATGCCAATCTTTGGAACCCCCCTTAGGCAGAACGCCAATAACCCTATCTTCTCGGGCATAAAACTTGAACCACCCGCCACGGTTGGCCATTGGTAGAACACCGGGAAACCGTCAACGTGAAGTAACATGTCTCTCTCCGAACACAAGAATTTGAAATGGCGAATTATCATAACAGCAAGAGGATGTAGTTAGGATAAATGAATTCCATAGGCACTCAGTACCTTCATGAAAAACTTCGTCATCGGAAATCGGAAATTTCTATACTCGAAGTAGTCAGAATACACGGCTATCTTACCAATCGGAGGCAAGCTAGCCACAGATCCGGCAGCAGGGAACTCGGGTCCCCACTCCGGTGGAATTCCATAAGTACGAAGCAATGCTTAATACTCAGAAACATCCCATCTAATCTCAGCAGTATCGATAGTTGGTACTTCAGATGCTGTACTACTAGCCATTGGTTCGTGTATAAGTGGCAAGCACCGATCAATCGTGACGAGAATTACAGATATCGGCTAGATATGTCGAGAGAGATGAAGAAAATTCAAAGAAAACAGGGGTGAATAAACTTCGAAAGGAAGTTAACTCCTACTATTTATACCATCGCAATTAATGCGATGGGATATGCACAGTGGAATGAGAAAATCATCATCCACTCAACAACCGCCACGTCAAGCGGGAAATTCAAAAAAGGGAAAAATGTGAGCAGTCGGGTACAGTGACAACCGGCATAACGTCCCATCATCTGCCCACGCTCCTGCGAGTGGTTAACTTATCCTTTTTCATGATTATCCGCAAAAACAGAAGATATTTTCTACCAAAACCCCTAAATTCAAAAATCCCAAATGTTTTAAGTCCAAAATTTCACCCGCATAAAAACTTCAAGCGGAAGAAACACTGGAATGGGCGGACTTATAGAGGTAGGGTATCAAAAAGACCCAAATACCCTTAAGTATCACCCGCGGGTTGGAGAGGAACTCCTCATATACCAACCGTGGGACGTACGGATCACCCGCTTAACCGTCTAAGGAAGAAACACCCATATGACGTATGCGGAAGCATCCTGACACCCTCAGAAGTCATCCGCAGGATGGAGTACCCATCCGCACAAAATGACCGGGAGGCAATGCCAACAGGACATCTGTAAATAACTAATTACCTTCTAGAAGAATAACCACGATTGTTACTTGGAGAATACGTGACCCATCAACCAATGAATGGAGGACACCTGGCTAGGTTGCTATAACCGTGCACATGGCCAGGGTTTGATCAGTCATATCATAGGGTGACACGTGTCCAGGTTGTTATACCCATACACATGGGACGTATAGCTCAACCTATCACAAAGGGACACGCGTCCAGACGGTTATTGAGATCTTCTAGAAAGGGACAGCTGGCCCAATCACATTCCCACATCCTTCGGCTATAAATACCTTTTCAACCTGCATGAGGTATTCATTCACATTCACTCTCACTGTACTTACTCTCATATTTTAGTACTTTCTTTGTTAAGAACTGCACTGATTCTCACACCGGAGGGTGGTTACGGGAAGACCCCCCTCTTTTCCTTCCCGTGACGAGACTCACGGTGTCTGTTTTGCAGGTTCCGGTCATTGGACTTTGGGAAGTTGTATTCATATTGTGTTGGTTGTTATTATACCCTACCCTGTGGACTCACTGGATCCAGGACCCGACCAGGGGAATGGATCCGTGTTTCTTCAATAGACTTGATATTTAAGAAGTTGTAAAACAATAATTAAAAGACATTACTAGTTAGACAATCGAATTCCCTTAAGTCTGTTTGATATGGGGTAATGGAATGGGCGATGGAATGGAATGAGCGAAGGAATGGAATGAACGAGATAATGGAATGACTCATTACCATTCCATTGACATGTTTGGTTACCATATTAAATTGACATGAATTATTAGTTTTTATTTTTTGGTAAGTTAGAAAAAGCCAAAATAAAATAAAAATGGTAGTGAGTGATGGTGAATTAGTGGTGGTGGGCGGCGATGGATATGAGCGGGAACGAGTGTTGGTGGTGGCAGGCGGTGGAGATTTTGGGTGGCGGTGGTGGTGGGCAGTGAAGGTGATGGCCGGGAGCGATGTTTAGTGGTGGCGGTGGTGGGTGGCGAGAAGTAATGGTGGTAGGTGGCGGCGGCGATGAGAGGGAGCCATTGTTGGTGGTGGTAGGTGGTAGGGATATTGGGTGGCGGTGGTGGTGATGGCAGAGAGTGATGGTTGGTGGTGGCAGTGGTGGGTGGCTAGAAGTAATGGTGGTGGTGGGTGGTGGTTGTGGGGAGCGGCGGCAGCGACGGGCTGGAGCGATTGTTGGTGTTGGTGGCGGTGGTAAGCGGGGGGTGGCAAGCGGTGGTGGTGATGGATAGGAGCGATGGGTGGTGGTGGCGGTGGTGGTAGTGGCCGGCGGCGGTGGTGGGTGGTAGCGGGCCGCGGTGGTAGGTGGTGGTGAGAGGGTAATGGGTAGTAACGGTTGGAGGGTGGTGGAGGTAATATAGTGTGAAAGAGGGATGGAATGAAAAAAACAAGGGGGGTGGATGAAATGAAATTGAAGTGTTTTAGAGGGAATTGAATGAAGATGGTAATGGATGATTTCATTCCATGATCAACCAAACACACATCAAACCTAATTTAAGTAGCAAGTTTTGTTACACATCCCTTGTGATTCAAACCTAATTCCCGTAGGTAGTTCACATATTTAACCATTAACCAACCATTATGTTTATACTTTACTTGCTAGGGATCGCATCCCCAATTTAACAATTGATATATAACCTAAAGATAAATTGACCTGAACGAACATGCATAACTTCATAGAAAGCTAGATAAATAATTATACACAAATCATTCGACAAAGGTTCATCGTGCCTAACTAGCCATTAGCATGTTCAAAGTAATCAAAACCAATAAAAACATGATAATAGGTTTAGATGACTAAAAATTCAAAGATTCGATCTCATAAGAGCTTGCGCGCTAACTAGACATTAGATCTTCGTGTTCTAGCCTAATTTGATGTTAAAATAGGTGATTATAGTCCTTATATGGTACCCTTATCCCTCTACACCCCTTTTTCAATTGTCTTGTTTCATGTCGTCAAAACGCATTTATAGGGTGCTTATAGGGTTTTTATAAACATACGGTTGGTGGACCATGCGTCCTCTAGTTATCTGGTTCTGGGCAAAGGTTGCATAATCATGTCAGCTAGGGCACATTAATCAGACAAAATAGCAGATCTTCCTTTTTACATTTCCGATTACTTGATTATTTCTACAAGCACAAATTCCACTTTTGATAGGGCAAAAATTCTTTCATAATATAATCAATCTAGGTTTGTCACCTCTCCAACTATCTCAACATTAGGCAAGCTTTTTTGACTAAGTATTTATTTTTTGAGGAGAAATTAATTTAATTCGAAGTTGTTGATGCGTATATCAATCGATTACTGAAGAAAACTTCTGCTTCATTTTGATTTAATCATCCTTCTTATAAAGTGTTCCCATATACAATAAAATAATTCAGTTGCAAAACTATAGATCGTAGTTTTTGAACGAAGATAAAAACAACGAATATGTGGTTGAGTGAGTGATATGTAAGCGAATTGTACGACCTACGCTTCATAGTGTACAAACACTATTGTATACCGACACTGATAATTTATAAATATACATTTTCGTCTAACTTTCAGCTTCATGTATTGTACATTATGTGTCACACCCCAACCTACGGCGGAAATGCCGGGGCGTGGACTGATTGTCACAGCTCGTAAGGTTACAATCACGCAATTAAAATTCAAATATCTATTTATTTAATTCAAATAACACCATAATTCGTTCCAAAAAGAAATTCAAAGTAAAACAAAACATCAAATAATTCAAATGAAAATTTAAAGTCTCAAATAATCTCTTCTAGCATTAAGTCCTTAAACAATTCTTCTAAGTCCACTCTTCACATCAAACGGTAACCTGCATATGCGTGAAAATAATATAGTTTGTCAACACGAGGTTGAGTCAGCAACACACCAGTTCAGTTTACATATATAATAAAATACGTAGCTGCAACGAGTCAAATGAGATTAACAAATCAACCAATGAGCAAATAAAATGAGATGTCAAAAAGCACAAAGCTAAATCGACTAGCGTATGATCATACTGTTTTCTGAGATTATGCTTGACCTCTCCGAATGCGATTCACATTGAGCACATAAACATATAGCAAGTATGGCATAAGATTAGTTAACACATAAGACAAACAGTTGCAGTTTTGTGTATAGATAATTGTGAAAATATAATAAGTTACGCATATGTCCCAAAACAGTATGAAAACGAGTAAAAAGGGGAATGTGGTACTCACCTCAAAGATAAAAAAGGATGGTTACGATAGCGAGAATGAGGAAACGAATCACACGCGAACGTTAAAGCCTAAGAGAGTGAAAGAATATACTTGAAATGAGGATCTAAATTATGATACGAGTTAAACAACAATCATTTAATATTATAATTATATTATAAGGGCTTATTATTAACTATTATTTGATTTATGAAAATATACTTAATAAGATATTTCTTTTAGTTTTATAGCCAAAATTACTTGGTATATATACGTATTTATTAACGTTAGTAATTTTTTAAGTATCTTTATATATATCTATATATATATATATATATATGAAAATGAGTCTTAGAAAAATATATGTATATAGTGAAAACAATTATTAAGAAGTCGGTTTTTAGTGAATCAAACTTGTTTAAACATTATTATTAATAATAGTATTAGTTATTAATTATTTATCAAAAGAAAAACAAAGAAAATGGTTTTATTCCAAAATAAAACGGGGAGCAGGAGGATCGAACCTGCGACCTCCGCCCCCACGCTCACACACATTAATCAGTTGGGCTGCCCAGCCATTTGTAACGTAAATCAGTTCGTTAAAATAAAAATAGAAGCAGGTTCTGTCCAGAATTGGGCAGGAACCCTAGGATTTGAAATCAAACAATCCGCGTTCAATTGATCAAAACTAGTATAGGGCTTTTGATCTATGCATAAACGCGATCCAAACCATATTTTCAATTACCTCAAACGACGAACAGAAGAAGGAGAAAGAGATTGAACAGGGTCGGCCGATGAAACGCGATGAATGAGCAATTACAGATCAAATTAATCCAATTATTTATAGGGGTATTGTCGGTCATCTTATAAGGAAGGTATCTATGAATTTAATTGCAATAGAACCAATGTTTACGCGGTCATAGCTGTTAATGGGTGTCGGCCGGTTTAATAATGGAATAACGAGTTAATTTGGGTGTAATTAACGTAATTACAATGACAGTGAGGCCGCGCCTAGCATAATTAAACGATTTTCCAACTTAAATCTTGATTACAAACGGATTTGGACATTCAATTGATTGATTAAAGGTTGATAAGTTGAATATGGGTCGGGTTTTGGTGATGGATATCCATTTGTAATATGTATTATAACAATATAATAAAAAATAATAATTAAAACTCGATAAATGTGGGATTTTTATTAACGATGAAGCCCGGACCCGTAAATGGGTCGGGTAACGGTTACAAATAAAAAAATGGAAAACCCGAATTGTTACAGTATCTCTTACTTTTGGGAATTTCGTCCCGAAATTGGAGAATCGGCAACGAAAATATGAGGATACTTGAGTTTCATCTGGTCCTCACGTTCCCACGTAAACTCGGCGCCTTTCTTAGAATTCCAACGAACTTTAACCAAAGGAATGCGGCTTCGCTTAGTAACTTTATACATATGATCCATAATCTCAACGGGTTGCTCAACGAAATGCATAGTCTCATCGATACTAACTTCATTGAGAGGGATGTGGAGATTACCCTCGGCAAGACACTTCTTGAGGTTAGAAACATGAAACACCGGGTGAATATTAGAAAGTTCAACTGGAAGTTTGAGACGATACGCAATAGGACCAACTCTATCAATAATCTCAAAAGGACCAACGAAACGAGGAGCTAGTTTTCTCTTCTTGCCAAAACGAACAACTCCCTTCCAAGGGGAAGCTTTAAGTAGAACAAAATCACCAACACTTAACTCAAGGGGTTTACATCTCTTATCAGCATAACTCTTCAGACGACTACGAGCAGCAAGGAGATTTTGACGAATTTGAGCAATACGATCAGTCGTTTCTTGGACTAGTTCAGGACCAGTGATTTGAGATTCACTAACTTCGTTCCAACAGATCGGAGATCGACATTTACGACCATAGAGCGCTTTAAAAGGTGCCATACCAATACTAGAGTGAAAACTATTATTATAAGAGAACTCGATAAGCGTTAGATGAATATCCCAATTTTCTCCAAAATCGAGGACACAAGAACGGAGAATATCCTCTAAAGTTTGAATCGTTCGCTCGGATTGACCGTCAGATTGCGGGTGATAAGCAGTACTAAGATCCAATCGAGTACCCAAAGCGAATTGAAGCGACTTCCAAAAATGAGAAGTAAAACGACCATCGCGATCAGATATAATGGATAACGGAGTTCCATGATGACAAACAATTTTCTCAACGTAGATACGCGCCAATTGATCAACAGAATAAGTCTCTTTGATGGGAATAAAATGAGCAAACTTGGTCAGACGATCAACAATTACCCAAATACTATCATGTTGCTTGCGGGTAGAAGGAAGCTTAGTGATAAAATCCATGGCAATACCTTCCCATTTCCACTCGGGGACGGGAGGTTGCTCGAGTAAACCAAAAGGTCGATGATGCTCGGCCTTCACTTTGGAACAAGTGAGGCATTTAGAAACATACAAAGCGATATCTTTCTTCATACAAGGCCACCAATGGACACAACGAAGGTCAGCGTACATCTTATCCGCACCAGGATGTATGGAATATCGTGACTTGTGAGCTTCGTCAATAATAAATGTGAGAAGATCATCACGATTAGGGATCCATAAGCGGTTCAGAAAGTAAAGCAGACCATTGGGTTTAGTTTCAAGTTGGGATTCGGCACCACACGACATCTCGTCATACATATTGCCTTCGGTGACGGATTCGTGTTGAGCATCGAGAACACGCTTTTCGAGATCATTTTGAACAAGAACACAAGTAAGAAGTATTGATTTGAATGGCTTCTTACGACTGAGAGCGTCGGCCATGACATTCGCTTTTCCAGGATGATAGCGAATTTCGCATTCATAGTCGCAAAGCAACTCGGCCCATCGACGTTCTCATATTGAGTTCTTTTTGGTCAAAAATGTGTTGGAGACTCTTGTGATCGGTAAACACCACACACTTCGTACCATATAGGTAATGTCTCCAAATCTTCAAGGCAAATACGACAGCACCAAGTTCGAGATCATGCGTCGTATAACTTTTCTCGTGAACCTTGAGTTGTTTCGAAGCGTAAGCGATAACCTTGACTCGTTGCATAAGAACGCAACCAAGACCTTGGTTAGAAGCGTCACAGAAAATGATAAAATCTTCATTTCCTTCCGGAAGAGCAAGAATAGGAGCATTGCGAAGCATGTCCTTAAGAGTTTCAAAGGCTTCTTGTTGCTTTGACCCCCACACAAAGGTTTCACCTTTGTGTGTTAAAGCGGTGAGGGGCAATGCGATCTTGGAAAAGTTATGAATCAAACGACGGTAATAACCCGCAAAACCGAGAAAAGAACTCACTTCGGTAGGAGTCGTGGGCGGCTTCCAATTCTTAACAGCTTCGATCTTTGCAGGATCAACATGAATACCCTTTTCGTTAACAATGTGGCCCAAAAACTGAACTTCTTTCAACCAAAACTCGCACTTAGAAAACTTGGCATACAGTTGTTCCTTTCGAAGTAGATCAAGAATGGTATGGAGATGAATCTTGTGGTCGCTCTCGGATTTTGAATAAATTAAGATATCATCGATGAAAACAATAACGAACTTGTCCAGATAAGGTTTACAAACACGGTTCAAGAGGTCCATAAACACCGCGGGTGCGTTTGTCAAACCAAAAGGCATAACACAGAACTCGTAATGACCATAACGAGTTCGAAAGGCGGTCATGGGAATGTCATCATCACTAACTCAGAG
The DNA here is from genome assembly GCF_021521415.1 of Bidens hawaiensis. Lineage (NCBI taxonomy): Eukaryota > Viridiplantae > Streptophyta > Magnoliopsida > Asterales > Asteraceae > Bidens > Bidens hawaiensis. The sequence goes on along the minus strand of NW_027492341.1, from coordinate 431,531 downwards.
TTGATGATAACCCAAACGGAGATCGATCTTCGAGAAGCATGCGGCTCCTTGAATTTGATCGAAAAGATCGTCGATTCGAGGGAGCGGATAACGATTATTGACGGTAAGCTTGTTGAGTTCATGGTAGTCAATGCACATGCGGAATGAACCATCTTTCTTCTTGACAAATAGCATAGGTGCGCCCCACGGAGAAGAACTCGGGTGAATGAAACCCTTGTCCGAAAGTTCATGGTGTTGGCTTGAGAGTTCTTGCATCTCGGAGGGTGCAAGACGGTAATTGGATTTAGCTATGGGGTTAGCTCCGGGTATATGATCAATTCGGAATTCGACTTGGCGAACCGGAGGAAGACCAGTGACATCACTTGGAAACACATCGGGAAAATCGCGAACAACCGGGATATCGGATAACTTCTTCTCATTCCGCTCTTTCTCCACCATGAGAGCTAGGAAGGCGACACATTTCTTGCGCAAATAACGTTGAGCTTGAAAGCACGACATGAGATTAATCTTGGATGTTGGAGTATCACCGAAAACCTTAAGAATACGACCGTTTTTGAGAGGTATGCGAGTGAACTTTTCGAAACAAACAACTTCCGCACAATTAAGAGTTTACCAATCCATCCCTACGATTACATCGAAACTACCCATTTGCATCGGAATGAGGTCAATTAGAAACTCGACTTTGTTAAGGACTATGACGCAATCCCTAACTACCGAGTCAATCATAATAGAATTCCCGTCGGCTACTTCTACGGTAAAAGGTCTATACAACTTATCCCGAGGCTTATCAATAATATACGCAAAATCCAAATATATGAAAATCTTATCGGCACCCGTATCAAACAAAACCGAAGCATGATGATTACCAATGAGAAACGTACCATTCACCACATCGCTAGAACTCTGAGCTTGATTCACATTCATCATAAACGCACGACCATTGGACCCTTGAGGGGTTTTAGCAACTTGGTTCAAAGGAGGAGCTTGAATAGCGGGAGCTTGTGTTGATGCCGATGGAGGAGCCATGAGCTGAGGCACAGGAGGTGCATGGGTTTGAGGTGGATAGGCTTGAGGTTGGTAGGTTTGCACATGGTAGGCTTGGGCAGTGTAGTATGGTGCATGGTATACTTGGGCTTGTGGTGGATGGGTAACATAAGGAGGTACAGGCATGACATGGGCTTGGTTAGCATGGGTGAGTAATGGGCAGGCATTACGGAAATGATTAGGGTCTCCGCAGTGGTAGCAAGCTCGGGTATTGGGAACACCGGGCTGTGCAGGGTTAGCAGCAGGTCTAGCAGTAGGGGGTGCAGACCGGGTTTGGACAACTTGAGAACCAGGCGGTGTACGACAAGTATCGGCAAGGTGGCCGTAACGGTTGCATTGATTGCATAACCGGAAACGGGATTGAACCGGGTGATGGCGGTTACACCTGGCACAAATGGGATGTGGGCCAAAGTAAGCTTTCTTGTTTGGGGCATTAGGGTCATTTGGGGCTTGGTTGTTGGATTGGTTGACGGAGTAGTTTTGGTAGTTGGGCTTACGTTTTTGGTGGTTCGTGTTGAAGCGGTTGTTGTTGTTGGATGGTTTAGCCTCAGCTTTGGCATCGGTAGAGGAGTCGGATTTTGTCTTGTCGGGTGTGGGCTTGGAATCCTTGTGGGACAAGGCTCCATCCCGAACGTGACTATCAGTAAGGGAGGCTCCTGGAATTTGATCGAAAAGATCGTCGATTCGAGGGAGCGAATAACGATTCTTGACGGTAATCTTGTTGTGTTCATGGTAGTCAACGCACATGCGGAATGAACCATATTTCTTCTTGACAAATAGCACAGGTGCGCCCCACGGAGAAGAACTAATGAAACCCTTGTCCGAAAGTTCTTGGTGTTGGCTTGAGAGTTCTTGCATCTTGGAGGGTGCAAGACGGTAAGGGGATTTAGCTATGGGGTTAGCTCCGGGTATAAGATCAATTCGGAATTCGACTTGGCGAACCGGAGGAAGACCAGTGACATCATCGGGAAAAACATCGGGAAAATCGCGAACAACCGGGATATCGGATAACTTCTTCTCTTTCGGCTCTTTCTCCACCACGAGAGCTAGGAAGGCGACACATTTCTTGCGCAAATAACGTTGAGCTTGAAAGCACGACATGAGATTAATCTTGGATGTTGGAGTATCACCGAAAACCTTAAGAATACGACCGTTTTTGAGAGGTATGCGAGTGAACTTTTCGAAACAAACAACTTCCGCATGATTAAGAGTTAACCAATCCATCCCTACGATTACATCGAAACTACCCATTTGCATCGGAATGAGGTCAATTAGAAACTCGACTTTGTTAAGGACTATGACGCAATCCCTGACTACCGAGTCAATCATAATAGAATTCTCGTCGGCTACTTCTACGGTAAAATGTCTAGACAACTTATCTCGAGGCTTATCAATAATATACGCAATTTCCAAAGATATGAAAATCTTATCGGCACCCGTATCAAACAAAACCGAAGCATGATGATTACCAATGAGAAACGTACCATTCACCACATCGCTAGAACTCTGAGCTTGATTCACATTCATCATAAACGCACGACCATTGGACCCTTGAGGGGTTTTAGCAACTTGGTTCAAAGGAGGAGCTTGAATAGCGGGAGCTTGTGTTGATGCCGATGGAGGAGCCATGAGCTGAGGCACAGGAGGTGCATGGGTTTGAGGTGGATAGGCTTGAGGTTGGTAGGTTTGCACATGGAAGGCTTGGGCAGTGTAGTATGGTGCATGGTATACTTGGGCTTGTGGTGGATGGGTAACATAAGGAGGTACAGGCATGACATGGGCTTGGTTAGCATGGGTGAGTAATGGGCAGGCATTACGGAAATGATTAGGGTCTCCGCAGTGTTAGCAAGCTCGGGTATTGGGAACACCGGGCTGTGCAGAGTTAGCAGCAGGTCTAGCAGTAGGGGGTGCAAACCGGGTTTGAACAACTTGAGAACCAGGCGGTGCACGAAAAGTATCGGCAAGGTGGCCGTAACGGTTGCATCGAGTGCATAACCGGCAACGGGATTGAACCGGGTGATGGCGGTTACACCTGGCACAAAGGGGATGTGGGCCAAAGTAAGCTTTCTTGTTTGGGGCATTAGGGTCATTTGGGGCTTGGTTGTTGGATTGGTTGACGGAGTAGTTTTGGTAGTTGGGCTTACGTTTTTGGTGGTTCGTGTTGAAGCGGTTGTTGTTGTTGGATGGTTTGGCCTCAGCTTTGGCATCGGTAGAGGAGTCGGTTTTTGTCTTGTCGGGTGTGGGCTTGGAATCCTTGTGGGACAAGGCTCCATCCCGAACGTGACTATCAGTGATGGAGGCGGCTAGGTCCATTGCCTCACCGATGGTTGATGGGTTACGACTCATTACGGCATCACGGAAAGCGAGTGGGAGACCGCGAATGTATTTCTGAATTCCGCGGGTCTCGGGAGTTACCAGATGCGGCACAATACGACTTAATTCGCGTAATCGGCTCGAATAAGTGGAGTTATCTCCACCGATTTGCTTAAGATCCCAAAACTCCGCTTCCAACTTCTGCAGTTCATGTTCTGGGCAAAGTTCCTTTTTCATCGCCTCCTTCAGTTCCTCCCAAGGCATAGCCACGGCCAAATCCGACCCCTGGTCGTTTCTCACGACATTCCACCATACAACAGCTCGATCCATAAAGCAGCTTGAAGAAAATTTTGTCCGTTTGACATCCGGACATTCACAGTGGATAAATTTGTTCTCCATTTCTTCAAACCATTGGAGCAAGGTGGTAGCATTTTCCTACCCACGGAAGGACGGAGGTTTGGTGGCTAAGAAGTTACGAAAATCATAGTTGTTGGGTGTGGCCGAAGTGGCTGAACCATTAGAATTGAGGCTTTGGATTTGGGAGACAATTTCAGGCATAGCAGCAGCAAACTCTTTCGTAATTCTAGCAGCTAGACGGCGGTCGCGCGAGCCAGATGAACGTTGATGACGACGGTGATTTCTGAGTGACGACATTCTACGGAAAATAAGAGTAAAGATTTATGAGTTGGGGGATCATATGTGTAAATATTTATGGGAAAAAACAAAGTTAGTTGAAAACATTAGGTTTCTGTTAGGTTAGTTTCATAAAAATATAACGAAATGCATTTCGGGACGTTGGCCTCCCATGAGCTTTCCATGGCAATTTGAATGGCCCAACAATAATTAACGGAAAAACATGTGAGTTGGACAGCCCATGAGCATTACTTGGCAATTTTGTTGTCCCAACTAATTAACGAATTATCGATGCAATATAGTTTTTCGGCCCGATGAGCGTCTTTGACCGACCAAACTAAATAACGAACTATCGAAATAAAATATGCGTAGTCGGAGTATCCGACAAAATACGAAACAAGTTAAGAGATGGATAGTCGAGATTCCCGACTAACCACTTGAAATAACGTAAAAACCATAATCAGAAGGTTACCGAATTTAAGCCACGAAATCACCGTGAATTCGGTTTAAAAATGTATATAGGAGTGCAACCACTAGTGTGGTTACAGTTGACAGCTTAGGGTGTCGGTCATATGGCATTCATGGGTCTCGCTCGGGTCCATAGGGTTGAGTACTGTGGTCAGGTTATCAACCAGGTAAGGATTAGCGTCTTACCTTTGGTTCTCGGAACCGTTTTGCCAATGCCCAACTCACAGTTTCTCTCCCCTTTTCTTATGATTGGGACATGCCATATAACCTAGCCCTAAGGAGAACGAGTGAAAACAACAGGTGGGAATTCTTAAGGAATTTCCCGCAAATAAAAGGCAATCTAATATTGATTTTAAATTTAAATAAAATTTTAAGTTTTCGAGGCATAGTCTCGGAGCAGTGCGTGTGTGCATGACAATAATATAATAAGAAAACTTATCAACTAAGGGAAAGCAGTAACAATCAGCTAGAACATGTAAGGTAAGCAGATAAGCACTTATAGGGCTCCTAAACATGTGTCTAAGGCAATCTCTAACGACCTATCTTAAACCTTCGGCTCTGATACCAATCTGTCACACCCCAACCTACGGCGGAAATGCCGGGGCGTGGACTGATTGTCACAGCTCGTAAGGTTACTATCACACAATTAAAATTTTAATATCTGTTAATTTAATTCAAATAACACCATAATTCGTTACAAAAAGAAATTCAAAGTAAAACAAAACATCAAATAATTCAAATGAAAATTTAAAGTCTCAAATAATTTCTTCTAGCATTAAGTCCTTAAACAATTCTTCTAAGTCCACACTTCACATCAAACGGTAACCTGCATATGCGTGAAAATAATATAGTTTGTCAACACGAGGTTGAGTCAGCAACACACCAGTTCAGTTTACATATATAATAAAATACGTAGCTGCAACGAGTCAAATGAGATTAACAAATCAACCAATGAGCAAATAAAATGAGATGTCGAAAAGCACAAAGCTAAATAGACTAGCGTATGATCATACTATTTTCTGAGATTATGATGGACCTCTCCTAATGCGATTCACATTGAGCACATAAACATATAGCAAGTATGGCATTAGATTAGTTAACACATAAGACAAACAGTTGCAGTTTTGTGTATAGATAATTGTGAAATTATAATAAGTTACGCATATGTCCCCAAAACCGTATGAAAACGAGTAAAAAGGGGGAATGTGGTACTCACCTCAAAGATGAACAAGGATGGTTACGATAGCGAGAATGAGGAAACGAATCACTCGCAAACGTTAACACCTAAGAGAGTGAAAGAATATACTTGAAATGAGGATCTAAATTACGATACGAGTTAAACAACAATCATTTAATATTATAATTATATTATAAGGGCTTATTATTAACTATTATTTGATTTATGAAAATATACTTAATAAAATGTTTCTTTTAGTTTTATAGCCAAAATTACTTGGTATATATATGTATTTATTAACGTTAGTTTTTTTTAAGTATCTTTATATATATATATATGTATATATATGTATGTATGTATGTATATGAAAATGAGTCTTAGAAAAATATATGTATATAGTGAAAACAATTATTAAGAAGTCAGTTTTTAGTGAATCAAACTTGTTTAAACATTATTATTAATAATAGTATTAGTTATTAATTATTTATCAAAAGAAAAACAAAGAAAATGGTTTTATTCCAAAAGAAAACGGGGAGCAGGAGGATCGAACCTGCGACCTCCGCCCCCACGCTCACACACATTAACCAGTTGGGCTGCCAAGCCGTTTGTAACATAAATCAGTTCGTTTAAATAAAAATAGAAGCAGGTTCTGCCCAGAATTGGGCAAGAACCCTAGGATTTTAAATCAAACAATCCGCGTTCAATTGATCAAAACTAGTATAGGGCTTTTGATCTATGCATAAACGCGATCCAAACCATATTTTCAATTACCTCAAACGACGAACAGAAGAAGGAGAAAGAGATTGAACAGGGTCGGCCGATGAAACGCGATGAATGAGCAATTAAAGATCAAATTAATCCAATTATTTATAGGGGTATTGTTGGTCATCTTATAAGGAAGGTATCTATGAATTTAATTGCAATAAAACCAACGTTTAGGCGGTCATCTCTGTTAATGGGTGTCGGCCAGTTTAATAAAGGAATAACGAGTTAATTTGGGTGTAATTAACGTAATTACAATGACAGTGAGGCCGCGCCTAGCATAATTAAACGATTTTCCAATTTAAATCTTGATTACAAACGGATTTGGACATTCAATTGATTGATTGAGGGTTGATAAGTTGAATATGGGTCGGGTTTTGGTGATGGATATCCATTTGTAATATGGATTATAACAATATAATAAAAAATAATAATTAAAACTCGATAAATGTGGGATTTTTATTAACGATGAAGCCCGGACCCGTAAATGGGTCGGGTAACGGTTACAAATAAAAAAAAATGGAAAACCCGAATTGTTACATTATGCATTATGTGTTGTACACGGGACTTCAAATGTATTACCCTTTATTCTATGTGAACAAGCCTCTTAAGCATTTGACTAAGCAACTCAGTTTTAAGCCACGTCTCCTGTCCAAACCGACATATGAGAGAGAAAAACATGGACGTGTTATTATGTCAAGCATCTATCACCTTCTCTCTTTTATGCCTCTCTGCTTCACTCTACTTCCTTATTTCTCTCTCTAAATCGTTAATAACCACCATGACCATCCATCTTCGTCGCTTAGCCTTCACTTGTCCACCGTCTTCTGTCTTCACACCTCGCTTCGTCTTCCTTTTCGTCGTCATTGTTGTCGGGTTCGGGTTTTCCGGACTCTTGGTGGTGGTGGACGGTGGCGATGGTTACAGCAGTTAATATGGCGGTCGTGTTATAGCAGACGATGGAGATTATGTTTGTTAATGGTGGTGGCCGATTTTTGTGTGTTGGTTGCAGTGGTCTTGGTGGATGCTTCTTAACCATAATTCGACCTTATCTTTATTTTGATTGTGCAGATTTTCTTTTGAAGCTTCAATCGGACGGAACCATGGTTTAAATTTCCTCGAGCTTCAACGCATGTTACACTCATGATACTTTCTTTACATGTTATGATAAAATTTTCTTTTTTTTCTTTTTTTTTTGTATTTGGGGTTTGAAAAGATTTTTGAAGAAACACTAACCGGACCCCGGGCAGATTACTGGTAACCTGGGGGTTGGATAGTTGTTTCCCACGAGGGGTTAGACCCTTGGAAGATGGTTCTTCTGATAACCTGCAAAACAGACACCGTGAGCTCGTCACTGAGAAGGGGGGGGTTCCTCCTTGTGACCACCCTCCGGCGTGAGAATCAGACTAGATTGCTCTTTAAATATAAAAATATATTAAGAGATTGCTAGAGCAGATATCAGGTATAATATGATGATAATGTAAGATATGTTGTCTTTAGATGATCATACCATTTGGGGTATTTATAGCCGAAGGTAGGTTTCCAAGGAGGTATGGCCGGCTGCAACAGTGTTCCTGTTCATCAACAGTAGCCTACGCACGTGCCCTGCTGGTAGTTGGTGGGTAGGCAGCGGCTGATAGCGACCAGGCCTGCTGTATACTATTCCCTTTCCACCAACTGCCGGCTACGCACGTGGTATGACAGTAGTTGGTGAGTAGGCAGCGGCTTAATAGTGATATAGTACAGGAGCATGCTGCTCGCCATACTGTATCAGTGAGCTGTCGTATCCTTGATCAGATCTTTCGCCCATACCTCGTCAGGTACAGTAAAAGGTCCTTCAGTATAGACTGGCTTATTTGGGCGGGAGTATTCCCCCTCCCGCCTCTGTGCGGGATTGCTCCCGGCTTTGCTCATTCCTTCAGGTGACACTGAATGATCGAGAGCTAAGTACCTAGTGCGTGTAGCCATGCTGCGCGGGTGGCCTTCCCTCATGGCTTGTATCCGAGGCTGCGGGAACAGGCGGAGTCCACCATGGGAGGCATTTCCTGCGGGACCAGCTTGCATACTGCGCGTAAGGACGTCACGTCTCTGAGCATGGTTGGTCCTGCGGATCCAGTTGGTCTCTGCGCAGACGTCCCTGTTTAAGGTGAGTCTTGCGGGTCCAACTGGGCTCTGCTGGGACCTACCTCTTCAAGTCCCCCCAGTCCAATGTTCTTCTCATGCGTGTTTAATAAAGTGAGGTGAACTTTTGGACTTAAGCAAAGGGTTTTGAAAAGGGTTTTGTAAGGTTTTCCATGGGAAGTCCTTGTCACTTGCAGAAATGCCCGAGTTTCCTGCTTGGTCTTTGGGTATGATGCGGGTAGGTCTGTAACCTCCTCGTAAGTCAGGAGCATTGAGTCCCAGTTGTGTGGATTCTCCGTGAGGTTTTGGTAGTTTTGAACATAGTGATCAATTATGTTAAAACCACCAATTCCATCCTGGAGCTTCAAACAACGTAGTTCTCAACGTTCCCGCTATGCGGGGATGTTATTTCCGTTTCCGCAAGCATTGCCCAGAAGATCCTTCCTGGTTTCAATTCCCAGCGGAGCGCTAGGTATGTGAAGGGTTTTGCCTTAACACTGTACCAGCGCTCGTCTTACGGTTACTTTACTTCCAAGGTATTCCTAGCGTCAATTCCCTGCAGGTGCTAGGTACGTGAAGGGTTTTGCCTTTACACTGTACCCGCGCCTGTCTTATAGTTACTTGGTTGCCGAGGAATATTTGGCTTCAATTCCCTGCGGGTGCTAGGTATGTGAAGGGTTTTGCCTTTACACTGTACCCGCATCCGTCTAACGGTTACTTGTTCGCCAAGGTTTACTTGGCTTCAATTCCCTGCGGGTGCTAGGTATGTGAAGGGTTTTGCCTTTACACTGTACCCGCATCCGTCTAACGGTTACTTGTTCGCCAAGGTTTACTTGGCTTCAATTCCCTGCGGGTGCTAGGTATGTGAAGGGTTTTGCCTTTACACTGTACCCGCATCCGTCTGACGGTTACTTGTTCGCCAAGGGGTAAGGGGTATTTTCCCGCTTACTTTTAAACATTTTTGAATTTTAAATTTTGAAATTCGAAGAGTTGGTGGAAAGATAAGAACAGTCCAAACCTCTGAAACGTCGTGCGACGGTTTCTTCTGACTGTGTCAGGACGTGCAGGAAGTTATGGTGACGTGACAGAACATGGTCATTCCAGACGCTTTTCGTGGCGCGTGGGCACGATTTTTCGGGCGCGTGGCCGGGAAATTACTGGCACGCGTCCTGTCAACAGCTGTTGCCAGCCTGCTTTTTGCCACGTGTCATAGTTTCATTGCACCTTCGATTTCTCTCTCCTCCGCATTAAATTCACCGCATTAATTGCGATTAGTATATAAAGGGGGAGAGGCCCCTTTGTAATCCACACTTTCACCTCTCTTCTTCTTCTTAGTGATTTCCGGCAAATACTCCCCTTTTTCAGGCAAGCATTTTCCCGAAATCACTCTTCTTTCTGCAAAAATGTCTTCTCATGATGCTGAAGCTGTAGCCGACGATAGGAGTACTGCTGGCGAGTGCCAGTGTGCTCTACCTCTCGATCAGTACCAGTACATAGTCAGGAAGTTCATGCTCGAGTCTCTCGAGCCTGAGTTTCCTGAATCCCACCAACTGTGTACGATGCCCCCAGTGGCAAGATCGGGGTATATGCTGCATTCTTTGTTTATGGGAACCTTAGGTTTCCATTGACAAAGTTTATGTATCGTGTCCTGGAAAGGCACGGTGTGCACCTGACCGAGGTGCATCCGATGGCGATTGCCAAGGTCCGGCACTTCGAGTGGGTGTGCCGGATTCTGGGTATTGAGCCCTACGTGGACCGCCTGATGACCTTCTATACTTGGAGGTGCGTCCAAGGGTGGTACACCCTGACAACCCGTATAAAGGGTTTAAAGATCTGCGTGACCGAGCGCAGTCTCCGATCGTGGAAGCGGGAGTTCTTCTACATCTCTGCCCGCGCCATCCCCATTGCTATGAAGTTCAAGAAGGGTCAAGCGCTTCCGAGCCTTCACGCTTCCAGCTACCAGGAGGCGGAATGGTTTGCGAAGATATCCCGGGTCCAATCTCCGGTTTACCGGTTTGCGGAGTCCGGGATGGTGCTGCTGGGGATGAGCCGGGTATGGAAGGATGCGTCCCGGTTTCCCATCCTTCTTGAATATGGTTTGAACTCTATTCCTTATGGTATGTCTTGTTTTTCTTGCTGATATTAGTTAATTTTCTAACTGTTTCTTTATCTTTCAGAGGGGAATAATTTGGAGTCGCTCCTGTTCCCGCGGGAAGCTGACAGTCCTGTGCGGGTGGGCACTCGTGCTCTGGATGACAATGAGTTGCCCATCCTGGAGCAAACGGCGGATAGGTTTGTGGAGGTCTATCCGCCGGGCCAAGAGATCCTGAGCCACCGGCGGCCAGGTAAGGAGATATTCTATCCTGAACCCCTCAATGCTGTACCCGTTGCTGAAAATCCTTACATCCTGTCTTCTGAGGAATCCGCAGATGGTCCTCCCCTTGTGCGGAAGAAGAAGACTGCTGCCGGCGTGAAGGGGAAGGAGAAGGCCACAGCTGATCCAGTGGTTCTATCTGACACGGAGTCAGATAGTGAAGAGGTGGCGGGGAAGCCCGGTGGTGAGAAGACCACTGCTCCGGAGGCTACGACCGTTACCTCCGGAGAACCAACGAAGACGACGGTGACCGGTACCAAGAGGCCGGCTCCATCGGGTTCCTCCCCGCCCGTCCGTACGTTCAGGGTCAAGAAAACCCGTAAGTATAATCATAATGCCTTTGTAGATTTGTCACTTCATAATTTTCTTTTAACACTTTCTTCTTTGTGCAGGCGTGGATGTTGACGCAATCCTGGGTGAAACGCAGGGGAGTACCTCCTCGCCAATGACGGTAGGCTCGGTCAGCCTTCCTGAGGCGTCGACCCAGTCGCCTGCGCCTGCATCCGCTGGTCCAGTTGCTCGTTCCGTCGAGCCAACTGTTCCGGCCGAGATGACGTCACCGCCGGCCGTGAGTGCGATTTTTACAGCATCCTTCACGGAACCGGCGGTTACTGCTGCTTTTAAGGAGGCGGCGACCGCGGCGGAGACCACGACGGCGACCACGGCGGCTGCCACCATGCCCGCGCCACCGGCACCGATGGCCGGACCATCAGGTACGCGCAGGGCTTTACGCCGATCTTTGCCACCTTCCCGTCTGCCTGACCTGTTGGATGGATTTCCTTTAGGTTCAGGTGATGGGTTTGGCGGCTATCGGCCTGTCATTGACCCTACAGGTGCGTAGGGTTCCTTTCTTTTTCCCTTATGTTTTTCATCATCTTTTCCTTACTGCTTTTGTTTCTTTTGCAGTGTCGGATTCCAATGAAGTGTATGTTCCTCGATGGAACATACGCCGAGGAACAACCCTTCGCACACCCGTGGAGTGCGTGGACTGGGCTCGCCACGCTGCTCCTCCGGGCGCGTTGGGGGAAGCCATGGTTAGCTACCAGGAGGGTAGGCTAACTAATGAGCTTCGGGTTCTCCAGGCCCGGATGCAGCCGCGCGTCGAGCTGCTTTGTCGTGAAAACGACAAGTTGAAAGCAGCTCACGCCAAGGACATATCTGAGGCGCGTGCTCTTCGGGAGGAGAACCAACAGCTGGCGGCAGCTGCCGCCGACAAGGAGAAGGCCTTCAAGGCCCTCGAGGTTGAAGTTCAGGCGCGACTCGAGGCCCGCTCCAAGGCTGCCCAAGCTGTGAATGAACAGCTTCGGCTGGCCAGGGAGACTGCGCGAAACGCAACCGAGAGGGCTGCCAAGGCTGAAGCCGTTGCTGAGCCTTTGCGTGTGGAGAATGAGGAGCTCAAGGCCAAATTAGAGGCTCTCCAACGCGCTCATGATGCCTTGGCAATGGAAGATGCCAAGAAACTCCAGGAAATCCTGGACCAAAGGGGGGTGCTTGACCAGACCCAGCGGAAGCTTAAGGGCGTCGAAGAGGCTGCCGCTAAGGAAGTTTTACTTGCCAACCTTAACAAGAGCGAAGCCGAACGCGCCCATACCGAAGCTCAAGCTGCCCTCCGATGGCTTCTTCGAGAAGCGTTGCCTCAGGTATGTTTAGATTTATCTTCACGCATTTCTTTTGTAAGAAAAGGTTCTAATGTGTTTTCTTTGTAGGTTGTGCGTCGGGTCTTTTCAGAGACCTCTTACGATGATGCTATGACCGCAGCCCTCAACGCTTCTCATGATGATGGGGAAAAGGCCGGCTTCATGCTTGGTCTAGGGTTTGTTGAGAAAGGCGTCCCGCCTTCCAACTTCCCTTTGTTCAATGTGGATACTGAAGCCATTTATGACCAAGCATTGAACCAATACGCCGCCTTCCCGCATCCAGTGGTGGAGAAGGTGGACGAAGTAGCTGCTGCTGATGATGGGTTAGCTGTCCTCAAAGCGTTCCTCGAACCACCCCGTTCTTCTGACGGAGCGGGTCCAAGTGGAAGCGGCCCTGAGGCTTGATCCTGAAGATCCCTTCCCATTGCTAAGACTTGTATAGTTTTTTATTTTTTCTTTTAGGCGGGTAGTTACCCGGCCATTCTTGTAATATATTCTTGAAATATTAATCTTTTTGCGTATAAGATTGTTATTTCCTTCTTTGGGTTCCTTGCTTTATAAACTTATGACTTGCATACTTAGTTTAAATTAGCAATTTTCCAAGTGTTTAGAATAAGAACCTTTGAACGTGGTTGATAGTGGGTTAAAGTTTCGCTTCCTCCTTCGTGATTGTGCGGGTAGAACCGTCACTTGCACTTGGTAGGATGGCTAAACTTTAACTTTTATCTAACCTGCGTGTAGGGTTTTCTTACTTTTTGAGGATAAGTTAACCTTTGAACGTGGTTGATAATAGGTGTGAAGTTTTGCTTCCTCTTTCGTGATTGTGCGGGTAGAATCGTCACTTGCACTTAGTAGGATGGCAAAACTTTACCCATACCTGACCTGCGTGTAGGTTTTTCTTACCTTTTTAAGAATTTTGTTTTGAACCGTTCGACGCGCGGTTGTCGATAGGTTAGTGTTCATTTTCCTTTCATGATTCATGCGGATAGACCGGCACTTTCATTTAATGGAATAATTGAACTCTTCTCCTTCAACTGACCTGCGTGAAGGTTTGCCACGTTATTGGGTTCGTGCGGGTAAGACCGCCTTCCCACGCAACGACTTCACGTAATGTGAATGCCGTCACCAGTGTTGGATAGTTTTAACCGTTCGACGCGCGGTTGTTGATAGGTTATTATTCAGTTTCGTTAATGATTCATGCGGATAGACCGGCACTTTCATTTTTGGGTGCTGAACTTTTTCCCCTTCAACTGACCTGCGTGAAGGTTTGTCACGTTATTGGGTTCGTGCGGGTAAGACCGCCTTCCCACGCAACGACTTCACGTAATGTGAATGCCGTCACCAGTGTTGGATAGTTTTAACCGTTCGACGCGCGGTTGTTGATAGGTTATTATTCAGTTTCGTTAATGATTCATGCGGATAGACCGGCACTTTCATTTTTGGGTGCTGAACTTTTTCCCCTTCAACTGACCTGCGTGAAGGTTTGTCACGTTATTGGGTTCGTGCGGGTAGGACCGCCTTCCCATGCAATGACTTCACGTAATTATGCGGTGAAAACCGGCATATTAGTGTCCAGAAAAGTATTAAATGTAAAATCATCAGCTTCGATATTCTTAAAAGAGAATCATTTCCATTAGAAGTGGCTCTTGGCCTTTTCTTTACAAATTGGAATTGATTTACATGCAAACTGTGTAAATGAGCTCCCTTGTTGGGATGGGAGTGCCATCGAGCCGATACGCACCTGGTTCGGGATCTCGTTCTTTACGCAGCATGTAGTCTCGATTTTGAAGCTGGAATTGATTCGTGTTTTCCCCAGCTGGGGTTCTATACGCACCCGCCTGCTCAGCCTTTATTACGCCACGAGGTGCGCGAGCGTCCCATCTCTGACAAATGCTTCGACCATATCTTTTACATCTATGCATTCTTCAGTGTTGTCGCCCTTTGTCTTGTGAAAGTCACAGTATTTGCTCCGATCTGCATCGTGACGATGTCGGATTATTGGCGGTTTTGGCCATGGGAGCCCTTCAGTGGCGAATATCTCAGTGACGCTTTTGGTGAGTGGCGTCCATCTGGAGTTCCGGTGCGACTGTACATTATCCCTTCCGCCCAACCGATTTTGCAAGCCGGATGAGGTGTCAAAGTTTACCCTTGACTGCCAGATGCCTAGCTTTCGTTTTTTATTTAATCGGGCGGTGAGGACGTTGTCTTCTCTCGTCCTCTGGGTGTAGAGGTTTGTGCTCTGTGGGAGATCTCTACCCAGTTGTTTCTCTGTTTCCGCATAGCGTTTTGCTGCTGTCATGATGCCATCCCATGTGGATGGCATGCCATCTTTACCCGTTAGGGTGCGGATGAGCTCTGGGTCATGTGCGCCCTGGATGAAGGCAGCGCGAACAAGATCTTCACTGATATTGCCCAAACTTAGCTTCTTTGAGTTGAAGCGAGTGATGAAGTTTGGCAGAGATTCGTCTTCCTCTCGTATGCATTTGAGGATTGTCCATTGCTCCTCGGTATACTTCCGT
Organism: Bidens hawaiensis; assembly: GCF_021521415.1. Classification (NCBI taxonomy): domain Eukaryota; kingdom Viridiplantae; phylum Streptophyta; class Magnoliopsida; order Asterales; family Asteraceae; genus Bidens; species Bidens hawaiensis. Next base: position 416,483 of record NW_027492341.1, on the reverse strand, counting down.
TGCTGGCTGAAGTGTTGGCTAAACTTTTGTTGGAAGTCTGCCCAGTCGTAGATGTGGTTGACCGGTAGACGATCGAACCATGCTCTAGCAGCCCCAACCAGCGTCATTTGGAACATGTAACACCACGTGGGTTCCGTCCAATTGCTGACGGTTGCCCCTGCTATGAACCTGTTCAAATGATCGTCTGGATCAGATATACCGTCATATGTGCCTATGTTGGGCATTTGTTTGGCACTCTTTGGGGCGATTGCTTCAGCAATGTCCTTTGCAAATTTGGACGTTCCTGCATTTGCAACGTTTGGTCTGAACGTTTTAGAGAAGTCTCGTGGACTTCCACCTGTGCTTTTTGGTTTGAAGGCTTGTCCAAAATGCCTTTTCGGTTGGGATTCCGTTTCCTTACGCTTCCCTTTTGCCCTATGGCGAGGGTTCGCGTCGGAGTCGGATTCCTCCGAGTCATCCTCCCAGTATTCGAATTCGTCGGCCTGTTGTACGGAACGCAAGCGTTCATCCAACTCAGCCTGGAATTCCTTTTGTCGTGCCTCCGCCCATGCCTTAACTTCATCGAGAGTCTGGCGGGGGAGTCTTCGTTTCTCAACCTGGGTATCAGTGGATCCCAGTAGGCGCTCATTTACCGCACTTGCCCCAGCTTTGGTAAGTGGGGTAGTGTTCGTAAAATTTACTTCGCTTGCCCCGGCTTCGGTAGCCGGGGTAGTGTTCGTAAAAACTGTGTTGCCGGTATTCCCCCTAGTAGCAGGGGTTATGGTTACCGGAATTTCTCTAACCATCTTTGTAGAAGTTTGAAAAAACTGGAGAAAAATAAAGTTCTAGCTTTATGCACGGATGGCGCCAATGAAGAAACACTAACCGGACCCCGGGCAGATTACTGGTAACCTGGGGGTTGGATAGCTGTTTCCCACGAGGGGTTAGACCCTTGGAAGATGGTTCTTCTGATAACCTGCAAAACAGACACCGTGAGCTCGTCACTGAGAAGGGGGGGGGTTCCTCCTTGTGACCACCCTCCGGCGTGAGAATCAGACTAGATTGCTCTTTAAATATAAAAATATATTAAGAGATTGCTAGAGCAGATATCAGGTATAATATGATGATAATGTAAGATATGTTGTCTTTTGAAGCTTCAATCGGACGGAACCATGGTTTAAATTTCCTCGAGCTTCAACGCATGTTACACTCATGATACTTTCTTTACATGTTATGATAAAATTTTCTTTTTTTTCTTTTTTTTTTTGTATTTGGGGTTTGAAAAGATTTTATAACCCTTTATACCCAATTTGTAATGAATTCAATTTGCAAAAAAAGATTTGTTCTTTTTTGTATTTGGGTTATATAATAAAGTTTTTTAAATTCCTAGAAAACCCAAATCTAATAACCAAACCTGCTAACAAGGTAATTGGTGAGAATAGAATGGCTAAATGATAATTTTTTGGGAAATCAATAAAAAAGAAGTTGCCTGATATAGGTTTCTTTGTTTGCTTCTTTAACATCTCGGTTATTTAGGTGCCCACCAGATGTTTGATAATTTTTTGATGGGGTTTTTTTTCAGAAGATTAGGATTATGTGTTTTGTGAAATAGATGGTCGCTGCTGCATACACTGATTTCTACTAGATTTTGTGTTTTGTGGGATTTTGTTGTTTGATTAGGGTGAAACATGACTTTTGTGGTTCTTAACATATTCTTTTATATTTGATGTTCTCACTAAATCCCTAATTTATCTGTTATGTTAACAATAGGATGAGAAAATGTTACCGGGAACCGATACCAAGTCGATTTCGGTACCGTTACCATGTTTTTAAGAAAATTGGATCGAAAAATTCAGGATCGGTGCCGATATTTAACGATTTTTTGCCATGCCTACAGTACCAGATCGAGCACATTAGGTGGTACCAAGTTTTTAACAAAACGCATATCGGGAAGTTTGGGATCGGTACCGGTACGGGTACCGAATAATGTAAATTATAAGGTTTAAATTGTTTAATCGATGCTTGGTATGTCAAAAGATCACATGGTGACCCAACTTTTGAAAGGTGTCATGGAAAGAAATATGCTTTAGGTTAAATTTGGAGAACTATAGATCTCTATTTGTTAGTATGCATTTGCTTATTCTTTTTGTTAGATAAATCTCCCGTGTGCCATTTTTATTTATTGCAGTTGCTAATTGGAAATTGGCTATGTTTAGTCTTTGAAACTCGCTAAGACATTTGAGATAATCCCAAAAGGTAATGAATTCTGAAAAGGTAACAATCATTTTTTTTATTTTTATATATGCTCATTTAAAAACCATGTTGGGCAAATGTGTAGGTGACTTTCTACAGGTTTTTAGCTTATGGGAGTACAATTGTATGCATCATAGCATTTGTATAATCACAAGTACATATGCTTCACTACACGTGCATCAAAATTTCTTTTTAGTGGCGAGAGCATTCGTATTTCTTGAGTTTATTTATTTGATCAAATATTATTTTGCAGTTTGCTTCGCCAATTGAAGATACTTGGCATGATCCCCATCCTAACTTTCCTTTTGAGTATTTATATGGCCTAAGGACTGCAAGCACTGTGTCAACAGTGGCTGGTACATAAACATGGTTTTTTAGTATGCTTTACTGTATATATCTGTGTTAATATTGTGAAAATTCTGTGTTAGCTGTGGAGGCATAATGATTGTGTTGTGTGGATGAAACTTATGTAAGGATGATAATTTCATATGGGTTTATTTACTTTCTATTTTATATCAATATCATGGTTTCAAAACTTTTTTATAAAATAATATTGTTGCCCCTATTTGAAGCATTTGTCTAGGAAGTATCATGATGTAAGGCTAAAAAAACACAACATATATTAGCAACTATCATACAAAATAAGCCCAACAAAATCCAGTTAGCAGCCAATTACGCCGCAACGCGGCGGTTAAGACAACTAGTTGTATGTATAAAAATGAATACATAAAAGGGTTACATATCTAAGATAACTATAACAAGTGGAGTCACAATGTCACAACTCACATGATAATGTGTAGTAGACCCAAAGTTGCTTGCACAAAACCCAAATTGTTTCCAATGGACATGCAGATCATGTCACGCGCCCTTTGCACAAAACCCAAATTGTTTCCAATGGACATGCAGATCATGTCACGCGCCCTCAACTTGGGCTGTTTATTATCTGCCACACAATAAATATGGGCCATTAATTGGGCAGGCCTACGTATATTTTTGATAAGCAACATCAATTTGTATTTGTATGCACACCTTTTTGTTGTGTTTTTTAAGCTTTATTCACCAAGGTTATGAATTTTTTTTAATAGCTAATAAGCATAATAAGCAGAGAATTGTCTAAGTATTTTTTCAGGGTGACTCTGTAATGCCCTGGTATCGGTGCCCTACATTGGTATTGGATTACTCATAAACACAGTTTTAAATATCAGAGTTATTAAAAATTTTCGCGGAATATTAAAACTTCAAACATTTATTACAAAACATTCAAAGTTGTCTTTAAAAAAAACATCACATAAAAGTATCTTATTTAAACATCATGACGAGTCTTCATATGCCAGCCTCCTCAGTTCTGCCATGTGTCTCCCTCAGGCTAGCTGCTTCAGTCTATTTACCTGCGTGCATACTAAAAGTCAGTTACGCTGAGTGAGTTCTAGTTAATCAGGTAACATACAATACGTTCACATACGCATCCGAAGATACATATTATATACTTAACATGCTTATCTTTCTTTCATACATACGTAATTATATAACTTCTTTCTTTCGTACATTACATTTATACATACTTTACATACTTATACGTTTTAAAGAGCATTACGCCCTACTGCCTGGAGTATTATTAGGGCTCGGTCCCTTTCTGCCTCAGATATTAGTAGGGTCTGGTCCCTTTTTCTGTACCTTACCATTCTTTTATATGTATTTATTACTTTCATACATAACATACAAATATCATTCATACATCATGTATAAACAATCACATCTTCAAGCTATCACCTTGCGGTACATGCAATATCTGAAGATCGTTCACGCACCGTAAAACATTCATTCATACATAAATCATATAAGGCATACACTTACCACTTACGGTAAGCGTATTAACTAACCACATCGAGTATACACTCAGCCCCAAAAAACGTAACAAGGAAATTGAGCTAGAAACTCAACTAAAGCGATTCCTTTCTAAATTTACTGTTACGCCCTTCTTGAGCTGTGCACGGCTAACTGTGTACAAATCATAGTATAAACTAACTACTTCTAGCTATACCATACTTCTAAGTTATTGTAACCCCTAGCTATTGGGGTCTGGGGGCAGCGCCCCTGGCAGCGGGGTTATAGGGGCGGCAGCCCCTAGCAAGGTCAGGTCAACTTGGAAAAAATTTTATTTTCATTAATAAGTCTTTGCTAAAACCTTATCAGAAAGCTGAAGATCAATTATTTAATCAATCAAATCTTCATTTTAAACGTTACCTTTTATTATTAATTATTACTTATTCTTAGTCCATTTATCGTGTAAGTCCATGTCTAATGTTTACGTACGTATATGTTGTTTATCCTTTGTTTATTTTTATAAAATCCTTTTTAAATGTATAAGTCCACTGGCGTATACGTTAGTTTGGCGCATAAGTCTTTTTCCAACGTGTAAGTCATCCAGCGTATAAGTCTTCCCGACGTATAAGTGGTTCCAGCGCATAAGTCATACTTATTCGTCACACATGCATACATACACGCCATATACGTATACGTTACATGCACTAACACAGCTACGCATACTTACACGTTGATCCTACATACACGTTGTGTATACTTACACGTTGCTAACACTTATGCGCTACATACATACACGCTGCTCATATGCATATACGCTACATTCATACTTAGGCGCTACGTATACATATACGGTCGTATACTTATACGCCGTATATGTGCAGCTCAGTTCTCGTTTCCGTGATTTTAGGGTTTTTCTTTTATTCTGGCGCCGTCAATCGCTGTTAACCACCATCGCTGGTCTGGGTTTGATTTTTTATGGTTTGAGTAGCTTCGGGGTGTCCAGATCTGAGCTAAGGTGGTCCTTAAGCTCGTTTTTAGTTGATTAAATACCTGAACAAATCTAGATCTAGATCCAAACGGCTCATACAACAACACGGGGTTGCGGTGTCGGGTTCTACTATGTTGGTAAAGTTGTGATAAATCATTTCTTACCTTCAGTTGGTCTCGGATTGTTGAAAGGATTAATGTAGAGAGTGTTTGGCTTAAGTGTGTGTTTATGAACGTGTAGGCTATGGTGTAGAGATGGATGGAAAATGTAAAGGATTAGGGTTTAAGGGATATTTATACTCCATTAAGCCCATGTACCTTAGGCCCCTCTTTCCTTTTTAGTCCATATTTAATTCCATATATAAATTTTTATTATTTCTTCCACAAATTCAAGTAAACTTTTCAATCATAAATAAATAATATATTAAATATTATTTTTAGAAATTTCGGGATATTACAGACTCAATGAAAAAAGCCAACGTCATCTAGCCGAACTCAACCATACAGAGCCCTTAAGCGCCTCCAAGTTATCACCAGTTCCGGGGAAACCTCATCCGCACAAAATGCCACTGGTGGAAAACCCGGACGCCCTCAGGGTCGAATCGGAGATCAGGTGTGCATAGGTCTGTTTGGGGCGAGTTTGAGCTAAATCAATAACCATAACCATAACCGATCCATTGTGACGGTATTGGTTAATAGGTTTTAAAGGTCGTGGCAAGTCAGTTATGGGTCGATTAACCATGACCGAAACACTGTATTTGGGCCTAAAAGTTTGGACTTGAGTTTTGCCATACGAGTGTTGTGTATATTAAAATATTTCGAAAAAACGGTATGACGTTAATTAGACAAAATACATAATCTATAATATAAATACTAAATATTCAAACCATATAACATGACATAATCCATCTACACTATAGAAAAATATACAAAATTAGAAACAAGAGTGAACCAATTTTTTTTTCTATGTTGTTAACTTGCTATTATTACCAATAGACATGTTCATGCCATACCAAGTTGTAATAAGTTTTATATGAAATAATATGGTATGGATGATATGGTAGATTTGTAGGGAGGGGTTAAGAAGCATCGATGTGAAGCTAAAAAGTCAAAATACTACCGTCCATGTACTAATCCCAAACTCCTAACCATGTACTAATCCCAAACTCCTAATTAATTATAGCTTCTCAGTTAACTAAATGGGTTAGTTTGATTATAGCGGGTTCAAAAATAATCATTAACCAAAACTGATCTAAATTTGGTGGTTTTCAAAAAATCATTAAACCGACCCGCATGTTATGTCGGTTATTGGTAAAAATCGGTTCGATTAAGGTTCGGTTATGACGATTAATTTTCTCACCCCTAGTCACATACTCACAGCTAATCATTAAACATATGAAGTTCATGTTCGGGCCATAAATGAAATGTAGTAGTAACATACAATAACATTAATATAAATAAAAACAAAAAAGTAACCTAGACAAAATAATCAAATGGCAGAAACAAAATTAATGACATAAATGATGTATATAAAAATATACATATTTTTAGCATCAATAATTTCTAAAAACTGCAACTTCTATCGTATACTATAGTTCAAATAACTACTTATTATGTTAAAATGTATTTTCAGGTGAATCGAAGCCTCAAACGAAGAAACAAATGAAAAGACAAAGAAAAATCAAAGAAAACCAAAGAAAACAGCAAAACATGGTTGTGCTTCAAAGAACATGGGACCGTGATTCATAGAAACATGGGGTCGTGCTTTAGAGAACATGGAGCCGTGCTTCAGAGAAACATGGGGTCGTGCTTCTGAGAACACGGGGCCGTGCTCACCTTTCAGAAAGGACAAAAATCTGCAAAAAAAGACAAAATACTGGACAGCTGGACACGGGGCCGTGGTCACCATTCAGATCAGAAAAAAGAAGATATAACAGACACCCAAAAAAACGAGGCGTGCCTCAGGAAGCACGCCCCGTGTTGAGTCACCATGTACAATCTGAAAGAGCATTTATGTAACATCCTAAATTTCAAAATAAATAAAAGAAAGTTTATAATTCGGATCGTGTGTTAATATTTAATATATTAAATATACAAAGAAGTATGGACTTAGAGTAATTAAAATGGATTAAATGGTGGGATGGGCCTTAGGTCCATGGGCTTTAAGGAGTATAAATACTCTCTTAAACCATCCTAAAACCCTACATCCTCATTTCCAGCTCTCCATAATCTTTACACACTCCAAAATACACACACACTTCCTTACTAATCGTGGTTGAGAGAGAAAAGAGGAGAACGAGATTGAGCGAACGTGATTATCAATAGATCTTCCATAAACAAGATAGAACCAAGGTTTTAAAGTTCATAAGCAAGCTAACCGAGACCAAACGAACACGTAAAGGTATGTTCTTTATCTTAAAGATTTCATTTTCATTAATGGTTGGCCTTGAAACTTAAAAACTAGAGTAGATCGGCTCTAAACGAAACATAAAGTTGCAAGCTTGATGTTAAAAAGGGACTTAACGAACGCACGCCTATGAACGGCTCGTTTAAAGAAACCCTAGAGCAAGCTTGACCGTTTTTATGTTGAAAGGTTCAAGCTTTACCGATACACGGGTCCATATGGACGGCAACGGCTAGGGGGAAACGTCCGCGGGCTAAAACTTGACCACTAGGAGATGTTAAGTTCAAGAGATTATAATAATAATGAAAGGAACCCGCAACTACGGTTAGTTCGATGTCATATGGTCTGGCCGAATACAATGAGCCACCATACATGCCATTCGATTTAATATATATATGCATACACATACTCGATTACAGTGGGCATATTAATTACAATATGTTCAAATCCACTAGATTCGATCCCACTGCGTTCATTTACAACCCAAAATATATATATCACTTAGAGATTTCTTACATTAACCAACTCGCATACATTAAGATTTATTACAAAAGACTTGTATGCATATTAGGTGACTCGATTACAATACAATTATGCATGTATACTCGCATACAAGCACACCTTCGTTTACACTATGTGAGTATATCGAATACATTGAGGCTCGAATACCTTGATGTTCGAAAACATTGGACCATCGGATTCATAAGAACCCGACTATGTTTAGGGTGTCGCATACATGGAGATAGTCATTAGCAAGTATGGGATCGATTACAAGCTGTCTTCAATATGCGATCAAATACAAGACTCGAACACAGTACTTAGACACATATATATATACATATATATATATATATATATATATATATTCGCATACATTGGACTTAGTATTCTAAACCCTCATGCAAAGGAAATCGCATACACCGACCCATATTCATATACATGTAACTCGATTACATTATATCTATATATATGTACAAACTCGCATACAATGACCATATATATACACGTATACTCGCATACAACTACTTAACCAAATATGAAAGGATCGCATACAATGAGTCTACAATATATATATACACACACACACACACTCGCATACAAGGCATACCCGATTACAGCTCAATCGCGAGCTTAACTCAATTACACGATAACTCGGGGCATGAACCAACATGTTAGACCCGCGTACACGAATACATTATACTTATATATGTATATATAATTACCCGTGAGTTAGATATGTGTGTATAAATACACGCATACACGTACCCACGTCATTACACGTCAACAAAATAATCTAGGATGATAAGTTAGAATATTAAAGAAAGAAAGGAATAATTAAAATAATCAAAGCCTTATACATTAAGATTAAAGGAGTAAAATATTCTAAGTATAATGTAATCTAATACAAGGCCAACCGATGAGACCAGACTTAGCTATATTTCTGGTTAAAATGCAAATAGAACATATATTAATACGTATAACTAATGTACAGTCAGCCGTACTTAGTTAAAGAAGGGATTAACGATTAACGGAGAAAGGAACAGGATCCAGGTGAGTTTCTAGCCCCAATCTTTGTTATGTTTTCGGGGCTGTGTGCATACTCGATGTGTTTGTTAATACATTTATCCTAAGTGATAAGTGTATGCCTTATGTGATTATGTGAAAAGTATGAATGATTGCTCGTCAATACGTGAACGATCTTCGGATATTGCACGTACTGTCAAGTTGTAATGCTATGTATAATGTATGTATGATATATGTATGAATGTGAAATTATGTATGGATGTATGGTAACGAAGAGGGAATCGAAACCTACTAATATTCGAGGTAAGAGGGACCGAGCCCTAATAATACTCAAGGTAAGAGGGACCGAGCCCTAATAATACTCGAGGTAAGAAGGGACCGAGCCGTAATAATACTCGATGTAAGAGGGAACTGGGCCCTAATAATACTTGAGGAAAGTAGAGCGTAATGCTCTTTATAACGTAACATATGAAGTTAAGTAAGTATAAGATAAAAATATGAAAATGTGATTGAAAGTATGAATGTATTGTATGTTGTATGATTAACTAGAATTCACTCAGCGTAGCTGACTTTTAGTATGCACGTAGGTGAGTAGGATGAGACAGCTAGCTTAAGGGGAACACATGGCAATTGAATAAGAGGCTGGCATCTGAAGACAAGTTATTGTCTTTCATCATCATCATCCATCACCATTGAAGAGGGAAGATTCATCCAACATTTGGTTAGATTGTTCTAGTTTGATCATGTGTTTGTTATCTTCATCTCATTTGTTGTTCATAACCATGCTCAATATGAGCTAAACTCCATTTACCATCTAATTTCTATGAAGAAGCTTTGTTTTACTTGATGATTATGTTGATGTGATTTAGTTTGGTAAAGTACATGGTTATTTTGCAATTATCCTTTGATGAAAAATGTTTTATCACTTTAACTCAATACATCAAGGTTGATGATTAACAATCATTCATGGTTCACTCATGTTCTTGGAGACTAGAAATGGTAACAAGAATATATTGATAAATTATTCAAGATAAAACATGGATCCTTATATTGTACTTAGAAATGATGAGATATAAGCTATGATCTATTTCTCTAGTTTTGATAATTCTAAAATAACATTGTGAACACGATTGCTTAGGTTATCATTCTATAAAGAAATCATATGTTAATGGAATGTGTAATTATAACCTAATTAAATCAACCAAAGGGAGGTTGTGTGACTAAACTATAACCACCCGAAGTTGTTAGAATTGGTATTTGAGATATCGAAGTCAATCCTAATCTTTCTACTTTACCAAACTACTTGCCTACTTAAATTGACATTCTCGTAGTAGTATGAGATTAAGCAAGGTTTGACTTGAAAATATGCATGCTACTTTCTTTTTTATAATAGAATATGCTCACTTAGAAATGAGGGGCAATTCTATCATATATTGTTAGGGCAAGTTTATCGCATGTTTACTTAATAATCATCAAGGAAGAATGGAGTGGATTCTTGATCTTAGATGGAAAAAATTAATATAAGTGATTTACCCATTTATAATTTCTCTTCTTGTCACCAATATATTATATAGGTAAGTATTTCTATTTTATAAAAAATTTAAATCAACCACAAAATGATTAAAACTCTGCGATTAAACTAAAACGAGGATTCATTATTAGAAACATTTGTGTCCACGGATCGATACTTGGTTCTTACAAATACTATTCTACATATACGATAGGTACACTTGCCTATTTTGTGTGTATTTAGTTTTACTAGAAATCACTTTTATAAATTTAAAACACGATCTTGTGCGAAAGTTAAATCTCCTCTTTTATATTTTACCACACTCAACGCATCACAAAGAAGTGCTGACCAAAAAAAGGAAGCTGGAGACGCTCTCGCATGTCACCATGAGTGAAGAATGTTCATCTGTCCTCCAAAGCAAGCTGCCGCCAAAAATGACCGATCCAGGGAGCTTTACTATCCCTTGACTCATAGGAAATTTGTCTGTTAGCAATGCCTTTGCTGACCTAGGAGCTAATATTAATTTAATGCCTTATGTGGGTTTTCAAAACTAGGGATATGAGAACCAAAGCCCACCTGCATGAGCATTCAGTTAGCTGACCAATCCGTTAAATATCCTCGGGGCATTGTTGAAAACATGCTTGTCAAAATTGAGAAGTTTGTTTTCCCGGTAAATTTTGTGATTCTAGACATGGAGGAAGACAAAAGTGTACCTCTGATTTTAGGAAGACCCTTCTTACCCACTGCAAAGGCTATTATTGATGTTTACACCGGCAAACTCACTTTCAGGGTCAATGGCGAGGCAATCACTTTTGACATAGGAATATCTATGAAATATCCGCGACATCACGATGACACATTATATTGTGTCGACATCATCGATTCTATCGTGAGTTGCTATGTGCAAGATTTCGCCATCACTAGCCCACTCAAAACACAAGTCTTAACCGAAACCATCACCATACCCATTTTAGAAAAACAGAAATCTCAATGCTAACTATCAATAAGCATCAGAAGTAGTATGTGAGATCACCGAATGCAATGAAAAATCAAAACCATCAATCGAAGAACCACCAGCCTTAGAATTAAAAGAACTCCCGAACCATATCGAATACGCCTTTCTAGAAAAAGACTCTCAACTCCCAGTAATTATTTCATCTCACCTTCATAAAAAAGAGAAAGGCGAACTTCTTAAGGTCCTTAAAAGCCATAAGAAGGCTATCGCATGGAAGATCATGGATATCAAGAGCATCAGTCCTTCCTTTTGTACTCACAAAATGTAACATCCCGTTTCCCGTTTCGGTTAATAAAATAATAATATTAAATTATTATGAGTTGGGCTTGTGTTGGGTTAAATAAATATGGGTAATGGACTTGGGTTATTATGGAAGGAAGAAAGACCATGACCTTAAGCCCATGACCCATGGTATAAATACCATAATTACTCATTAATCCATCCATTTCCAATTATTCCATACACCACCCAAAACACACACTTAAGCTCTCTCTCATATTTCTCTCTTTCCCTAACCGAAACCAAGAAGAAAAACCGATCCCGACCCGAGGTAATGACAGTATGATATTACATGGATCCTATACCGCTAGGTCTAGTCGCGAAACGATGAACCGACACCCTCAACCGTTAAAGTCACGAGATCCTAAATCAGGTATAAACCGATCAAAAGACGAGCTTATGGGTCACCCTAGCTCACATATGGATCGAACGAGTTGAAAGACGGTGTGAAAATATGTTTTTCCGGCAACCGCCCGGTTTTCTGGCACGGCGGCACCGGAAAGGCGGCGCTAGCATTTAAGGATGTCAGAGAATGTTTCTGACATTCTCTGACCTAACCCTAGGCACGTGTAACGAATTCTTTATGTAATTCGTTATGAAAAACTAATTAATGAGCACTCATTCGTAGGCTCATTCGCTATGCCAATTCGTTAAGGAAGAATAACGAATTAGCTACTTTCATTACGTCATTCGTTAAGCAATTCGTTACAAAGAACTAACGAATGAGCCCTCATTCGTTAGGTTGTTCGTTATGAAAGACCCTTTCGCTATGAAGGTTCATTCGTTATAAAGGTTCATTCGTTAAGAAATAACGAATGAGTCCATCCGTTATGAGAGAACACATTCGTTAAGAAATAACGAAGGAGTCAATTCGTTAACGGACTGGATAACGAACTGGATGACAAACTAAAGTTTGAAAGAATGACAGAAAGGTCCCTGGACTTAGAAAAATATAGATTAATTACAAAGAAACCCCCGAACTTTATTAATTGATGAAAGATACCTTGAAGGGTTAATGAGTTAGCAACAAAATATTATTAAAGAATTCTAATGGAAATTTTGTTAAGTACAGTTAAATGAAAATAAAATTTTTCTAAGCTGACTTGGCAGCTTAGCCCCAGCCAGGGGCTCTGCCCCTCGAACCCCGCTAGGGGCTGCCACCCCTAGAACCCTGCTGCAAGGGGCGCTGCCCCCGGACCCCTCCTTCGTTGAGGGTTATAATTAAACTAGAAACGCGATATGGATAGTGATAGTTAATTGATACGTGTGATTATTATACAGTTAGTCGCGCACAGCTAAAGAAAGGAATAACCATTGGTGAACGTAACAGAACGCATGTGAGTTTCTAGCCCCATTTCCTTGTTATGTTTTCGGGGTTGTATGCATACTTAATGTGAATGTTAATACATTTACCTTAAATGGTAAGTGTAACATTTGCTATTTTCCGAACCCATAAAAACCCCAACTTGTATTAAATTTTGATGTGAATCGGATCCTCTATATTTATGTTCTCAACCCAACCATTCTAATGTATGAAATTTCGAAATTCAAAAATAATATTTACGAAACTTATTGACGTAAAATTTATTGGCAGTTAATATTAACCAACTTAAATTATATTGAATATACTAGTAGTAGTAGTAATGATAATAATAAATAATTGAGTACGAAAATCTTTGTTCTGCAAGCAATTACATTAATTTTATGTCAATACTTTTTGCTTATAATATACATATTATTGCAAATTTAATAATAGGAATGTAAATCAAATAAGTCAACGAATTACGTAAATGGTAATTGCTTTGAATAAATATAATTAAAATTGGCATCTTCAAACATTTCATAGTTTCAGCTATTAATTTTTGGTGATCCATGATTTTACTTGTTGGACTTCAATGCCACCATTAAAGTGTGATATATTACTATTTATTTTCTCCTACTTTTTCGTTCATGGAGCTATACATATGCATTTGTCTTTATAAGACATCCTATATATTACATCTAAAAAAAGAGTATCACCAACCATAGTCTTGCTTCCGCTTAGCGTACTCTTTTCTTTTTGTTACTGTTTTGGCCGATGACGTCAGTGATCGTTGTGTTTTCTTCCGTTCTTTGTCTTTTTTCGTCGTCATACACAACCACCAAGACCGTTACCGCCCTCATATCCGATTTAGCCACCTCGTCGGTTGCCGAGTAAAGCATGAGTCACGACCACCGCCAACTGCTGGAATAGCAATTAAGTGCAATTGTTGCTGCCACGTGTCTTCCGTCACTATATGACATTAGTATTCTTTAACGTAGCCACCATCGAAGGTATGCATTAATGGCGGGACTGAGTCTTGTCATGTGTTTTGTTTATATTTCCCTGAACAATGGGTTCAAACAATTGGGTTTTGTTGGGGAAGAACATGTGGTTAAACCTATTGTCTTGAAACAATTAGTAAGTTGGTCGTAATTGTATACATATAATTTTTTTCAACTTTGTTTACAAAACAGTTTGTCACTTTTAATTACATTATTAAAAATTATGTAGAAGTAGAAATGGAACAAAGGCATAAACCAATTGTAACGTCATGCTTTCTTGTTTATGACTTTTTATAAATTCTTCAATGATTAAACATTATGTTCATGTCGGAACCGAACATGATTCGATATTAACGTTCGGACCAACGAATAGAACACTCGTTTAAAACCCGCTTAAGCTATTTTTTTATTCATTCTATTATTGTTATTTGTTATGGAATATTTTCGTCAAGATTTGGTTTGGTTAGCTCGCTTATTTCAAGATACTCTTGTATCTTTTCTCGCTTACTCTATAAGGTGAGTAATCACACTCCCTTTTTTTACTATTTTATATTTTGGGGGCTTTATGCGTACATAACTTTAATATTTATTTTTTTATACAAATATATACTCAAACACAATTCCACTATTTGCGTAGTTGTGATGTTGCTCGATTAGTTGCTAATTGCTAAATGACTATGTGTTTACAGTTTTATGGTTGGTTGGTATATCATCATCCTCATTCTCATAGTATGATCATACGCCGTCCGAGTAAACATGTCCGAATCTAGTGGCATGTTGAAAAGACCCTTTTATTTATATTATGCTAGTTGGTGTAATACACATTATCGCAAGGAATTTTCCTTTTTTATTATCATATATACCTCAAATTGTGATTATTTGCTTACCATTATTTTTGACAAAATATATTTATGTTTACACATATCACAGGTAACTATTTGGGATGATTGAATATGCAAGACTTAGTTGGACCTTAGGTTCTATTTAGAATAAAGTACAATTTATATGTTTTAGTTTGATGTAATGGTTTTGGATGATTTTGATTTGTACTTGTGTGCAATAATTTGAATAAATAAATTAGATATTGTCACTTTATATTTATTTTAGTGTCTTTGAGCTATGATATAAATTATGTCGCACCCTGGCATGTTCCACTATACGTTGGGGTGTGATAGTAAGTGTATGCTATAATGATTGATGTGATAGTATGTATGAATGTTATGAATGAATGCTTGTCAGTGCGTGAACGATCTTAGGATATTGCACGCATCGCCAGGGAAGGTGAGTTACGACAGATGTATGAACGATAAATGAATGATTATGAGTATGTATGAATTATATAATTAAATGTATGTGTAAAAATGTGTATGTATGATTGAAAGGAAAGAAGGGACAAGACCCTACTAACATCTGAGATAGAAGGGACCAGGCCCTAATAATATCTGAGATAGAGAAGAAAGGGGCCAGACCCTACAAATATCTGAGATGGTAAAGATAGTTATGTATGTATTATGAAAGTAAGAAAGTGTGATGGTATGAAAGAATGTATAAATGAGTGTATGAAAGTATGAAAGAAAGAAAGTATATATGTACGAATGAATGAAAGACAGGCTAAGTATGTAATTTTTATCTTCGGATACGTATATATGTAAGTATGTGAATGTGTTATATGCTTGTTAGTACACGGTCTTGCGTCTCGAGTATTTGTATTTAGCGTTTATTTAATGTAAAAGTTATTTATATTTATGCTAGTTCGGTAGAGGACATGTCTAGTTCGTTAAGGATGTTCAACGAACTAGACCTTAAGTTAAGAACCTCCTGATTTGTTAAGGATGTTTAACGAATCAGGGGGTGTTTCGTTAAGTTTATTTATTAAATGTAATGTAACGAAGTGGGTGGCTAGTTCATTACGGAATGTGTAATAAACTAGACCCATCTTCTATATATAGTGGTTTAGTCGACTGTTAAATTTAAGTTTTGAGTTTAAGATATTGAACCTCTGCCCGATTGTTCTCTCAAGCTTCATTTTATTAATATCTCCATAATATATATACATTATATAACTAATACTAATACATAACATTAATACATAATCATTATGGAGCATCATGAACTAGATCCATTTATAGTTATTAGACCTTAGATCTGTGGTAGATCTGGGTGTTTACAAGTGGTATCATCGCTTTCGGTTGCTCGATTGCTCTTGATTTGATTGTCAATTAGGTAATTAAGGACTGTTAATTGTTATTTTGGTATAAGGTTGTGTTTGGATTAGATTCAGTGTGATTTGATTGAATATGTATTGATTTGTATTGGATTGGATCTGTGATCGGTAAAGTATTTGGAAGGTATTGTGAGTAGAAATTGGAATTTGAATTAGTATTGGACTGTTTTGGTTTGAATTGGATTGTGACCGAAACAGAGGTTTTGATTTTGATTGAATTCTGTGAGAATTTGATTGGAGTATGGATTGTTTGGACTGGATTTGTGTGTGATAAGGTATTGGGAAGGATTTGTGATTTGGAATTGGAAATTGGATTGGTTTTGAATTGTTTTGGATCGGATCTGGTTTTGGCCGAAAACAAAGGTTGGTTTTGGCTAAATTGATTACGAGTTAAGTTGATTTAAGTTACGGGATGTTAATATCTGGATTCGTGTTGTGTTTATGAGTATTTCGATAGGTATTATGTGCAATTTGGTAAACTATTGAAAGAGTATTACAAATCTGGGTTTTAGTTTGGTGTTCTTATTTTTCCAGAAATCAAGAAATTTAAGATGAAGATTTGAAGATCTTCATCTGTACTTGGTGATTCGTTATCTCCTTTCCAGTTCGTTAAGTACTGATCATCAATTCGTTACCTGTTCTAATTCGTGTCAGTCAACTCGTGTGACATGTGTCCTAGTTCGTTAACTTTAATTCCAACAACTTTTGCCACGTGGCAATAGTTGTCAGAGTTTGTTACAACCGTTTTAACAACCTAATTCGTTATAGTTGATTCGTCATCAACTGTAGCTAATTCGTCACCTTGTTTTGTCACTTAATTCGTTAACAGTGGCTTAGTGATTCGTTAAGGGAACTCACTAGTTCATTACCTTATTCGTTAAGTTTTTACTTGATTCGTTAACCAATTTCGTCAATCTAATTCGTTATTTTGACTTAATTCGTTGACCAGTTCGTTATAACCAGTTCATGTGACACTGTTCCAGATTCGTTAAACTCGCAGATTCGTTAAATTTGTTTCTAATTCGTTACTGTTCACAGTTCGTGAAAAGTTTTTAAATTTAACCCTTGAAGTTTGAGTGTCTTGTCATTTTTCTGGTATGTATACTTTAGCTTCCCAAAATATGTTAATGCAACAAATGTTGCAACTGGACTCTGAAATCGGTTCACATTCAAAATGTCTACGTTTAATGAAATTTAGCGATTTTGCTAAGTGGGAACCTCGTTTCCGTGCTCATCTAGGATCGGTTCACCCTGATTGTTCGTATTGCCTGGATGAGGTATATACCTTTCCGATGATTGGAGATGAGACTATCGGTTTCACACCTAAAGCTATCTCTCAATACTCTCAAGAAGAAAAGAAAGCGTTGGAGTATGGGTAATACAGCTGAAATCAAGAAAGTCATGCTAAAGTTTCAATTTAGGAACTTTAATTTACTTAAGGGTGAGACTGTCGAGGAGATGACAACAAGGTTTAATCATCTAATAGCCAGATGGGCAAGATGAAGTTGGAAACTTCTGAAGTTGATAAGATTGATACCATCAAGAGTGCTTTACCGAGTTCTTATTCTACGTTTTTAATGGTTCTGAAAGAGAATAATTACTTCAACAATGAAGACTTGACAGCATCCGAATTCATGCAAAAGATCAAAGCAAGAGAATACTATCTCAAATGTCAAAAGTCTTCAAAGGATAATCAAGATCCTGCTTTTTATGGTGGGAGTATGCCCTTGAGTTCAACCATCTCTCCAATCACTGCATTTCTTACACAAAATGCAAGTGAGAATGCGAAAATTATCTATAGTAATCCAAGAGCATGTTTCTACAATGCTGGAAGTTCTGCATCACCTGGAGCTTCTGGTGGATCTGGAAATTCATCAACTACAAATCAATTTTCACCACCACCGAGTGTAAATATGAAGGAAGCTGAACAAAACTTTGCTTTCTTGTAAGCCTTCATGACCTCATATGAAAATTTTGTTAGGATCAAGATTGCTACCAGTGATTTGACTGATGAAGACTATGATCAGATTGATCCGAATAACTTAGAGATTATGGATTTGAAATGGAACATGGCAATGATTGTTCGAAAGGTTAAAAGGTTTATGCAACGAACCGGAAAAGATCTTCCTACTTTAAACAAGAAGGTTGGATTCGATAAACTAAAGGCTAAATGTTACAATTACCAAGAGTTCGGCCATTTTGCAAAAGAATGTGATAAGCCGAAGAAGGAATATACTGGTCCACGTAATCATGATCAAAGTTCTTCTGGAAAACGAGGCAATGATGCTGAAAAGAAACCGTCTTCTTCTCGGTCACAAGCTATGCTGACTAACTTGGATGGAACTGACTGGTCCCAAAGACTCTTGTGCAATGATAATCAAGCCAATTTGGTTATGTTCAAGACAAATGAAGTTTTTCAAGATGCAAGCGGAAGTGAACTATCTTCTGATAATGATTCTGAATCAGATTCTGATGATTCATGTGAAAAGCTTCCAATCACGTTTGCTTGCATGGCTAAGATCAATGAGGTTAGTTCTTCTATCTCTTCTATTTGTCTGCTAAAGTAATTTGTACTGAATGTGAGAAGACTAAGCCTAAGTTAGAGTCTTTGAAAAATCACAATGATAGTTTAGTAGAGAAATTGCTTCACTAAAGGATACTTATCGACAATCACTTGAATCTCAAATGAAATCTCGAGAGAAGATTGAAGCTTTGTCGACAAGTAACCATGATCTCAAGGCTGAGTATCTGTTAAAATGACAATCAATGATCAAAAGTTTCAAGAAGTTTTGAAGCATCGTTCAAAGATAACCGAGCTTGAGAATGAAGTTCTTGAGTTGAAGAACAAGTTGGGAAAATTTAGAAACTCTTCATTTTTGCTAAATGAAATAATCGAAGTATCTGGTAAGAAAAAGGATTCGAAAAAGGGTATAGGTTTTGTTGAAATTCTACCACCTTTTCAAAATGACTATAAAGCAAATACTTTTGCTAGGAAATAAGAGGATGTGATTGTTAAAGAACCTGTGATTTCTTGAAAATCAAAATCAGTAAAGACTGACACTGTTAAATCCCAACCTACAACTCAAAAACCTCATGTTGAAAGCAACAAAGTATTTGTTGAAAATGTTGATAAAGTGATTATTGAGGATGTGTTTGAACCTGAGATTATACACAAAAACCAGAACATTCCAAGTTCTAATCACATTCTTTGTGAAACTCATGAATTTGAGGAGGCCGTGTATGGTTCACACACAACTCATGTGAGAAAAGAAGACCAAGTTAAGGTTAAACTTGTGAAGGCTAAGAAACCAGAAAAGCCTAAAATTTCTGATGAGGATTTGATGCGCTTTATCAATCCTACTGTTTCCAAGCCGACAACTGGTCGTGTGTTTCACTTGAAAGGAATTGACACAATGTTCACTGAGAAAGACATTCCGATTAGCATTATCAAACCTGAGCTAATTGAAAGCGTTTTTCACAATGAAACCTCCAAGATACAAGATCTTGAACGTCAATATGCTTGTGCCAAAACATCAAACTCATAAGACCCATTGACTAAAGCTAAGCAATTGTCAAAAACTGCTAAAAAGGTTCATTTTGTGAAATCTACTAGAACTGACACATTGCAAAGTTTTTCTAACTGTTTTAATCTTGACTTCTATATGAAAAAGAAGTCTGTGTCGTCTGATGATTTGGCCAAGAGTTTTACTAAAAATGTGATTCACCAACCTTCTGTGGCATCTGTTTTTGCCAAATCTCAACATGATCGTGTGGACATGCGAAGTTGCTTTTTGTGTGGACAACAAGGTCATGTGGTGAGAAACTGTGGCCATAAGAAATCTCAGAATCTTCATTCGTTTGCAAAGGACCAATCGAAACCGGTTCCTATGATAAAGGAGATTATGAAACGACCTTTGTCGTGTGATGATGATACTCACAATATGTTTTCAAACGTGAATCCACGTAAGGTAATTCATGTGAATGAAACATATGGTCAAGTAAAACCAAAGTTTGTTCCAACTGAGCCAATATGCAAGAACGTGAACTCAAATGTCGTTCAAGCTGCTTATCTAAGACGAAAGTAGAGGCCTGTAACTTATTCCGAAGTTGCTGAACAACAGTGGAATTCTGTTAAAGTTAATCTTCCAAGAGAAACTCAAAAGGTGCCCAAGACCGAGGCCTGGGCTGCCTTTTTGAACTAATCATTTTCATTTGTGTGTAGGGTACATCCAAGACCGTGTCTGGTGAAAACTGGATAATGGATAGTGGATGTTCTCGTCATATCACTAGAAATCTTGACCTCTTAACAATGTGAGAAATATTCAAGGGAGTTATGTGGCTTTTGCTGGGAATTCTGGGGGCATGATAACACAAGAAGATGAAGTTTCAAATAGTCACGTTACATTTTAAAAGGTCAATTACTGTGACAAGGTGGACCATAATTTATTGAGTGTGTCGCAAATCTGTGACAAGAAGTACACAACTATATTTACTGATAAAGAATGTCTGATTTTAAAACCAGGATACGCCATTCCCGAGGACATGGTTGTCATGCGATCACCTCGATCGAATGATATTTATGTCTTGAATATGTCTTCTAAAGTACCAACATCTATCGGAACATGTTTTGTCTCAAAAGCAACTGAGAATGACTCTATTCTATGGCATCGTAGAATGGGTCACATTCATGTTCGAAAGATGAATTATTTAATGGCGAATGACTTGGTTGACGGTGTTTCTTTGAAGAATTTTAAATTATCTAGATCACTGTGTTTCTTGCAAGAAAGGCAAACAGAAGAAAAAGTCACATCCGTCTAAGTTATTGAATTCCATTGATACTCCTCTTGAACGACTTCATATGGATCTTTTTAGTCCTGTGAATCGTGCTAGTATCTCTGGAGATTGGTATTGTCTTGTGGTTACCGATGACTATTCAAGATATTCATGGGTCTTATTTATGAGTTCAAAAAATCAAACACATGTTCTGGTACAAAACTTAATCATAAGATCGAATCACTGTACAAGCAAGAAGTGAGAAGAATTCGAAGTGATAATGGCACTGAATTTAAGAACACTGTATTGGATTTCTTTTGCATTCAAAAAGGAATTCATCGAGAAAATAGTGCACCTTACGTACCACAACATAACGGTGTTGCTGATAGGAAAAATAGAACTTTGATTGAAGATGCTAGAACTATGCTTGCTGATTCTAAGCTTCTTGTCCAATTCTGGAACGAGGCGGTGAGTACAGCTTGCTATACGCTTAATCGGGTTCTAACTGTTAAGAGACTCAAGAAGACAAGTTATGAACTTTTGAACAACAGAAAACCTAACTTAAAGTATCTGGAACCATTTGGGTGTCCTTGTACGATGTTGAAGAAGGATGTGGGTAAGTTTGAAGAAAAAGCCATCGAGGGGTATTTCTTGGGGTATGCTTCTCCAAAGAAAAGGGTTTTTAATTTTACTTCTGGTTGTGTTGAGGAATGGTACCATGTGGACTGTCAAAAGTACACCACACCTCCTCAAGGGAAAGGTCCCGACTGGATGTTTGATTATGATGGCTTATTTAATTCATTTACTCCATCAACTGAGCAACCAGATGAAGACCTGGTTCATGCATACTTTGAAGATCAATTGGTCATTCCAAGATTTTCAAGTTCTAATGATGTTGTAGCTCCAACTGAATATCCATGTGATGTTCCACCAGCTTCTTCTGATATTGTTTCTACTTCTTCTGATGATACTCCTGATGTTGATGATATAGTTGAAAGTGATAATTCATCTCCTGAGCTTGGAGAAAATTACACTAATTATTCGAACATGTTGTTGTTCCTAAGAATCCCACTCTTCGGATTCATAATTATCATCCACAGGAAAACATCATTGGAGAACTTCATGTGGGTGTTCAAACACGTCATCAAGTTGCTTCGTCGAATGAGAATAACGTATTATGTGCTTATGTAGATTTACATTCTTTGGGAATCGTAATCCTTGCAAAATTCACTTGCTTTCTATCCCAAGCTGATCCGACGACGACTCGTAAGGAACTCGAAGAGCCTTCTTGGGTAGAAGCTATGCAAGAAGAATTGCAGCAGTTTGTACGTTTGGGTGTTTGGAAACTTATTGATAAACATGCTCGCGTCAAGAAAGCTATTCCGATTAAGTGGGTATTTAAATGCAAAAAGGACGATCATGGTGTGATCGTGAGAAACAAGGCATGACTAGTGGTGCAAGGTTTCCATCAGCAAGAGGGTATTGACTACACTGAAGTATATGCTCTAGTTGCAAGATTGGAGTCTATACGAATTTTTCTGGCTTATGCAGCTTACAAGAATATCAAGGTCTATCAAATGGATGTTAAAAGTGCTTTTCTCAGTTGTAACTTACACAAGGAAGTGTTTGTTTTACATCCTCATAGCTTTGAAGATCCTGATTATCCGGACTGAGTTTTCCTCTTAAACAAGGCCTTGTATTGTCTACATCAAGCCCCGAGAGCTTGGTATGGCACGCTTGCCGACCATCTGGCTGATAACGGCTTCAAGCGAGGGACTGTCGACTGCACTTTATTTTATAAGACTGTTGGTGATGATCTTCTCCTCGTTCAGATTTATGTCGACGACATTATCTTTGGGTCTACAAGTGACACGTTATGTAAGGAGTTCGAGAAGTCAATGCAAACAAAGTTCGAGATGAGCTCGATGGGAGAGATGAATTTCTTTCTAGGGTTGCAAGTTCACCAGTCTGCGAAAGGAATCTTTATTCACCAGACCAAGTATGTGAACCATGTCTTGAGCCGATTCAAGATATCTGCCGGAAAAATCCCTTCAACTCCTCTCCCTGTGGGTCACAGTTTATCACCAGCTGAATTGGAGGACACCGTTGATCCTAACCTCTATCGTGCTATGATTGGATCTTTAATGTATCTAACGGCTTTTCGCCCCGACATTATGTTTGCTGTTTGTCTTTGTGCTAGGTTTCAAGCAAGTCCACGAGTGACTCACCTAGAAGCGGTCAAGCGAATTCTTCAGTATTCGAGGGGAAATCCAGACATCGGGTTATGCTACCCCAAGGACGATAACTTTGAACTTACCACCTTTTCAGACTCAGACTACGGAGGATGCAAGATTAACTTCAAATCAACTACGACAGGGTGTCAATTCTTAGGAAACCGGCTTGTTTCCTGGCAGTGTAAGAAGCAGACGACGGTCTCTACTTCAACCGCTGAGGCAGAAATATTGCAGCCTCGAGTTGCTGTTCCCAGATTTTGTGGATTCAATAACATCTGCGCGACTACGGTTTGAAATTTCTTAATAACTCCTATTTTGATTGATAACTCTGCTGCCATTAGCATCACCAAAAATCCAGTACAACATTCTTAAAGAAACATATCAAAATTCGATATCATTTCATACGTGATTGTTTTGAAAAGAAATTAATCGACCTTTAGAAAGTACATACTGATTTTCAAAAAGCCGATTTATTTACCAAAGCCTTTGACAAAACTCATTTCCAATTTTTGCTTGGTTTAAATGGATTGAAGACCCTTGCTGATATCCTGAAATGAGGATAACTATCTTTATTTTTTGCTTCTTTTTCTTTTTAAATTTTATTTTGGTTTTGGGTTTTTAAGGGGTGAAAAATAGAAATTCAAAAAATATTGTGCTTTTAGTTTGTATAGATAAAACCCAAAACATTAAAAAATTTAAAATCTAAAAACATTTGAAAATTTGAAAATTACAAAAATATTGTGGTTTTCTTGTTCTTAATGTTTTTCTTTTAAATATTTTGAACCAAAAACATTTTAAATCTTGAAAAAGACAAAAAGATTGTGTTTTCAGTTTGTATAGAAAAATCCGAAAATCCAAAAAGATTGTGAAATTTTTGTTTATAAGAAAATTGAAAAGACAAAAAGATTGTGTTTATATATGTAAAGAGAAAAACCAAAAAGATTTTTGCATATGCTCGCTGAAAAGTATGTCAATTACTCATATTTGAAGGACATGTACTCGTACATATTTTGTCCTGATATTTACTCGTAAATGTTCGGGATAGCCATTTACTTGACAATGGAAAGCAGTTGGGGCGTTCATTATGCGTTTTATTTTATTTTCTCGCTGAAAATTATGTCGGTTATTTAAGTTTGTGGAGCATGCTTGCATGTCTTGGTCCTATTATTCACTTAATGAATTGATAGAATAGCCATTAATTTATAGACTTATGTAACTGGGGCGATTAAATTTATTTTGTTTTATGCTCCTCAGAAATTTTTGAGTTTTTGAAGCAAAAAGAGAAAATGATAGTAAATTGATTATTTTGACTCCAAATCCAGCAAGAAATAAGCTTAAAAGACTGTTTGCTTAATTGCATTGGTGCATTGGTAGGTCTTAAACAAGTTGTTAGAGTAAAGTATGTGATATACACATAAAGAAATGCCAAATTGAAAAAGGTCTTAGTCTCTAGCAAAATCTCGGTGAGGATGGCAGAAATGTAATAACCTGTCATACTCAAGCCTTATACTTGTTTGATCATCCAAAAATAAAATAAAGCATATAACAAGCGTTGAGGTTCTAGACACTGTGAGTCTTTATGCAGCTTAATCATCGGGGTATTCATATGCATGGATATTTCACTCGCTTTTAAAGCAAACCCAAAGTCATTAAACTTGATCACTGTTGTACCCCGTACAATCTAAATTACTGACTTGATCAAAATTCGCTGTTAGTCATACATTTGTTCCTCCCTTGTGCGCGTCTTAAGAAACGGACCCCAGGGGATACAGTGTATGAAAACCGACAGATGGACTCGTGCATACTCACTCACAGTAAAAGAAACTCAATGCATTGCTTATAAATTTCTATAAAATTCAAATTTTGATCAACAATATAATGGTTTAAGTCAAGTTGGGGTGATATGGCAAAAATCAAATTAAGCTTGAACGAGATTAGAGGCTCATAGTTTCTGATATTATGTGCTCTAATTGAACTATTAATAATATCACAAAAACGCTTGAAGGTTTGTTATAAGATTTAAGTGGACAACAATACCAATGACCGACTTAACGCTAGTCACAATATCGCTGAAATATAAAACTGTGATGGAAGGGCAATCTAGTCAATATGATTCTCTGCTCAAACTCACCAAAACTTCAAAAATATGTACTGCTTTTGAAAAACTCTTACAAAAACACAAAAATATTTCTCTACCTTAAGTTTCGGATATTTTTCTGGTAAATATTTTTCATTAACAAATATTCAAAATACCAAAAAGATTTTGCTTTTCATTTTACATATTATTTAGTTTTTTTAAGTTAAGTGTTTCAAAACGTAAAACACGTTAAGGTATTCGATCATCGAGATATGGGTCTTCGGTGATTAATTTAAGTTATTTGGTTTTATTATTTAATTAATATTTAATTTAATTGATTTAATTAATTTAATTATTTATTTTAAAATTACATAAAGTAATTCGTTACATGTGATTCGTTAAATTTTAACGAATTAAAGTCATTTATAACGAATTGAACTCCAATTCGTTAACTTTAATTCGCTATCGCCAGTCTGTAACGTATGGCTTCTAATTCGTTAAGATTTTCATGAATTACCTGTAATTCGTTACGCCACGTGTTAATGTATGATAATGAATCACCTGATTCGTTATTTCAAAATTCAAACGAAAATGATGATTTGTTACACTGGGAAATGGGCTGTGTCAGACCATATAGGGAATTGAGAAGGCGATTCCTTTCATACTATTCACTTTCTTCTTCCTTTCCTACTGTTACTATGGCCAAATTTCTCCAAAATTTCCAATCTTCATTATATTGAGTTTAGATCATATATTATGATTCCTAAGGTATATACGATCATAACATAATGATTTACGTCAACGTTGATGAATGTTTGCAGGGTTAATTGTTGGATTTTGTTATCGGGTTTTTAGAGTTTTGATGAACTTTAAGTTAACCACTTTTTACCATGTTTTGGAACAACAAATCGATACCATTATGATCGCAATATGACTTCGAGATCCATTGTGATCATTGATTTGGTTTCATGTTGCTGATTATAGGTGTATTGATCTCTGATTGCTATTTTGACTTTTTAGTGTTCTTAGTGATTTTGAACTTGACCAAATTAGTCAAACATTAAGCTTTATTGGCCATTCATTAACTGTTTAACGAATTGGAACTCATTCGTGTCCAATTCGTTATACATATCACACGAATCAGGATAATGAATCGTATATTATAACGAATCAGATTCTCCTTCGTTATTTATAACGAGTTAGACCATAATTCGTTAACGTTTATTAGTGATTCGTTAAGCCTAATTCGTTAACTATTTACCTGATAGCGAAATAGCTTATTCGTTTTAACGAACTATCATTTCATTATAACGAGTTAGAATATGTAACGAATGACATTTTAATTATTTTTAAAATTAAAAGGTTTTATAAATTGGTTTAATTTTGAAACTTTTAATTAAATATTAATTTTAAGTATTATCATTATTCACTATTACTGATTCTCGGGTTTGTCTATATAGTTCAATGGCTGATAACATGGATCAGGATCCTCCCGTCGATACACCTCAACATCAACAATAAGCACCAGATATTCCCATGCTTCCATATGACAAACGACACAATGTTTGTGGCTTTGTGGATGCAAACTCTGCTGACGAGAACATTTTTGGTGGGATGTTGGAGTTCTTACGCCGTTCACGTATTCATTACGCTATCACTGCTAATCCAAATGTGAGGTTCAGCATCGTTCGCCAATTCTGGAATAGTGCTCGCTATGTGGAAACAGAGAACCACATTTCTGCTGAGGTTAATACGAGACCTGTTACAGTATCCATTGAGACTGTTCGAAGGGTGCTAAGGTTCAATGACACGATTGATGATCCGAGCAAGTACCACAAAGAGCTGATCAAGGGGCTGTTTGGACGATTATTTTATTCTGGTGACCTTGATGAGTCCATGTATAACAAGGCATACTTGTGTCCACCATACAAGTATCTATTGCACATTCTTGTACACTGCCTTGGTGGACGAAAAGGGGGTTTCGACGAATGCCGAATCATGCTTCAATCGGCTTTCGTTGCTTTGGTTCTAAATAAACCTTTCAACTTCTCTGAAATGATCTTAGATCATCTCAAGGAAAATTGTAATGTTGTGAAGCGACGTGTAAAGTTCTTTGATGTATTCTCGCTTCATTCAGTTGTTCGTTCAAGATGCTATACGTGATTTGGTGCTCGACCCAACACGTCTCGATGATAAGCTGAAGTTGGAGAACATGTCAGCTGATACTATACGTCGGATGAAATCGTACCTTCAGACTCCTCATCCACGTACCAAACGTTTGATTGGTCATCTGGTGAATCCAGATTATGTATGTCCTCCTGATGATCGCTGGATCCACGATGATTCGGATTCTGAGCGTGAGGAAGGAGAAGGTAGGAACGAGGGTGATTATGATGATAATGATGGTGGTAATGGTGGTAACGGTGGTGATGGTGATGCCCATGCTGAACAACAAGCTGCTGTAGAAGTTGCTTTAGCTGCTACTATTGCCGCTCAACGCAAAAGGAAAGGAAAAGAGTTGGTGGGTGAAGGATCGTCTAAGCGACGAGTGTCGGCTGGTGCTGGCATCTCATTTGGAGTTCAACCTCCAAGGTCGTCCGCTTCTCAAAGACCGGCGGTGCCGCTTACTACTAGCACCCCAGAATTAACTTTGACGACCACGCTTACGTCGGATCCCAGGCTTGGTATGATTCCTCAATCAGTTTTATATACAATACCAAGGCCTTCAACTGCTACTTCGGTGGTCTCTCCTACACCGATAATGATGCCTCCACCACCTATGGATTTCTCATATTTGAGGCTTAACCGACCTCAAGGGCTTGTTCAACCAATCCCTTCTTTGTTTCTTGCTATGTCTCATGATCAACAGATGAACATGGTCTTGAGTCTACTTCATTTGTATGAAAATCAAATGTCTGCTGACCGAATGACTCAAGAACGCATGTTGGAGAACCAAAAGAAGCTGGTAAGTTATGTATCTTTCTGTCAAAAGGAGACAAAGGCCCTCCGTGAGATTGTTGAGTCTCGGGGTGAAAATAAAACAGCAAGAGGATCTTATCTTGCAGCTTACATGCAAGGACGATGAATTAAAGAAGCTCAAAGACGATGAAGAGATCCAGATGCTTCGGGTACTGGGGGAAGTGAGCCTAAACAAACTCACGGCTTAGCTTCAGGTGCTGGTACAAGTGCAGCTGGTGATTCAGGAAAACAGGTGATCGCTTATAATGATACTACAACTGCTACACCCATTGAGATGATCGAGGCTGATACTGTCATCTTTGTTGATGGTGCTGGGGTGGTTAGAAGCATTGTTAATGCAAATGAGATTGAGGAAGGACAGTTTGTTGAGAGGTCACTAACAGGAGAGCAGATTTCCATACTGCTTGGTCTAAACGATGATGAATTAACCGTGTTAGAGGCCGAGGACGATGTGGAGGTAGAAATGATGAAGAGATCTTAAATGATCCGACTGTTGAGATGAGTATGGCGTTTATATATGAGGATGAGGAAGTGGAATCGAGGACATGATTGCTGAGGAATACCCTGATTTATTTCAACACACAAATGTTGATCAGGGTGCTCCTATATTTACTAGAGGAAACGCTCAAAGCAGCAGAAGACAATCTGGAGAAGATTTCCAAGGGCAAGAATGTTGTTGATACAAGATTGATTCAAAGCCCGATCCGTCTGTTGCTGACATTCAAGAATGGTTTGCTTATCGGTACAAGAACTCTCGTAAGATTATTGAGGCATTCCGGTATGTGGATCAAGAGCAGAAAGTTGAAGCTGTTGCTCGAGCTCAAGCAAATCAGATGACCTCCTTCAAAGTTGTATCTAAAGTTCAAGGTGATATTGTTTCGTGGTTGTTTGATTCTGATTTAAATGTATATATTATCAAGTGGGAGAAGAGCGTTCAGTATTATGCGAAGATTACCGACGTTCTTTCGTTACCAAGATGGGACGTGCGGACTTTGGCGTACCGTCCTTTTATAAACCGTGGGGGAGTTCTGTAACAACCCCAAAAATAGGGCTAAAATTTTCTTTTTTTAAATATAAAAACCCATCAAGTGTGATGTTAGTTGAATGGTCAAAGCGAAAGTGGACCTTATGTTAATAATCTTTGCGTGAAAAGTCATGATAATAACTAATGCGCTTAGCCCAATGATTATGTAAAAACCGATAGAGACAGAGACAGGAATAAGCCAGTAATTATACCATTTTTTTATAACTCTACCCAAATTAATCATACGGAACCGGGATTCGTTTAATCCAAACGAACCTGAACCGGTAACTCCAAAAATTGTACGAATCTTTTCATAGATATTTAAATGTACAAGGTATTCAAAATATATAATCAAAATATCAAACAAGCCGTTACCAATCGGCTAGCGAACCAAACGAAACCAGAACCACTAAACACTAATTGTGCCACATTGTTAAATAAGCTAACTAATTTTATATGCTAGCATTCTAAATTTAAAACATATCCTTACACTACCTGGATCACAACCTATATTTAACCAATCCTAATATTTTATTTTTTTTTATATTTCATGAATATTTTTAAAATATTTCAAATCCTGCTACATCTCCTAATTCCTCACAAAATATCTTAACTTATACGTAACATCTCTCTCCTAGCCAATCCAGATTGATGCCCCTTCAGAGACCATAATCCATTCAGCCATCATCATTGCCCAATCAGGTTTCATCTGTTCTGTTCTTCTCCTAAATCCAAGAAAACCTGGTGCTACTTGATCTTCTAAACTTTACACACGAATAACAGTCTTATAATATGCTACGTAGCATAATCAAAAACTTCATCTTCACCAGTTAATCGCTTCCTGGCTCCACCTCTTCATAAACTGACCTGCCATCCAAGAACAATAAATCAGGTAACTTGTTATCATAATCAGTCTCTGTATTCCATTCTAATATAAACCTCCTGATTGATTCTAATGTCCTGTGCACTTCCCAGCCCCAAGGTCATTCTCTTCTGCTTCGAAGTAAACTCAGAACCGAAAGACCAAACCTGTGACACTCGCTCAAATCGATCAAGGTACTATGCGTTCATGTTCTAAAATTTCTTCGTCTATTTAACGTGTTGGAAACCCTTGTGTTAATCCCGTATGTGACCAGCCCATACACATGAAGAATCACGTTCATGTGCATGCCCCGAAACTCGGCCAAAGACCCTGAATCATGGCCAGCAGTAAACTGAATTTACAATCATAGAACCCTAAACAATAAACTTGGATTTAAAACCAAGAAAACGAGATGTGAAACTTAACCATATAAATTGCTAAAAAAAGCAGAACATGTGGGGAATATAACTGGGTTAGAACTTTAGGAGTTACACTACGTGCAGCCCCAAAACCGTGGCCAAGTTCATGCCATTCGGTAAATCGTTTAAGTGTAAACTAGCTTGAAAACAAACCCGACAAGTGACCTTATTAACTTCTGGACATTTAATCTAATTTCCAGAAGTTAAACATGTTTATGAATGTCATTAAACTTAGTATGAACCAGCCCTAAAAACTAATACTAAACCTTGTATTAAAAACCATCCGAACCGACACTTTGGTAACTCGTTTAACTAAGAAACGAGCCCTGCAACCTAAATAATCGTATAGCGTATTTTTGCAGCCTTAGATGCAACATTTTGATAATATATAAACAGACCCAAAACTATTTTAAGTGAAACATCACTTTCGAACCGAACTAGAGCCCAAACTGGCCAAAACCGGGGCCGTACTCGCAAGAGCAGCCCTGAATACATTTTTTTAAAACCTATGAAATGTTAAAACAACCTATTTAAATGTATTACAACAGGTCCTAAAATGATTGAGAACCAAAACTGAGTATGGTTAAATATATAACATAAAGGTGCTAACGGGCCCAAACCGAACCGAAGCCACTGTTTGGGTTTCCAGCACCCTAATATCAATATAAAACTATTAATAAGTCATTAGTACTTATTATAACAGGTCCCAACCTGTTTCGTTGTGAAAAAACTGGATTATAATCAATAAACGTGGTTAAGGGCAATTTTGGAACAAAAGAAAAACCGGTTATTTCTTAAAAACTGAAAATGCAAGAATATTTTTTTTAGAACAGAAACTTATATGATTATAATATAACTAAATATGATTATAATATAACTAGTAGTTGTGCCCGCGTGTTGCAGCGGGGACATAATGAGGATTTGGTCGGTGTGAATTCAGCTTGCGTCGCAGATGCGATAGATATTCGATGGCATCGGTACAGTTTGTGAAGTTATCGTAGTTTGATGCAAGATATGATAATGGAGGTTGAGTAAAAACAAAGCTAATGGGACAAATAGAAAGCTAAACACGATGATAAAAAGACTATGGTTAAATGTTACTCCAACAGTCCAACTATTGCGCGTGACCACTTACCACTACTTACTGATAATAGTCCATATTTTACCATAATGCATTGTGTATCTAACTTTCATTGATAATAGTCCATATTTGACCATTAATTATCAACAATATCAACACTAAAGTACCTAATTACTATTATATGCCTAGAAATAGGCTTGTTTATGAACAAAAAACAAACATTTAAACAAGCAGATTTTCTTGTTTGTCTATGTTTTTAAGAAACCAAAATTGTTCGTCTTTGTTTGTGCCATTTGCTAACAATGATATTATAAACGAACACAAATACAAACAAACAAACAATATCCAAAATTAAATCTAAAAGTACAAATGATTCAACAATATACATCAATTTAAAAGTGAAGAAGAATATCCAAATTAAAGTCTAAATACCGTTTGATGATCCAATAAGGCATTAATAATTAATAAATAGTAATAAGTAATAAACGAACCAGCATAAACAAACCTTAATAAACGAACATAACTAACGAACGTGATATTTATCCATATTCGTTAATTTAATTTAGAAAACACTTTTTTTGTTCGCATTCACATAATAAATTCCCTATCAAATATTTTATTGTTAAATATTTAGTTTGAAAACATCAGAGACCAATTGTATGTTTGCACAAAGATCTAAAGTCTAAACCAGAAACATACATAAACTTAATTACAAAAAGTATTCTAGACAAAACTATAGACACATAGTCAATGATCCATGTATGTAACTAAGCAAAAGTGTTCATCATAAAGATTTAAGGCGGGGTAAATTATGAGTAAATAGCTTTCCGCAATCATATTTGAAACAATAATTTTAATTTAAACATATATAGGTAAAACTTATCAAGGTGAAAATTATAAAACATTTGCGAAAAAAAATGTATTTATAGTACTTGCCTCTTTGGATTGACATAAAATAGGATTTGAGTCACTATGTAAAGGGCATAGACCTAAAAAAAGAGTAAGACTATCCCACAGGGATATCAAAGCTACTATAATTGTGTTGGGACGTGTTATTTCAAGGCCACAACCGAAACTGAACCGAACTTAAGACCATACCTATAACCGAAAAAACTAAAACTAAACGGTTTTAAATAATATTTTTTTCAAATGACCTTCAACTCATAATCCCCTGAATTTATGATAAATATGTATTCACATTATAATTTTTATAAAACAAAAATAATAAAAAGATCAAACTTTATAAGCACGTCTAAAGCTTTGTTAAGCATATACCTAGAGAATGCATGTGCCATGTAGCTGAGCTGCTCCCAACTTGGCTCAAATCGCTACGTCGAGTATAAGCTTCATCTAAACCCAGTTGACCTTTAAGTGTTATCAGAATAGCATATACCTTTCGCTGGTTTCGAATCTGCATATTTAACAAGTAGTAGTAGTAATTATAATAATAATAACAATAATAACAACAACACAGTCATATATCACAAAGAAAAAAACAAAAACCAATATCAAACAGTTGCACACACGTACATGGAGCGAAGCCCTTGCAGTTTTGAAACGTGTTGATGTTATAATTTCTGTGAGTCAGCAAAAAAAGGGAACTGAAGTTTTTTTTAGTTAGGGCACATTGAACTAAAATAAACCATTGGACTAAACTAAAATAAACAAAAGTAAACGAATAACAAAAAAGTGTCAAATGGAGTTGAAAGTCACGCATAGTCTACTTTTAATGCATACAACTACAAGAACCATATTGTGCCCTGCTTGCGGTGCGCGCATATAATGTATATATGTGTGAACCCTCGGGTGGGCAAAAGTAAAATTGCACTAATTTTGACGTTATTTTACTAATTTTGTGAAAATAACGTTAAAAGTGATGGAAGGTTAATCAGGCATCATGTGGTGGCGTTGATAGCCGAAAGACAAGGGTACATGCACCAATCAGCCGGCGTCCCGATGATTGAGTGCTATGTGCCTTATGTAATATGTCCAAGGCTTGATGCAAAACTACTATCGAGCCGGGGGTCTCACCGGAAGCAGCCTCTCTATCCCCATGGGGTAGAGGTAAGGCTGTCTACATCTTACCCTCCTCAGACCCTACCATAGCTTTGCTATTGGTGGGATATACTGAGTACGATGATGATGATGATGATGAACTACAAGAACCATATTAGCAATATATCCAGGTTTCTCGCGCTATCATATCTGACGCATATAGAGGTGCGTTTGACAACCATATAAAACATATAATCTGACACTTGATGACCCATATAAAACATACAGTTTCCCCTTTGACACCAACCCGATCCGCTCTGTTTTCTTTTTCTGTAGATTAAAAATACACACTTCGCCACCAACCTGTTTCTGACCCATAAAAATTCACTGTTGGCACCAACCCTACCTGACACTTTTATTTCAATAAAGATATACACTATAACCATAAGCTGACCCGACCCGTTTCTAATACATGAAAAATACACTTAAACACCGGCTTCGCCCATTTCCCAACCCATAAAAATGAACATTTTAACGTCAACCCAACGCAACTCATTTTCGACACATAAATAAACACCGACCTGAAACGACCCGTTTCTAATTAATAATAAAAATATATATTAAAACACTAACCGATCCAAGCCATTTTCCAACCCATAAAACTATACACTCACCAACATGACCTGACCCATTTTCCGACCAATAAAAATATACAACTTTACACGATCCACTTTCGGCCCCACAAATATATACAAGTTGACACCAACATGACCCAACCTGTGTTTCCGACCCATAAAAGCATACACTTTGACAACAACATGACAAGGCCGCTTTCCGACCAATGAAAATGTGTACTTTGACACCAACCCAACTGGCCCGTTTCGAACCCATAAAAATATACACTATATGACACCATGAAAAAGTTGTATATACATGTTTAAGCTAAAATTCAAAAATTTGAATACCTTCGATCAACATGAATAGTTCTATACATCAACATCACTTTTTGAAGTTTTCAAATCCGTCTTTAGATCTAACCCGCAAATTCATAATTCTTTTTGTATTAATAAAGAGCAAGAACCAGGCATGAAATAAAGTCAAAACAACATCCTAAATCTTACCATACAATTTATTGTTTTTCTAATTATGATTTAAAAAAATATATATATGCCATTTTTTATATTGCCCAGATCATCTCAAGGCTCAAGCAGCTATAAATGAGTGTTAAAAAATGATGACTTCCAAATTTCACAACAACTAATCATATGCATACTAACTAATCATATGCATACATTTAGACAATCATTTATGATTTAAAGAAATAGACCGAACATGCAAAACCATTTCTCACAACCTTTCGTTTTTATTTATGTCCAAACATGCAAAACCAGTTCGGTCCCAAATCAAATCGAACCAGAGTGGAACGGAAACTTCTTATCATGCCATGAACTGAAAAGGCAAAAACCGACCACACATAACCGTCTAACCGTACATGGTTTAGTCCTGTCTAGTTCGGTTTCAGTAAACAGTTTGGATCTGGTTTTACACACCCCACCCGTAACTTCTCAAAAAAACCATACCTGTCTCTACAGCTGCTCAAGTATTAGTCTTACTTTAGTCGGCAGCTCATATTCACCGTTTTCCTAGTGGCGTTGGGCCGTCGGTCAGGTCAGAGCCTAGAGTTGGTTGGTGGTAGCCGTCTGTCCCTTAAACCATGTGTAATCTCATTCAGTTATATCGCAAATGGCGCAATAAATGTATGAAGTAAAATATATTGTAGGTCAAAAACAAAGTGTAAAATATAATTAACTTATACCAGGTAGGGCAGGGTAATTCAAATTCTCTAATAACATGATCCATTTTGAGTATCCTGCATTTCATATAAAAATTTATTATAATTTAAAATCAAATATTAACCTTAAAACAAGTTTGACAAATTTACAATCTAATGCTTACTTGATTCACAACCGTTGAATTTTTTTATGATTTAGTTTTGGTTGATTCTTCATGGTTTTCAAAACATGTTCTTAATGTTTCCTCAGGAGAACACCAACAAAAGCTGAAGGAAATGGGTTTTAAGTTTGGTCAAAACGTATAAAAAATGATTTTATTTAATAAAGATTGCAACTTACATACCCCATTTCTTCGCCTCTTCGGGCGATTCAAAGTCATCTTTAGACTCAGTAGGTGTCAGTGTAAAGAACCTCCTTGATGATATTCATATTTTGGCCCATGTCAGCCATTTCCTGGATTAAGCTGCCAAAAAAATCAGTAAACTTTCAATAAAAATACGGATAATTTATTGAAGATAATAATTTCAATGAGCCTAAATGCAAATTCATGGAAAATTACCATTTTATCATCTTCTTCATGAAGATGTCTGTCTTTTGGTATGTAAATTCCATTTTTCTCTCTAGAAGCATATACCTATGGTCAACCAACAATAACAGTAACAGTATACAGATTGTTAATTATGGGCTACCATAGTGAGAGAGTTTAAGATACAATGGGCAATTAAGTAATTTCACCTTGCTTAAGCAATTCATTTTCAGAATATAGGTCCTTCATCATTCATGATTCATCATCTTCTGATTAATCTAAAACATCTCAAGCAAAACAATTGGATCAGTTTCAAGTTAATATATAAAAACAAAACAATAAAAAACAGGGAATTTACATTAATTTGATTTGCTGATTGCTAAAATTGAACAGTGCAATAAGTAAACACTGGTACAATGCTTATATATTCGACTATAGCCAATAACCAAATCGAACCCGACCCGACATCTTTCATCAAATCTCATTTCTATAGGTTAAAAAGAAGAAAAAAAAACCCAACAATGATCATGCATGGTGTAATTTGTACATCTTTAATGCTTAAATTCTGATCTCTATGTGCAGATAATCATAATACTAACATTATACCAAAAATTAAACAAACAAAAGTAGATTACATCATTATATGAACCAATTCAAAAGAATTTTGCTTATGTTTTTTCCTTGCAGACCTTTAAACCAATATATATAAAATAAAATAGAAATACAAAAAAATAAGTAAAGGTTATGTTAAATTGCCCGGAGACCAGAAACAAAATATTTTGTGGAGAAGTGATCATTCCGTAATCCAATGTGCAGCCAAACGTTGTTGTTTCAGAATTTCCTGATTCCTGATTACTAATAACATCATCTAAATTATCTTCTAGTTCCAACCCCCCCCCCCAAACCTATAATGTATCACCCATTTTCCTATTTTACACAAAAATTAGGGCAAAAATCAACAATGAACTAATCAAGTAAAGTTAGACAACAAAACCTTTGTAAGCATGATTTGTTGATAGTGGCCCTCTTTAGATCAATCTGGAATAAAAAACACAACCCAGTAAAGGTAAATAATTAGCAAAATAGAACTGAATAATGGTATTAGGACATTGCATAGGATCGCAAACCTGGACTGATTGGAGGATGATACGATCGCCTGAAGTTGAGGATGTTGGCCAGGCAAGTAGTTTTGATTATAATCAAATATGAATCGACTTAAGAATCCAGTGAGTGAGTGAGAGAGAAAGAGAGAACTGTGTTTGAGTTGTCAGCGGATGAATGACTGAAAGATGATTTGGGATTTCAATTGAAACCGATCAAATAAAAGGATGTTAAGAGACAATTGAATGAACAATTAAAACAATGGAAGAAGCAATTAAAGTTCGTCGGAGGTTAATCTGCAACCGACCGATTGAATGGATGAAGGTGCCGGCGGGTGAGAGAACCATTAATATTTCGGCGTCTCAAGTGAGAGAGGATAGGAAGATAAAAGGCTGCCTATTTTATAATGCAGTATAGATAAAGGATAAATAGATTTAGGAAAAGGGCTTGTTTACAAGCCTAAACTTGTTATTTCGTTCAAATCGACGAACATGTCGCCTTTTAAAGACTAAATTGCTTCAAAAGTATTAAATGTGTATTTTTCCAGAAATTTTTATTTAAAATACCTTAGCATAATAGTATAAAACATTTTAATGGATACAACATCTTTGGTTCAAGATTTAGAGTTTACACGCAAGTTGCGGTAAAACGTCGACCGAACTAGCACATGAAAATATATATATATATATAAATATATGAAGTTTCTTTTTTTTTTACAGTATATATAAGTCAATAAATTCGTACTTTGAGAGCTTACTTATTTTACAAAAACTCGCTAGTACATGGACTAAAACGAACGTTAAACGAGAGTACATGGACTAAACCTGTAGAACATTAAACTTGCTGAATAATCAGACCTGGAAGTAACATATTTTTGTTCCTGGAAAATTTGAAGTTTTAATTAAAAGATCATTCGTTTACTTAAAACTATTTTTTCAAAACAATCTCGCTAAAAACCAACAACACCTGTGATAACCGGCATTGTCAATTCTTGTAAACATGTGACATGGTTATTTTAACAAGAATCATTAAACTTCTGACATGAATAAATATATAAATCCTATGGTCATAACCCGAAACCTAACCGAAAACACGAACTTTCCAAAAATGGAAACTTTATTGAAACCCGACAAATGAACCAAGGTAACTAAAACTCCTGGAAGTTGAATTATATACCTAAACACAAAACATCAATCTTATTAAGTATTAAGTACAAACTTTTAATAAAAGGAACTTTACTCATCGAGAACCAAATGCGTTGGAAAACACTTAGCATTAACTAGTACACAACCAATAGTGAATTTTACATTGTTCTTCGATAACTTATCATTGATTAATATATATACTAGGCGTACTTGGTGATTTCTAGCATAGTGCAAGCTCACTGATTATATTTCATATACATATTGCATACGGACTGAGGTGAGTGTCGTGCTGCCCTTTTTACTTAAACTTTTTGGGCTGGATACATGTTGGTTTTACTTATGGTGTGATATTTATCAAGAAGTATTTTACTACTAAAATTTGTCCCAACTTTTACACAATCATTAGCCCGAGGGAATGGGCCAGAGGCTTGTATGGGTAGTACTATTTGGGAGACCCCCACGCACAGTGACCCTAAGTTGGGTAAACCACACTGAGATCTGCGGATCATTGAGGCATATAACCTACATGTTTGATTGTTGCTTTTAGCAGGGTGATAGTCCGGGACGGTTTAACTTCTAGTATGAGTTAGGGATACTTATGCTAGCTGCAGGTTTGATTGTGGACTTGATTGATGTGCACCATGCTTTATACTTACATACACGCAAACTCGCACGCTTTTATAAATTAACTCTTTAATGCGTATGTGAGCTAAACTCACGAACTCACCAACTTTTTAGTTGACGCTTTTTAGCATGTATTCAGGTACCTTGTGGATAGCGATTTGGATTAGCATTGTAATGAGCATATGACTAAAGATAGAGGCGTAAGTCGAACAATAACAATGAAGATTAGATGCCAAGAAGATTAGCAGAACCTAATACAGGATTGCAACAGTGTCAGAGAAGATATAGTTGTGTAGTTACACCTTTTTTTAAATACATAGTATAAACATTGTAGCTTATCTTTATTAATAAAATTCCGCTGCTAACATTAGTACCAATTTGTCCATAAAACGACCAGGCCCCCATGGCAGGGTGTGACAAGTTCAACATGCAGATTGGTTTCACAAACATCTGCTGTTTGAGGTCAATCATGGGTTTAAGTTCTTTAGACCACAAGTTCCAAAGCGTAAGCGTATCGATGAAATTGATCCAAGGACAGGTTGGAGGAAGTTGGTTCTTAAGGTAAAGCCGCCAAAGACCATGAAGTGTGTGCCGGTGAAGACATTGAATCAACACATGTATTTATCTTTCAACCGCTGGTACTATAACAACATAACTGGCGAGGCCGTTATTGTTTTTGGTAAAGGCTTAAAGACCGAGCTGATAAAGATCATTGATCCGATATGGCTAGTGAATTTAACAGGGACCGACAATGACGTGCTTTTCAAGAATAAAATATTGATAGAGCGTCGTGAAGACTATGACCGAGCAATGCAGTTTCAACGCGTTGTTCGTGTGTGTCATGAACATGGTATTCACAGCTGCAGAGATTGGCAGACAAGACGCTTCAAGTAAATTAAAGACAAAGAGCTCAAGACGAGGGGGTGTCTGTTAGTACACGGTTTTGCGTCTCGAGTCTTTGTATTTATCGTTTATTTAATGTAAAAGTTATTTATATTTATGCTAGTTCGTTAGAGGACATGTCTAGTTCGTTAAGGATGTTTAACGAACTAGACCTTAAGTTAAGATCCTCCTGATTCGTTAAGGATGTTTAACGAATCAGGGGGTGTTTCATTAAGTTTATTTATTAAATGTAATGTAACGAAGTGGGTGGCTAGTTCGTTACGGAATGTGTAACGAACTAGACCCATCTTTTATATATAGTGGTTTAGTCCACTGTTTAATTTAAGTTTTTAGTTTAAGATATCAAACCTCTGTCCGATTGTTCTCTCAAGCTTCATCTTAATTAATATCTCCATAATATATATACACATATCTATATGACAAATACTAATATAATACATAACATTAATACATAATCGTTATAGAGCATCATGAACGAGATCCGTTTATAGTTATTAGACCTTAGAT
Organism: Bidens hawaiensis; assembly: GCF_021521415.1. Lineage (NCBI taxonomy): Eukaryota > Viridiplantae > Streptophyta > Magnoliopsida > Asterales > Asteraceae > Bidens > Bidens hawaiensis. Next base: position 376,137 of record NW_027492341.1, on the reverse strand, counting down.
CTGTGTTGGATCTGGGTGTTTACAATGTGGCCCGATTTACTAGAACTCACTTAGCGTAGCTGACTTTTAGTATGCATGCATATGAATATACTAAGACAGCTGGCTTGAGGGGGACACATGACAAGATCTGAAGAGGCTGGCATCTAAAGATTTGTCACGATGTTTTGATATTATCATATTTGTTATGTTTAAGAGACAAGTTACGAACATTTGTAATGAATGGTTGATTATTATTATTATTATTATTATTATTATTATTATTATTATTATTATAATTATTATTATTATTATTATTATTATTTCGCGAAAGTTTTAATTAACTATGATATTTAGAAATGTGTTTACAAGTGAATCCAATGCCAAAGTAGGGCACCGGGGCCAGGGCCTTACATACAAGTATAAATGTAACACATTTTTCATATACGTTATGTAATTATTTTCTTTACTTGTAATTTTATAATTTGGATAATCCTGTGTGTTACACGGGCTTTAAAACTAGTAACATAATATAAAGAATAGGCTTAGTTGGGAAAAATCAACTAGCTTTGATTGGTACTTTAAATTGAAAAATCTTGATATTTGAATTTTAGGATCGGAAGATTGGTAACTAGAATCATTAAATGATTTACAAACGAATTTTTTGGAAACTCTTTTATTTTAAATGTTTGTTATAAAACAATAAGACCAAACTATCCTTTTATATTAAAAGTCTCATAAATGATTTGTTATTTATTACAAGATTGTCATTATCATTTTGAACCATAAATCAAACATAATCAATGACCCAGATTCATTTCTCTCATTTCTTGTAAGGGTCATTGATTATGTTTGAAATGACTCATATTCATTTCTATGTAAATCGAGATTAAATAAAAATGTACATATAGATCAAATTATATATAGGGGAGGGATATTTTGAGAACTTGATGAGTTTTAAGAACTTTGAAAACTCAATTTTGGACCACACATTTAATTAAATGATATGAAATATGTGGCTGAGATTAAATTTAATTAAAAAATGAATCAGGAGAGAGAATAAGTATTTTTGATGATTACAAAAGTTTAAATGTTAGTTACACATGTGTAACAAGTCGATTCGGTGTGTAAAAAAATACTATAATTTTTTTTACATTACTTACACTTACGTATTACACATGTTTAAAAAGAAAATTAAAAAATTTTTTTACGTTGAGTTCTTTCGAGTTCTTAAAGCTCAAAGCGGTTCTAAAAAGAAATCAATCCACTATATATATATATATATATATGGTAAAGATCCTAAGAGAAACATTTGAAAATTAAGAACTTTGAGAACCATTTTGGACCACTAAAAAAACCTCTAAAAAATCATAAAACAAAAAATATCAAAAATTTTAAAAATGTAAAAAAACCAAAATTCTTATATTTCATTCCGGTTTCATAAAAAATATAAAAAAAACTCCGTATTATACACATGTGTATAATTTCATTTAATCTCTAGTTACGTAATGTACACATATGTACATTATCGTATACCTTAAATCATACATATGTGTATAAAAAAACATGTATAAAATTTAAAAAAATAAGTATTATACATATGTGTATAATTTTGTTAAACCGATATTTTTTTCAATTTTTTTATAAAACCTGGATGAAAAATAAAAAAAATTTGGTTTTTTTACTTTTTTTATTTTCTAAGTTTTTTTTTTGTTTTATAATTTTTTTTTTATTTTTTTTTAAAAAGAGTGTTTTTTGTGGTTTAAAATGGTTCTCAAAGTTTTCAATTTCAAAAAAGTTCTCAAATGATCCTAATTATATATATATATATATAGGAGGGTTTAGAAAGGAGTTGTTGTATATAAGCGTGTTACAAGTGTAATAGACTTTGATTCTTGTTTCCAATAATCAAAAAACATCAATTAATCAATAACTGATTTTGTACATAAGTGTGTTACTATAATACTTATATATGTTTTTGTACTTAAGCGTTTTACAAGCGTAGTAGACTTTGATTCTTGTTTCCAATTAATCAAAAACCATCAGTTATTTAATAACTAATTTTGTACATAAGCGTGTTACTAGCATATTAGAATATTTATATATGTTTTTGTACATAAGCATGTTACAAGCGTAATAGATTCGTTTGAACAAATATATAACATATTTTAACCTAATTGTTTACAAAGTGTTTTTTGTTTTATTTTTAGATTTAACAAAGTGTTGTTTATGATTTAATAAGCGTATCACAAGCGTTTTTAACGAAGTGTTTTTTGATTTTATGATTTGTTTTAAGATACTCCATAATTACCATTCATTAAAAGTTTTCATACAAAAGACACCATTACAATACATACCATGAAACAAAAGAAGAGAGAAACCAAAGAAGAGTGAATAACAAAATAGATGTTACAAGAAACTATAAAAGTAAAGCATTTAAAAATTAACCAACCAACATCCAAACAATAAACTAAAAAATGTATCAATACAACCATTCAAAACCACATTCAAAACATTCAAAACATTTAAAAACATACAAATAGTTCCCAAAGTCACCAAATCACAAATGTTCCAAAAATCACCAAACACAACGCACATTCTTGCACTAATCAACTTTTGAAACTAACAAAGTACCCTCATTGAAGTCATATTCAAATCTGCACTTATCACCAATCTGTAATTCATTTTCCTCATTGAAATTTTTCCATTTTGGTAAATAATATCTGAACTTCATATTCGACACTTCACCATGAAGTTTCATTTTTCTTACGACCTTCGGGATTGACCAAAGTGATTAGCATTCCATCATAGGCATCAATCTTGGTAGCAATGTGACACGGAAGACGCTGTGAAAAGCAAATTTCAAATATATTATAAAGTTAAGATGATATTGTTAAAATTTAAACGAATATACTTATAAATAAAAAAGAAATTTAAAATTCAATTTACCATTTTTTGGCGACGTTCATGTGGAAGACGATTTTAGAGTTATCATTTTGCTCATCAAGATGAATTGGGTTTTGGAATGAACAACCTGATTGCTTAATTGATAGTTGAGAAACAACTGATTTGGACCAGGAAGGATAAATTCTATGCCATCTTCATGAAAGACATTAATATGAAATGTAATATCTGATATGATTTCAAACACAACAAACGAACCACCTTTCAAGTTGGTTTGTTTAAAAACCTCAATCCATCCATCATCTAGCAAACAACCCATTCCATCCCAAAGACATGAAACTTTAAACATAAATCTACCTGGAGCAATAAGCTCGAAAAACAAATTCATGTGATTTTCACCAAATTCTTGAATCACGTATCACTCAGGAAAATCCTGTGTTAATTAATAGACATTTGAATTTGGAAACAATCATTAAAAACATAAATTAAAACTTACCAAGTAATGGACGTGTCGGTTTCTGACTAGAATACATAACATAGTACCGGATTGATCATTTACGTTTCTTTTGAAAGTAAACATATTCAACATAGATGTTGACTTAAGCTCAAAAACAACATATGTTCCAGCTTCTATACATCATTCTCTGATTATTCAGTCCAACCGGTTCCAAAATAAAAGTCATCAAGTACTTTGATTATAACTACAAAAAATGTTCTACCACTTTGATCATAAATCAAACAACAGCCAGTATTCGATTTAATATCAGCAAACATTGGTTGAACAGCTTTAGGAATGAGCTATAAATAACACAAAAAATGTTCTTAGAATGTAATCTTACAAAACTGTAAAATTTTTCATAAAAAAAAATTGTTGATAACGTACCATCCTACTCATGGAATCGTTGTTGATATTTACCATGAACTTAACTCCATTACTGAGACATGGAATTTTTATGTCAAACGAGTCTGTATGTTCAGAACAAATTAACTAGGATAAGCGATGTCGACGAATATCATTGACTACATAAATCATAGTAAATACGAATTACAAATATTCAGGTTTAGAAGATGTTGATCGATATTAGACAACAACAAAATCTATAAGATGAAAACCAAACACTAAAATTAGAAACATAAATTGAATTAAATTCTTACCAGAAAGCTTGTAACGTACAAATGAGATTCAGTTTGTTGACCCGGTATTTAGATTATTGATTTAGGGTTATGAAGTTGGAAAGGGGTTTTATCAAGTATGTTGGAAAGGAGTTTTTATCAAATTCAATGAAAATATTTAATGAAAAAAATGGAAAAAGTTGTTCAAATAATACAATAAAAAAAGTTGGTTAATGAAAAAATGGAAAAAGTTTACAAAATTTACCATAATATTAAACTTCTAACATGTTTTTCAGGAGAGAAAATGTTAAGATTCCTTTTACATTTTTTATTAACTTTAATTGTGAACCTCATGATTCAAACTTTAATTAAAAACATGTGGTTAAGAATGAGTTTCTAGAGTTTTCACAACTCAAGTGAGTTTTTATTCTAACTTATATAGAAGGGTTTAAACTTTATATTAAACATTAACTAGAAATAAATAAAAATATAACATGAACCACATTGTTAACCCTAGAAAAAATAATACCTAAATTTAACGTATATATAATATTATACACAAAGTTACATAAAAACGTTAAATAATATACCTTATAACACATATTCAGGTTTAGAAACATAAATTGCATTAAATTCTTACCAGAAAGCGAAGTTAGAAAGTTAGAAGTTAGATTCTCGATTTAGAGTTATGATGTTAGGTTTTATCAATAGTTTGAAATTGTAAGATTGAGATTGATGGGACCGTGATCACAATCTAGATTGGTTTGAATTTTTATTTTATTTTAATTTTCTATTTTTTCCTACACATTTAATTATATATATATATATATATATTTTGGTTTTTGTTTTATAACTTATTATATTTAACATTTTAAAAAAATATAAAAACATAGTCTTACTTAGTTTTTTTATGAACATTCCGGTATAAATTTCGATAAAAATTGAGTTCGTTTAAAAAATCGTTTTTTTTAAATAAAATTAAAATTTTATCCATTATTGAACTATCTTATCTTAACCATTAGCAAGATTTTCTGGATAAGATTTACAACTTCGTAATAGAGAAGCTCATAACATTCTAGTGTTATCATTATCATAATGAATAAGTATGTAGTTTTGTATCATTATCATCTTCTAGGTTATCATCATTACCATATGTGTTATGATGATGAATAACATCATAAAGTTATCATCATTATCATGTGTTATAGTGGTTATCATCATAATCATCGATCACAGTCACCATGAAACGGCATCATCATCAGACGTGCGGGTAATCAACGTGGTCATTGTATAGGCTATCGTAGTCGGTGTCGATCATACGGGTAACATATATCTCGTTACCAGTGTCATCATCGTCGTCAATAGCATCATAAACACCAACATATATATGACCTATTGCCATGTACGAGGTGTATTCAGCATCGTATGGGTTATCGTAAACAAAACGCCCAATATTAGCGATCACTGTTGGCACCATCTTATGAATTGTTGTCGTCATCAAACGACATCATCAGTCGTACAGGCTACCATCAGTATGACCATCGTATACGTTATCATGGTCGCCGTCGATCATACGGGTTACATGTCATTAAACATCGGTGTCACCATCATCATCAACAACATATATATATATATATGTATATATATATATATATGTATATATATATATGTGTTTGTGTGTGTGTGTGCGTGTGCGTCTGTGTGGAGTATTGTCATATAGGTACCTACAATTGATCATCATCATATATATGTGTGATCATCATCATAGACATCATGATCATCATACAAGCTATAGTCGCCATCGTATTTGTTAGCGTAAGCAAACCGTACCATATAGGTTAGTAGTGTCATTATGATAATCACCACCAACCCAGGTTGCCATATCCATGTATTCATGTGGGTATCATTATAGTAGCATCGTCGTCGTCATAATTGGGCCGATCATCATGGTCATCATACGGGATTGCACCGTCATCGTCTCATGGATTACATATCCTCAATCATACTAAACACTACCTACTTCCACCATCCACCGCCCGCATTCGCCACAACCACTGGCACCAACCACAACGACCTACAGCACCAACCACTAACCACACACCACAACCACCCACCACCACACCTCCGCCACCACCACCACCCACCACCATCACCCACCACACCTCCGCCACAACCACCACCGACCTCCGCCACCACCACCCACCACCACACATCCGCCACCACGAACCACCACACCTCTGCCACCGTCCACCACCATCATGACCACCTGAACCCACCACCACCCACTAATATATATATATATATATATATATATATATATATATATATATATATATATATATAATACTGTACAATAATACCTAACCGTACGATTAAAATTTAAGGGGGTGTTTGGGATTCCTTATTTAGCCCACTTATAACTTTTCATTAAGTTTATAAGTTACAAAAGTGTAACTTATGGAACTTTTCCTCTCACAATATAAGCAATCCCAAACAACTTATTACTTTTCAATAAGTTTATAAGTTATAAGTTGGTGAAAATAAGCAATCCCAAACACCCCCTAAAAGCACGCGCCTCAGCTTCGTTTAAAAGGGTCAAATAATTACCCCCTAACGGCGATGATTATTCCCAAAATTCAACTGTGAAGAACAACCTCGTAAGTCAATATTCCTTAAAATTGTCGACGGTTCGTTTCGACTGTGAAGCACAAGGTCGAAGCACAAGCACAACCACAAGCATAAGGAGAAAATGAAGAACCCTAACTCATCTACTTCTGGAACGGAACCAAGGACGAAGAACAAGCACGATAGGTCTCAGAATAAAGATGGAACATGTGTTAATTTATGATTTTTTAGCGTTTTAGGTTCAATTATTCTAAAAATGTAACCGTTGTGAATTTAAGCATCAGTAATTGAGTTTTGCAAAGCATTTGTTTAAATCATCTTATGTAAGCTACCATCATGTGTTTAAGCGTTTTATAGCGTGTTGTTGTTGTAATACATATCTTGGTTTTTTAAATCTATGTGTAATATTAAATCATGTTATAAGCCTATGCTAAGCGTGTTATGGCTTTGGTATGAGAATTATCAATGTGATGTTTGATAAGCGTTTTCCGTTTACTTGTGATTCGTGTTGTTATCCCCTACCCCCATGTTTTATTGTATGTATGTGATTCAGTTGTAAAAAAACAAGACTGATAAAGCTAAGCATCTAAACGAGAAAAGAGATGAAAATACAGATAAAAGGAAGACTAAAAAGGTTGCTCCGGTGGTGAAAAAGGTGAAAACAACACATGTTGCGGAAGCAGACTCTGATTCAGACCTTGACACAAAAATTAACAGGTTGTTGTCAAAGCGGAAAGAGGTGGAAAAAAGCACCTCTGACCCAGACTTTCAGCGTCCGAAAAAGAAAGCCATTAAAGAAAAGAAACCAGTTTATAGGACATCAAGAAAACATTTTCTTGAATTTGTAGAAAAAAATTGAAGAATAGGTGTGCACCTTATAATATTGTTGATGCAGTGAAGGCAATGACCCCTACCCAAAAAACTTGTGTAGAATAAATGGGTTTCGGGTCAATGTTAAGACTTCAAGTAACCCAAACTTCAACAACTATGGATATTGGTTGCTCATGAACTATAATAACCGTTTAAATGAATTGAACATTAGGATCGGTGTTATTAAGATAACACCACAAAAAGTACATGAAGTGTTGGAGATACCAATGGGTCAGATTCCTGTTTTAGACAAGAGTAGATCAAGATTGGGGGAAGATGTTACTACAGATTCGTTCAAAAATCAATTCTCGACTCCAAGAATAGGTATAAAGCATGTGAGAGAGAAACTGGCCGCGGATTAAGGCGTTGGTGAACTGTTTAAGATTAATTTCCTTGTGTTGTTCAACACCTGTATAGGATTTATGACAAAATCAACAACAGTCAATCAACGATTCATCACCACAATTGATAAAACCTCGGATATTCCAAATATGGATTGGTGCAGCTATGTTATTGAAAACTTGAAAATGACAAAGGAAGACTGGAGAGATATCAACGCTCAATACAACGATCCGATCACCTTCCTTGTGATGCTTTACACGCATGAATACCAGATAAAATATGGTCCATTTGGGACTCCCGTCACAACGCATGCAGTCAGCTACATAATAACAACTACTCTTAATAAGATGGAAAAATACTTGGAGAATAATGGTCTTCCCTTAGAAGAAGATAATGGAAATGATGAAGATGAGGTATATGTTATAGTTGGTGTTGCAGATGCTACTGAGGTTGCTACTGCTGCTGTGACATTTAGTGTTGACGAGAAGGGGATTGATGCGGTTGCTGCTGCTCCTGCTGCTGTGACCGTTAATGCTGCCGGGAAGGGACTTGATGAGACTGCTGATGCGACTGTTGCTGATAATGCTGCTATGACAAGTAGTGCTGCCGGGAAGGGACTTGATGAGACTGATGCTGCGACTGTTGCTGCTACTGCTGTTGTGAAAGTTAGTGCTGTCGGGAAGGGACTTGATGAAGTTGCTACCGCGGCTGCTGCTACTACTATTCCTGTGATAGTTAGTCTGCCGGGAAGGTGCTTGATGAGACTGCATGTGGTGGTACATATGGTGATGCATCTGCCGGTAAGCCTGGAGTTGAAGAAAACACTACAGCTGAGGAGAAACAAGAACATAGTGAGAAATTTGTTATTTTCTTCTAAAAACTCTCATATCTCTTATTTCTATATGTATTTCATGTAATGCAACGTTTATATAACAACATTATATATAATAAAATACAGATGGTCAAAGTGCATCTGAAACAGATAATGCTGATCAAACAGCTGAACAAGATTTGGATGATTATGTAAGCGTTTATTCACATTTAAGTTTGCAAATGCCATTGGGAACACACACCCAGGAGCTGGTTGACTATTATTTAACTCCACTACAACTGGCTGGGATAAATTGAAAATGTTTTTGAATTAACAATAACTATATTTCTTTTTATAGTCTTGGAATAAGGCAATGGATAAAAAGTTGAAGAAATTTGATAAAATTTGCTCAGAGATCAACGAGTTAGTCCGTCAAGCAAAGGATAGACATCCATCAAATCACAATATCTTTGCTAGATGTTGTGAATGGGAAAACATATTCACTAATAATGTGGTCCCTAAAACACAAGAAACTGACACCATATAACGCTTATCACTCTTTAATTTAGGTGAGAAACAAATTATATTTTATTCTTTCAATTTTCTCTTTCCCATTTCAAAACTATTTTTGTTTAAGTTGAAAGATCCCAATACTTATACAGCTGCAGCAATAGATTCAGTTGATTCAGATATTGGTGTTGGTGGTCCAGTGGTTGCTCAAAAAGGTATTTGGGCTAAATTAATTATAAGTATAATTAAAACGCTCATAAAACGCTTATGCTGTTATTTTAAACTTATTACATGTGTGTGATGCAGTTGATTCAGATGTTGGTGTTGGTGATCCAATGGCTAATCAAAAAGGTATATGTACCAGCTTAAATATAATCACAGTTAAAAACGCTAATAAAACGCTTAGGCTGTTATTTTGAACATATTACATCTTTGGCTGTCGTAAAAAATGATGCAGGTGATGCAGGTCAAGAAAACAATGTCTCATGCGCATATATTGATAAAGTTGTTAATACAGTGGTTGAGTGGGCTAAAGAAGGTATCTAATTATAAATAAAAACAAAAGGGGTTGAAGGTATTTAATTATAGTTACAATTATTTTCAGTCAAATTTAAAATGAGTTGTTTTATATTTAACAATTGACATCGGATTGTCAACAAGTGATAACCTCATTACACTAAAATCTCCATATCTTCTGAGAGAGGTTGACGTATCCGCTAGTGTCACTGAAGATGAAGAAATAATTTCAGAGTATATATTTTTTTGTCTTGAAGACATTTGGGAGGAGGTCTACGAGTCCACTCACACAGAATCGTTCAAGGTGATCTTTGAAAGCTACTGTCCAGGCAGTTATATAACCACCAATGCAATGGATGCATTCATTGAACTAATGAACTATGAAGAAAAGAAGAAATCTACAGCATCACCGTTCAGATTCTTTGCTTCAATCACCGTGCTGGTACAAATTAATCTACTTTCTTTTTACTATTATAAAATACTCAATAAATGCTTTAATCATTTGCATTTTAATTATTATACAGACAAGTGACCATTATGTTGAGTCAAGGGGTTACACAGACAAAGAAAGGCTGGATGTGTTTTCAGACAACATCGAAAAATAAATGGCAATTTTTGGAATTCTATCACTCAAGGAGGTTGCTATAGTGTTTGTGCCAATTCTACAACACGATCATTTCTTTGTGGTTACCTTCAATATTCAAACATGAGGGATAGAATTACTTGACAACAGTGCAAATCAAGAAATACCAGCTGATGCAAAGTTTAAAAGCTTATAAGACAAATCAAAATCAATTAGAGAGAATTTTGAAGAAATATACGGAAAGACTCCTGATATACTGGGAAACATATATACCTTTAACCCAAAAACATACATACCTGCTATAAAAATTGTCAAAATACTTAAACTGCTTTCTATTTTTTTAGAGAAACATCTTTTGCATGTATCTTACTACAATCAAACACCCCATTACTCAGCAAATCCAAATAGCAACAATCAATAGAGTGAAGATGGGATGGAGAACAAAAAATAATGGAATATATTGTGATATTTTTGCTATGAGACACATGGAGAAATATGATGGGAAAAGACAATGGGGGTGTAATTTTTGCAAGGAAGGCAGTAAACAACAAAAACAACTAAAAAGGTTGAGGTCAAAGTATTTGTGCCTTTTCGGATGTAAACCAACACAGAAATACTCTTATCAAGAAAGCACATGTACTCCATGAAAATAACAACACTTTTTTAACCGGAGAAAAGTTGATTGCTGAACTTAAGAAAAAGCAACAACAAATTTGAATGATTTCAAAACTGACTGCCATGTACTTTAAGATACTTGTTAGATGTTATGATATGGAATTATGGAGATCTCTAGTCTTCTGTTACCACTTTGTATTGTAAGTTAATAGTTACATGTTGAATCAATGTTTTAACACAAAGATAAAAATTTTATTATTACTAAAACACACATATAAACACACCATCACAAACATACAAATTTTATTATTACTAATCTCTGAGTGACATTAGAAACTTCAACTTCAATTCCATTGAGCAATTCAGTTCAAGAATTGCCTTGCCCAAAAGTTTTAACGGGTCAAGCTCTTTCTGTCCTACGTCAACCATAAACAAAACAGCAAGATCTCGGATAGTACTAGCGGGCATTCGAGTAAGAACTTTTGCAATGACATCCCTGGCATCCAAGTTGTTGTTAGTATTTACAAATTCTTCAGTAAGAGTTTTCCGACAAGCTTTATCTGCCTCGATTTGATCCTCAATTTGCCTCCTGAGGACATCCTTGTAGGATGTGGATGATGACGAGCAATCCGTTATTAACTAAAAACATAATTCAAAATTATGTAAGTATATGAGTTTTACAAATGTGGTGTAGGTATATATAACCAAAAGGCTCACGGACTAAACAGTTAATATGTAAGAAAAATTATTAAACGCTTATAGTAAGCTAACAAATTAAAAAAGAAATGACACTTTTAAAGTACACTAAAAAACGAATAGTAACTGTGTAATAAAAAAACAAAAGGGTGTCCCACGCTTGGGAAACGCTCACACTTGTCTCATTTGTTTTTTTTAAACTAGAGATTACATTTATATCACCTGTCAAAATTGGAAAAAATATTTATATATTATACACTTGTTTCAAAATTAATTTGGGAAATTAATTACATTTATACCTACTCACCTGTCAAAAATCTTAAAAAAATATTTATGTAATGATAGCCTACATTAAGTTAACTAAAAAAAAACTATATCTCACACTTGTAGTACGCTTTAAATAAGCTATATCTTACTAGATAGGCTACAAATCAAACTTAAAATTACTGTCTCAACTACCAAAAATTAAATTTTAGGTCTATATATTGTAACATCTATTTTGTTATTCACTCACACTAAACATTTCAAAAAAATAATAAAAATGTATTCTTGTGACAAAACCGTGAAGAACATGGTGAAAGCAAGAATATATCTTGAAAAAGAGAAAGACGATACTTTGTTGAAGACAATCGAAGAGATTAGGGCTAGACTCACATTTGAAAAATCAAAGACCCTCGACTCATGTAAACTCATGTTGATAGAACCAGACACTGAGTTTAAGGCAAAGGCTGTTGATTATCTGAAACAACAGTCTGCATGCTACGACTCAATGTGTGTGACTCTGGTTGACACCGTAACTACGGTGTCAACCAACATGAGTTTTAACAAGCTGGGGTCGGAGATTGTGGACAAGGCGGAGTGATGGAGATGTTAGCTTTGCTTGTCTTGTTTTTTTTGTGAGGTATTGTAATGGTACTTTTTGTATGGCATCTTTTGATGAATGGTAAATATGGATTATCTTAAAATGTTTTCTTATCATGTTTTATGGATCATCTAATGGCTATCTCTTTCTTTGTTAAAAACGCTTGTGATACGCTTGTATCGTAAACAACACTTTGTTAAATCTAAAAATAAAACAAAAAACACTTTGTAAATGATTAGGTTAAAATATGTTATATATTTTTTCAAACGAGTCTATTATGCTTGTAACACACTAATATACAAAAAGATATATAAATATCCTAATACGCTAGTAACACGCTTATCCCCTTTAATTTAAATTAAAAACTATGCCAATAATCTATTGGTTATTAATTAAAAGGGAGGCAAAACTCAAAAAGCTCCAAATTGGCTCCAAATATTCAAAAACTCCAAATTATTTAACACTCCAAAAATCAAATTACACTCCAAATTATTAAAAAACTTTTCCACTCCACAAATCAGACGACACTGAAGGCTACTCCAGAAAAACAATCGAAGATGAATCTTATAGATGAAACAATCGAAGATGAACATGTTTTATACTCCGATGAGGAAGCCAACGACGACGACACTCAATCAGACGACACTGAAGGCTACTCCAGAGAGGAAGCCAACAACGACGACGCTCATGGAGACGATGATATAGCGACGATGGCTATCGAACCCATCAACAGTTTGGCTACTAGGAAAAAAACCTACAAGGGGGTTGACGAGGTTACCTAAGCTATGTACCAATTATGCAAACTCTGGTGGTGTCAGACTGGTAGTGGAGTTTAATAATCTAGGTAGGCTCACTGGTCAAACCTGTTCAAAGTTTGCAAGTTTTTTAGGGGATGTTGTAAGGGAAATCGTTGGCTTGAGACATTTAAGTTGGAGGGAGGTCACAAAGGAGCTTAGAGTTAAACTGTGGGAACAAATAACAGTTATTCTTTATTTTTATTTGTGCATTTTATATATGTTGTTTGATGCAGAAATATTTTGAGAAGTAATTTACCTTTACTAGATTATATTATGCAGAAATATTTTGAGAGTGAGGCGTGTCACAGGCCTTCTGTGATGAATCGGCTCAGACACATTCTTCGGAATTTTCAAAGAAAAATGTATGCCAAATACATTATGTCAAACATGTTGGAATTACGTATGCCCGAGACACATACTTATACTAATGTGGCTAACTGTGTTTGATCCAAGTCGGGTCATACCCAATAACAAGCTAGACAACACCAAATGTATTCTTTAATGATTTGATCACTTAAACGAATACCGAACACTACGTGTTTAGAAAATTGGTTTTCTAAACAAACACACTTGAGGATTTAAATAAATTATCTGGATAATTTGTTTATATAAATTAATTATTTAATTGGTTAAATAATTATGTAAATGCATGTACATTTTATAAAATTAAGTTTTATAAAATGAATGGAGATGGTTTTAAAATGGTTAAAACAAAATAACAAAAAAAAAAAAAAAAAAAAAAGAAAGAAGCCGTCCACCCCATGTGGGTGGAAGGTTTTGGTCCAATCAAAATCTTTTGCTCCATGTGATAACCTCTTTATGAATCTCCAATAACAAGACATGCATTCAAGTCTTTTTTGGTATCTTTCAAGTGTTGAAAAATTCAAAAAAAATCCTCTCTCTTTTCTCTCTAAACTCACGGCTCACTTTGGGCAGAAAATAGTGAGCTTTGTGAGCTAGTTTGGTGTTCATAAATCCTAGCAAAACAACTTGGTGTTGTCACAAATAGCTTGGGGTATCACACTCTTGAGGTCTTCTTCTTTGGAGGCTTGTCATTCATCCACCATCATCTTCAACAACCCACTTGTTCTTCTAAAGGTAGAAGAAGGTACAATTTACATTTTGTGAGCATCTTGTTCTTGTAATTTTGATCCTTGGCTTCGGGTTTTAGTTTTAACATAATGGTATGTTCATTAACAAGTTTTAAAATATAAGCTTCCGTTGCGTTTTTCTAGTTAAATATGGTTAACTTGAACTTTGATAATCTTGTATAAAACCCAACAATGGCATCAAGAGCCGGTTACAAGGACTTATGCTTCTTACATGTTCATAGATTTCGGGTTTTTCATGGGTGAAAAAGGGGTCCGAAATTTTGGTGGATTTTACCCCTCATGGATTTGTAAGATCTTGACATGCATGGAAAGATCTTAGGAAACCATTATTAACATTTGGATGTTGAAAATAAAAAAAATAATAAAAAAAATTTTTGGGCCGTAGCCTCTTGGGGGGGGGGGCCGATTTTATTTGGTGATTTTGGGCATTGGTTGCTTAGGTTGCATGCTTAGAACATTTGGTATGTTTGGATGTGTCATAACCGAAACCTAGACCTTGGATGTGTTGATTGTTGTTTGTGTATGTTGATTATGTTTATTATTCAATATGGTTGTAATAATTCATAATCTTAGGCTTGTGTAATTTATTTATTCATAAGTTGGTTTGTAATAAATAGATTAGTTGCATTTTCTTTTTTTTAGAAAAATATGTATTAGGATACATTTTGTAAAAATTGAAGATGCAAGAATTGGTGGATTTGGGCCTTGGACCGAAATTTTGGGCTTGTTGGGCCTCACCGGCCCATCATGGGATTCAAGCCCATTAGGCCCATAAATTTCACTCTTGGGCCCAAGAAGACTTTTGGAAGTTTGGAGCCCATTAACAAGCCCAACAAGAACACAACAACTTGGAAAGGATACTTGAAGCATTTGGATGCAAGGTCA
The DNA here is from genome assembly GCF_021521415.1 of Bidens hawaiensis. Taxonomy (NCBI): domain Eukaryota; kingdom Viridiplantae; phylum Streptophyta; class Magnoliopsida; order Asterales; family Asteraceae; genus Bidens; species Bidens hawaiensis. The sequence continues at coordinate 360,920 of NW_027492341.1, read as the reverse complement.
AGTGGGAGTCAACATTCCATCCTTGTGTCATGTTTTGTCCCTTAGGTGTGACTTATGACCTATACTTGTTTCGGCTAACAAGTATGGTCAAACTTAGCGGTTCTCGGTTATGACTATATTTTGCATATGTATGCTTGGTTGTTTGTTTTACTTTATGTAATGTGTGGTTGATAGATATTAGGATATCCAAACCGTCACATAGGAACGACAACAAGCATGAAACGGGTTCTAATATATATTTGGTAATATCTCGTCAATTAGTTTAATTAAATGGGTTTATTAAAACTAAGCGATTACTCACATATAATAAAATTGGTTTTATTATAACTTGAACCTTGAAAATTGGTTTTCAAAATCGCCATATTACTAAATGCATGTTAGGATATGGCATAATGTTTTTCAAACTAGAATATTGGAAAACTTAAAAATCCCTTTTTCATAATTACCAAGGAAACAAGTCTAACACCATCCTTTTGTATGACACTTAACGTATTAGGGAACTTTAAATGGGATAAAGGTCACCTAACCATTTTGAGCAAACTAATATACTTAGGGTAATATTAACATATTTGTGGGATAAAGGTCACCTAACCACTTGTATGTTAATCTTACATGTTTATACAAGAAGGACGACTTGAATTGGAAACCATGTGATAAAGGTCACCTAAGCATGGGATCCAATGGTGTTGATGGGATAAACATGCCAACACGAAATAAGGATTTCGAATGGTCCCATACCTCTAGAAGTTGCAAAGGGTTGCAATTGTCAAGATTGACTACCTTGTTAAATCAAATAACGGGATAAAGGTCACCTAACCGAAATTTGATTTATCGTTGGATTCTAGAATTTAATTATTATTTTAAAATCTGGAATAAAAGGGTATTAATAATTAAATTGATTATAATACTAAATAGAACTTTGTTAAATTTTGTAGATGGCCGCTAACAATGCTAACACCTCTACCCATAACACCCGTAACCTATCCTTAAGAACCATCCTTGAAAAGGATCGTCTAAACCATAATAACTTTATGGATTGGTATCGCAACTTGAGAATAGTTCTCAAACAAGAAGAGATATCATATGTCTTAGACGATCCCATTCCCGACGAGCCTAACGTGGAAGATGAGGAGGCTTATAACGATTGGGTCAACTACACCAAAGATTCGGTGCAAGCCTCTTGCCTCATGTTAGCGACTATGATTCCCGAAATCCAAAAGGATTTCGAGCATCATGGGGCATACGACATGATAACTCAATTGAAGGAAATGTTCCTTCAACAAGCTAGAGCCGAACGTTTCGAAACGGTTCGAGCGTTTCATGCATGTCGTATGGAGGAAACCCAAAGCGTCTCATCTTATGTCCTAAAGATGAAAAGCTACATCGAAAAGCTTCGTAGGTTGAATTGTCCCGTGTCTAATGAGTTGGCTACGGATTTGATCCTCAACTCTTTGACCAAAAGGTTTGAAACCTTTGTCATGAATTATAACATGAATGGATGGGACAAAAGCATTGGTGAGCTTCACGCAATGCTAAGAACGGCCGAAGCGGGAATGGGTAAAAGGGTTTTACCCGTTCTAACAATCAATGAAGGAAAAAGGGGACATAACTCCAACCCCAAAGCAAGTGTTGCTAAGGGCAAGGGCCACGTCCAAGGAAAGGGAAAGAGGAAAGCCATCACGCCCACCAAACCGAAGGAAAAGAAGCAAAAGGTTGCGGCGCAAGATCCATGCTTTGAGTGTGGAGAGATAGGTCATTGGAAAAGGAATTGTCCGACCTATCTCAATGCGTTAAAAGATAAGAGGGATGCGGGGCATACCTCAGGTATTATCTTTACTATACATATTGAACTAAATGTTATTTCTTCAAATACATGGGTACTTGATACCGGATGTGGAACTCACATTTGCAATTTGTTGCAGGGGTTCAAAAGAAGTAAACAACTCAACAAAGGGGACATTAGTCTCTTTATGGGCAATGGAGCAAGAGTTGAAGTCCAAGCCCAAGGAGACTACTTGTTAAAGCTTCCAAGTGGTTTGGAAGTAATTTTGAAGAATGTTTTGTATGCTCCTAAGTTAAGGAGAAACATTATTTCCGTGTCCCTTTTAAAACAATGTGGCTTTGATCTTAAATTTATAGATTATGATATTCATGTTTTGATGAATGGCATGTTTTATTTTAAAGCTATACCCATGAATGGTATATATGAAATAGATCAAAGTGGTATGTCACATAGTAGTTCAATGTACAATGTCAACACCAAGAAACTCAAGAAGGACTTGGGAGATTCCTATCTTTGGCATTGTCGCCTTGGACATATAAGCAAGAATCGCATGCAAACTCTTCGAAAGAGTGGTATTCTAGAAACAAATGAGTATGATTCATTTGATGTATGTGAATCTTGTTTACAAGGCAAAATGACAAAGCAACCCTTTAATAAAACTTTTGAAAGGTCAAAAGAGTTATTGGGTATCATACATTCAGATGTATGTGGTCCTTTTAGACCAATGACTAGGAATGGTGAAAGATACTTCATTACCTTTATTGACGATTATAGTCGATATGGTTATGTGTACTTAATGAAACACAAAGATGAAGCTTTTGAAATGTTCAAAGACTTCAAAACTGAAGTAGAAAGACAACTCAAGACAACAATCAAAGTACTTCGTAGTGATAGAGGAGGTGAATACCTAAGTGGTGTTTTTCAAGATCATCTTAAGAGTTGTGGAATTATTTCACAACTTACTCCACCTGGAACACCACAACATAATGGTGTGTCTGAAAGGAGAAATCGTACCCTATTAGATATGGTTCGATCGATGATGGCTAGAAGCACTTTACCTCTATCATTTTGGGGCTATGCTTTACTTTCCGCTGTTCGCATATTGAATATGGCTCCAACCAAGAAAGTGGAGAAGACACCTTTTGAAATATGGCATGGAAAGGCTCCATCGCTATCATTCTTAAAAGTTTGGGGTTGTGAAGCTTATGTAAAGCAATACACCCCAAACAAATTAGAAGTCCGATCACTAAGTGTATCTTTATAGGTTATCCTAAAGATGATATAGGATATTACTTTTACGACCCTAGTGAGCAAAATGTTATTATTGCTCGAAAGGGTAAGTTCTTGGAAACTAAGTTCCTTGAGGAAGGAACTAATAGTAGAACAGTGAAATTTGATGAGGATCAAGAATCACAAGATGATACACAATTGGTTGATACTAGCACTCAACAAGAGGTTGTTGAAAGTGATCAAGTGGTTGATCAAAACACACAAAACGTTCGCAGATCTGGTAGAGTTAGCAATCCACCTGAAAGATATGGATTTTTTGTAGAAGGTTGCTACGTGGTAGATTCGGATGAACCAACCACATACCGTGATGCAATGTCCAAGAATGATTGTGACAAATGGCTTGAAGCCATGAACGTTGAGATGCAATCCATGTATGACAACCAAGTTTGGGAATTGGTTGAACTACCACTCAACTCCAAAGCTGTTGGAAGTAAGTGGGTTTTCAAAAGAAAAACTGATATGCATGGAAACTTGGATACTTATAAAGCAAGACTTGTAGCTAAAGGTTTCACTCAAACTCAAGGGGTTGATTATGATGAAACTTTTTCGCCTGTGGCAATGCTAAAGTCTATTAGGATATTATTTGCCATAGCTGCATATTATGATTATGAAATTTGGCAAATGGATGTCAAGACCGCTTTCCTAAATGGATATCTTGAGGAAGATGTCTATATGGTTCAGCCTGAAGGTTTTGTCGATCCGAAACATCCTAATAAAGTATGCAAGTTAAAGAAATCAATCTATGGATTGAAACAAGCATCTAGAACTTGGAATCATCGTTTTGATGAAGAAATCAAAAATTTTGGATTCATCAAGAATGCTGATGAGGCTTGTGTGTATAAGAAAGCTAGTGGGAGTATAATTACCTTCTTAGTATTGTATGTCCATGACATTCTACTATTTGGAAATGACATTCCAACCATGGAAAGCGTTAAGGCTTGGCTTGGAAGTAGATTTTCCATCAAGGATCTTGGTGAAGCTGCCTATATTTTGGGAATAAAGATCTATAGGGATAGGTCAAGGCGCTTGATAGGTTTGAACCAAAGTACATACATTGATAAGATCTTGAAAAGGTTCAAGATGGAAAACTCCAAGAAAGGTTTTGTACCTATTCAAAGAGGGACCATATTGAGTTCAGCTCAATGCCCAAGCTCAAAGGGTGAGCAAGAGACAATGAAACAAATCCCATATGCTTCTGCTATAGGATCCATCATGTATGCGATGATATGTACTAGACCGGATGTGTCATGCGCTTTGAGCATGACAAGCAGATATCAACAGAATCCAGGAAACAGTCATTGGATGGCTGTTAAGAACATATTGAAATACCTTAGGAGAACTAAGGATATGTTTCTGATATATGGATCTGGTGAGGAGGAACTCGCCATAAAAGGTTACACGGATGCGAGCTTCCAAACTGATCGAGATGATTCTCGATCACAATCTGGGTATGTGTTCACTCTTAATGGAGGAGCTGTCTCTTGGAAGAGCTCAAAACAGGAAGTGGTAGCATTGTCCACTACAGAATCAGAATACATCGCCGCTTCATTGGCAGCTCAGGAAGCTGCATGGTTGAAGAAATTCATTACTGATCTAGGGGTGGTCTCTTCCATTCAAGACCCTCTAGAAATCTTTTGTGACAACGAGGGTGCGATTGCACAAATCAAGGAACCTCGTTCGCACCAAAAGACAAGGCACATAGAGCGGAGATTCAACTACATAAGGGATGAAGTTGAAAAGGGAAAGATATGTATTCGCAAAGTTGGAACTGATCAAAATCTTGCGGATCCATTCACGAAGCTCCTAGAAAGACCGAAACATGAGCGTCATGCGAGTGGCTTAGGACTTCGATATTCTAGTAATTGGATTTGATCTATTTTGTATTAAAGTTTAAAAGACTTTTGTAATTTAACTCTTTTATATGATTATGGAATCTTGAGTTAAATTCTAATTTTGCATGTTTAATCCATGAATAAGTTATCTTATTCTAAAAGTCCGTAGTCGATCACATTTGTGGGAACAAATATGAAGCAAGACTATTATGAACTAGGATTGGTGGATATTCATAAGGAATGAATATAGAACATAGGTATGCTGCCAAGGTTCATAGATATTTGTGGGATACAAATATTGGACTGACCCGCTCTCAATATTACTACATGGAGTCGATTGACCTGATCATTAGTAATTTTGAGTAAAGGAGAATTTCATATTATCCTTAGACCTGAGATGTATATTGGGTCTTGATTTTCACCAAGTATTACACTTTGACTCTCCCCTTCGCTATTCGTAAAAGATGGTACATAAGGATGAGCTCAGGTGGAGTATAAAAGTGATAGTGAGAGGCGTATACAGTCAAGATGGAATTTGTTCCTCTTATGTGTTGAGAGTTTAGATGTCTAAGGCCTGATAAAGTTGAATTGTAAAGAGAATGATCACCTATGTCTCTTAGATCCAACATGACATCTAGTAACAAAGGGATATAATGATAGATTCACCTAAATCATATCAAGTAAGGGACTTGAAGGGATGATGTTATTGAATGGCACTTCGTCAAACACATTAGGGGTGGTGAACTGTTGTTAGGCAGTATTCACCACTTGCATTAATTTTCTATGTATCTCGTGCAAGTGGGAGATTGTTGGAATTACGTATGCCCGAGACACATACTTATACTAATGTGGCTAACTGTGTTTGATCCAAGTCGGGTCATACCCAATAACAAGCTAGACAACACCAAATGTATTCTTTAATGATTTGATCACTTAAACGAATACCGAACACTACGTGTTTAGAAAATTGGTTTTCTAAACAAACACACTTGAGGATTTAAATAAATTATCTGGATAATTTGTTTATATAAATTAATTATTTAATTGGTTAAATAATTATGTAAATGCATGTACATTTTATAAAATTAAGTTTTATAAAATGAATGGAGATGGTTTTAAAATGGTTAAAACAAAATAACAAAAAAAAAAAAAAAAAAAAGAAAGAAGCCGTCCACCCCATGTGGGTGGAAGGTTTTGGTCCAATCAAAATCTTTTGCTCCATGTGATAACCTCTTTATGAATCTCCAATAACAAGACATGCATTCAAGTCTTTTTTGGTATCTTTCAAGTGTTGAAAAATTCAAAAAAAATCCTCTCTCTTTTCTCTCTAAACTCACGGCTCACTTTGGGCAGAAAATAGTGAGCTTTGTGAGCTAGTTTGGTGTTCATAAATCCTAGCAAAACAACTTGGTGTTGTCACAAATAGCTTGGGGTATCACACTCTTGAGGTCTTCTTCTTTGGAGGCTTGTCATTCATCCACCATCATCTTCAACAACCCACTTGTTCTTCTAAAGGTAGAAGAAGGTACAATTTACATTTTGTGAGCATCTTGTTCTTGTAATTTTGATCCTTGGCTTCGGGTTTTAGTTTTAACATAATGGTATGTTCATTAACAAGTTTTAAAATATAAGCTTCCGTTGCGTTTTTCTAGTTAAATATGGTTAACTTGAACTTTGATAATCTTGTATAAAACCCAACAAAACATCGGTAAACCTCTGAAGCTAAAGGCGATACTCAGGGGACACAGGACGATGATCAGGCAAGAAGACTGGGATCGTTTCGTTGAGTACACACTATCAGAGAAGTTTCAGGCATAAATCCTGCACATTATCAGAGAAGATTATGTTTTTTTTTAAATATAATTAAATGTGTGGTTGAAGAAACACTCGGCTTCAACAAAGGGAGCTCGAGTAAACAATGTTTTTGATCATCACATGGGACGAGGGGGTTATACCTACCTTCGAGAGAAACTGGTAATCATTTAACTCTCTAGTTCAATGATTTGTTGGTTATGTGTCTAATGCATGACCGAAAGCTGCTTTCTCTTGAATATCTTACAAGGTCAAAAACAAGGAACTTGCACCGGATGAGACTCCCGGTCGTGCATTAATGTGGATGAAAGCAAGGGAGGACGAAGATGGTGCATACAAGAATGCTGTTGTCGAAGGCTTGGCAACCAAATTAGTATGTTTTAGTATTAAACTTTTTAAATCATGTTAAAGTCAATTCATTGCCACACACACAACCTTATATTGGCGTCAAACAAACTTGAGTCTGTCTAACTTGTCTCATCACTTGATGTGGATACATAAGCGTGTTACAAGAGTAATAGACTTTGATTCTTGTACATAAGCGTGTTACTGGCATATTAGAATATTTATATATGTTTTTGTACGTAGGTGTGTTACAAGTGTAATAGACTCGTTTGAACAAATATATAACATATTTTAACCTAATCGTTTACAAAGTGTTTATTTACTTACAGTAGTTCATGAAATCTGACGTTTTATGCTTGTAAGGAATCGGCAGTTTGACATTTGTTTTCTTGCAGGTTCAGCATGAGGAGCAGATCGCCTCCGGAGCCTTAACACTTGAACCGTGCACAGATGCTGTCACCTTAGTTCTTGGCAAAGAGAAAGGTGGGTCTTTAAAAGGGATTGGGTACGGATTGACAGCAGGTAAATATTGGGGTGTGAGTCGGGTAAAATGCCCGTTCAAGAAACGGTTTGCCCAACTTGAGTATAAGGCGGTGCCGAGAGATGAAGTGGTGAACAAGTTGACGTCTCTACTTGAATCCACGAATGCTATGCTAGCAAGCCGTGAGAAGGAACAGTTAGTGTTTGAGGCCATGTTTAGAATTCTCGAAGGAATGTTGCCGCAAATATCGGCAAGTCAAGTAAGTGACGTATGTTACATATAAACATATTAATTAATGCATTCAACATACATAATTGGCACTATTTTTGTCACAATTCGTAGGTAAATCTTGTTCCCAATCAGGTTGGTTCTAACCAAAGTACTAGTGCTGTGGGGCAAAATAAAATGCCAACACCGGTAAGTATCTGACAGTTTCTTTGTTTATTACAACTTTCCATGTGATTTTTCATTTTCCATAACCTAATAAATTGATTTGTAGGCCAGTTCTTTGGGAAACATCTTTACCTCAGGTGAGGCTGTGCAACAAGAATCCACTCCTCAGGTAAGCATTTGACAGTTTGATTGATTTTTTTTAATAATTAACTTTCCATGTGAGTGTGCTGATTTTGCATAAGTTAATTGTAGGCCAAGTCTGTGAATAAAATAGTTTTCCAAACGGTACTTGCTCCCCAGATCGCGACATCAGTAAGTATTTGACAATTTCGGTACTTTTTATAATTCGTTTCCAATGTGAGTGTGCTCATTTTCTATTACCGAATTGCAGGTCAAGTCCGAGGACAAAAATGGTGACCAAACGGTAGTCGATCCCCATAGCGCGACATCAGTAAGTATTTGACAATTTCAGTTTTTATATTTTATAACCTAATAAGTCTAACAATTCCAATTTCTTTTATATTACCAATGAAGCCTGTAGAGAACAATTTTGACCAAACATCAACATAACTACACCACACTCCGGATTGTAACGGCTCGAAAAAACCAACAGTACTTGACAGTTTCATATTTTTTGTTCCGAGTTCCCTTTAACTGTTGATTGATTTCCATCCATAAGATGAATCGTTGAATGATTTTGAAGTAAAACAGAGAAACCGTAAAAGAAAAGTTGATGTATCTACGGATGAAGCTTCCCCACATCCTGAAATAAAGGTATGCACATCGCGAAACATTGTTAATTTCCCACCAACATGGCATATCCATGAGTATGTACTTATATATTGACTTCAACTAAGCCATCTTAATTTTCCATGCTTGTTTATTGTGACAATCGTCAATTTCAGGTTAACTCCGTTAACTCAACTCCGTCAATTCAAACTTAAAGATCATTGAATCTATAATGCACACTTCATTACATTTAAACTAGGGTTTAAATGACGCTTAACACTTACTACATGTGTAGTCTTTCGGGAATTGCATCGTAACGCAAACGAGTTGACGCAAACAATTGGTGAATTAACAAAAACGTCAACATAATAATTATGTGATAATTATGTGTTAACATATGTGTTACTTGATTATATGGTGTGTAATGCTAGACAAGAAACAAGAACTAAGTTAGTTAAGCTAGGAAAAGTAATACTTAGAAGTGGAGGGGCCAAAGTGTAACATAGTATTCTATAAATATATCATTAACAACAAACCCTAACTTATTCTCTCCCCACACACACAATCCCGATCGGAGCTTCCTTCCTTGTGAACCCTTGGCTGCCGTCACCTATACACACACATACAACCATCAAATCAAGTCCTTGATTGAAGAATTAGGTGCTAGGAAGGTATAATTGATTATCCTATACATCCTTATTACTTGATTTTGATGTTTGTTGGGTTAATTGTAAACCCTAGCTGCCGATTCTATATGTGTATGTAGTTATTGTGATTGTTGTTGATTAATTGATGATTTGATAAATAGATTGGATGTTGTTACATGTTGATTGTTGTGTCTATGATTTGAGTTCAAACAAAAACCCTAATCATGTATGTAATGGGTAATTTATGTGCATGGATGGTGTGTATGAAGTCTAGAGTGTTATATGAATGCATGATAGTTCATAGATTGTTAATATGTTGAGTTTGGATGCAAACAGTTTCTGGACAGAATGTGTATTTGATGTTTAAGTGACTGTAACGAAGTGTAAATGTGAAAATTGGTTGAGTTTATTGATACTACAGTAAACTAGGTTGAGTCTAGTTTCTAAAGAATATAAACTTGTAATTTTTGGATAAGTAGAAGTTAACTTTTATGATTTTACAAAAACGTTGTGCAAAGCTGAGCTGTTAGACCTGCTGTTAGGTTGTTTTGTAAATGTTATATTTCATGATCTACGAGACCAATTGGGTTGGTTCCACTTCTGGAAGTTGACTTATTGAGTTAGGAACCTAACCCAAGTGGTCTTGCATTTATTGGATTTTTCGTTTAACGGGAATTGCAAATAACATTCTGTTGCGCATGAATTTGACTGTTATGAGTTTGCTATAATGATTTGATGATTGTGAGAAAACTATGTGGAATAAAAATATAATAAAATATGTTCTGGAAACCTAAGACATATATGCTTCTGTGATGATTTTTGGTAAATTAATTGAGATGCTATGATCAGTGGAATAGTACAATCTTTTAAGTAGAATTTCTGTCTCGGTGAAACTAGCTGCTGAGTTTTGTGAAAATGCATGAAATATGATACTTGCTAATTTATTATCGTGTTTTGACCAAATTGCCCTTGAGGGGAATGATTGCAAGATAATTGTCGTGTTTTGACTAAAATGCCCTTGCGAGGAATAACTGCTAATTGATTGTCATAATTTGACCAAATTGCCCTTATGGGGAATAATGGCTAGTTAATTGTCAGGATTTGACCAAAATGCCCTTACGGGGAATAATTGCTAGTGATGTACTTTATGAATACATGACACGTATATGATTGCTTACACATGTAATGTGTCACAAATACACTTGTTAAAGTCACACACGATTCACAAACGAAACACGAAACATGTTATGTGCATAGGTATTATGTGCCGGGTCTAGAGACTCGATAATATTCCGACACTTAGAAAAATCTCTTTGTTGTTTTAGAACGCTAGAGAGAGTTTTTCTGTGACGCGCATCTTGGTGATTTAATTTGGGAAATTCTTCGCAAACAGTGAGTTTCACTTACCCCTTTTAAACTGTTTTAAACGTTTTTCACTTGGGGGAGATAACATACTCCGATAAATGCATTTAAGATTTTGTTATTAAATTATATATCACTTGTAAAGGCTAAGTGGCAAATGAAACAATTGAAGTCCTACACATCGAACCGGTTAATATTTGGAATAGCGAGTCACTGTTGAGTAGTACTACTGGGTTTGACAAACCCCACCCAACGCTAAACTCGACTGGAGGTCGAGCGGGTGTAATTTTGGCTAACACGTACCATGGTCTGGAGGACCTGGTGACAAGGCACTTGATAAACAGTCAGCTTCGGTGTCAAACACTTAGTAATACTTGCTTTATAGGCTAGCTACCTATAGATATATAATTGACATAACACTATCTGGTAACGCAAAACGCTGTAACGCAAAACGCTGTAACGCAAAACGCTGAACGCAAATGCTAAACATTTATTTTTATATAACTTGTGAACTCACCAACCTTGTGTTGACACTTTTAGTATGTTATTCTCAGGTAGCCGAGGCGGGCGCGCGGTTTAGGAACATGCATTGCTTGAAAAAGTTTTAACTATGCAAACTTACTTTTAACTGTTACCATTGGTTTTAAATCGTCCTGCGTGACGTAACATTGTTTTCTATGGTTTTACGCTTCCGCATTAAATTACTTGTAAACGTTTTCATGGTTTTGAAACCTTGTTTTATGGTTTGATTATAACTAATGATTCCGATCCTGTTAGTTCACACCCTCTGACGGTAAAACTCCGTTAGTGGATTTTGAGGGTGTGACAGATTGGTATCAGAGCCATTGGTTATAGCAAACTATAAGCTGCATGCATACTAGACTATAACCGCGACGACCCATTAGTTATAATGATACGCACTGCATAGATTAGTGTAGTCTTTGTTATCTTATCTCTTTACCTCTTTCACTCATACGCGCGCGCATACACGGCTTACCTGTAGGAATGTTGACGCCGCCATCCTCATCACCATCTGATCCGATGACTCATGCTCACGGGAAGGAACCGCAGCTACCTACCGCATCGCCACCCCGAGTAGTCCCGGAACTCGAAGCTCCCGCACCGAAGAGGTACCGTCTATCCGGAGGAATGTACGAAAACGACGTTAGCTGGGATTGGTACCCTAACATGATCAGACGTATGGCCTATCGCGAACAAGTTCCCCCGTTACCTCACCCGAACCATCCTGCTTACCCCAACACCCTGCCACCCATAACCGAACCTGTAGAGCGAGTTCTCGCAGCTGTTGTTTCATGCTTGGAGCGTGACGTGGGTTACATGCGCTATACGAGAGCGAACGTTTCCGGACTGTTAAAAGACGGAACCGAGACTAAGGAAGAGATTGCCCGCATGGCAGCGGCAATGAAGGAAATACCTAGATGGCTGGAAGAAACGCTGGACACGGACGTGGAAACATCAACTTGACTGCAGCTGAACTCCAAACTCTGCTGAACGACCATGCGGCGGCCACTATAGCCGCACATGTTCAGAATCAAGCTGGAGGTCCAAGTGGAACGTGTACTTTCAAGAATTACCTTGACTGCAAGCCGAGTTCGTTTAAGGGCACTGAGGGAGCTATTGGCTTCCTGCGTTGGGCTGAGAAGGCCGAGTCGGCATTTGAGATGTGCAATTGTCCCCCTGCCAGTAGGGTCAAATTCGCTGCTGGAACACTTGAGGATTCTGCCCTCACTTGGTGGAATTCGAACGTGCAGATCCTTGGATTGGAACTGGCTAACGCGATGAACTGGGAGGAGTTCAAAAACATGATGCGAGAGGAGTACTGTCTGAGAGAGGTGATTTCGAAGTTAGAGTCAGAATTTTGGTCACTAAAGATGGTGGGCTCATAAATTGAAGCCTACACTACCCGTTCTCACGAGTTGGCTGTGATGTGTCCGCAGATGGTGGATCCGCCGAGTAAGAGGATTGAGATGTATATCGATGGGTTAGCACCGCAGATTCAGGGCATGGTGACGTCTTCCAGACCAGCCACGATACAACAAGCGATCCGTTTAGCTCACAAACTGACGGATCAGGGTGTGACCCAAAGTGCGTTACCACCTAGGGGTTCAACCACTAAGGCCCGTGACAACCCGAGTAATGACAACAACAGCAACAGCAACCCGAGCAGCGGAAAGAGGAAGTTTGACAACACCAGATCCTTGTGACATCTGCCCTGATCCGACCCGACCCAGGTACCCGTTTCTCTGACCCGATCTCTTTCTTTTATGATTTAATATTTATTTATACTTATATTTTACTTTTAATAATAAAAATATATTTCCTTCCCGCCTCTTTCTCTCTCTTTCTTTCCGCCGTCCCCTCCCTCTTCCTTCTCTCATTCCGCCTTCTTTTCCCTCTTGTCGCCGTCCCGCCCTTAAGCCTTGTCTCCCTCCTCTTTGCTTGTCCTTTGGTTCTTCCCGCCTAAGGATGTCTGCAGCTCCACGCGCCAGACTCCTTACATGGAAGCCTGCGTGAAGACATCTTGTTCCTGCGATGCGTGAAGAGAACTCTTCTCGCAGCGCGCTAAGAATGCATGTTCTTCCCGCAATGCGCTAAGAATGTATGTTCTTCCCGCGATGCGCTTAGAATTCTAGTTCACACAGCACGCTAAGGATGTGATTCTTCCCGCAGTGCGCTAAGGATTGTTGTGCCAGCCTTCGCGCTCGCGCACTCAGCCTTCCCGCGCTTAACCCTTGTATCTTCTGTTTATTCCAGCCTGTATGCTTTTGTGTTGTCTTATCTTCTGTGCTGTTGACCTAACCTATCTAATGTCTGAATAGTTACTTTCGGCGCAGCATGCGTACCAACCCCCATTGGTTGGTAGAAAAAGTGACTGACATTATCTTTTGAGATCTGCTTTTGCCATGCTTGACCAGTACCTTTATCTGAACCGCCCATGCCTTTTTACTGTTCCCTGTCAGCTTTATCTTGCCCCCTGCAGCTGCCATATCTTTTGATATCTTTACTTTTCAGAACTTTTTACCGTTGATATCTTTTCTTTTACTTTTTGAGATCTCTTCCCCTTTTTCTAGGGTTTGTGTCTCCTAGGGTTTTCCTATAAATAATAATAATATTTTCATAACACATCACACACAAACACTTAATCTCTCCTGTTCTCTTGCTCCTTGCTCTCTCTGCCATCTTCCTCTCCTGCCTCCGTCTTCCTCCCTGTTCTGCCCTGCTTTTCCGGTAATATATATATATTATATAATAATTTACTTATTAATTATGCTAACTTATTATCAAGACTTAAAACAGATCGTTAAAACAATAATCTTAATTATAGGTTAACTTTGCTTGTTTAAGAGTTGATTCTTGCATATCTTTCACCGCATCGTTTATCAAGTGAGTTATCTCGTATCTAATCCCTTTTTGCTTTTAATGTTTTGGGATGTTCATGTGTTCATACAACTTAGAGTCTCAAACTTGTTTATGAACTTTAGTCGCGCAGTATCCCATGTGTTGAGGACGTAGACTTGGCTGTTTATTTGTATGTGTGGATCATTAACCGTATGGACGGTCTATTCCGCAGTTTTCATGGTACCATTAGATGAACACGGGAGAACATTCGTTTATGATTTTCTCTTTTGTTTACACATGCACAGTTAGTCTTGTTTGTGAGCTCAATTGTGAGCACTGGCAGTCTTGTCTCTTAGAGTTGGTCCCGATCAGATTACACCCTTGTTGAAAACCAGACATACACATGTTGCGCGCAGATTTATTGTTATCTATGTATTGTATTAAACTTGATTTCTCACCAACACGCAAGTGTTTGACGTTTATTTTAACACATGTTCAGGTTTGCAGTAGCTGTTTTGGAGCTTGTGGACACGTAGGACGTTTTTACTTTTGGACCTAGAATTAAAATGTATCAGGACAAGTTAATGATGTTTGAATGTTATAATTTATAATATATTGATTTATGTTGATTTATGTTCTTTATTTTCCCCGCTGCGCGTGCGCGATAAAATGTGTATTAATAAATATTGACACCAATAGTGTCACGAGTAATGAAACAATATGTGGCGCCCCGATGTATAATCCGCCTTTGGTCGGGGTGTTACAGATTGGTATCAGAGCTCGTTGACTTTAGGATAGGTGGTTCGACGTAACGGCCTAGAATACCTAAGAGTCCCTTCTCGCGCATGAGAGAAATCTCATGTTTGCGCGCTTATTGTTAATTACTCGTTATTTATGAATATGCTCGCACTTGCGCAGTATATGATTTTATGTTCTATTTCGCGATATTTCGATTTTGGTTGAATTTCGATTTTTATTGATTTTACTTACATATTCGTTTGTGGGATTTGAAAATCCGAAAAGTCATGGTGATACATGAATAGTTGATTTTCAATTTCCATTTACGATTATGTTCTGAGGTTGGAGACTTGAAAAGTCATGGTGATACATGAATTGTCAACCTCCAATACTCATTTTCTTGTATATTTTATATCGAAGATTGGAAAGTCATGGTGATACATGAATCGTCAATCTCCAATACTCGTTTACTCGTATATTTTAAATTGGGAATTCGGAAAGTCATGGTGATGCATGAATTGTCGATTTCTGATTCGAATTTGTTACCTTTATTAAGTCTGCATTTTGGGTCATTTATTTTACTTTAACTTTTGATAGCATCTAACTCCGTGAAACCAAGCTTTATAAAGTTATACTTTGCGATAAAACCAAGATATTAACTAAAATTAAAACTTTTATAGAATGCCTCCGCTATCTCGCCGATTTCAGAGAAGAGAAGCCTCGCGCATGCGTAGACAGCAACGTTCCCAGGAAATGGCCGCCGCAATAGCCCAAGCTTTGAGCCAAAACAATACCAACACCTCGAGTTATAACATTAAGACATTTAATGCGGGTAACCCTCCAAAGTTCACAGGTCTTGAAGGAGCCACCGTGATGCTCCAGTGGCTCGAGAAGATAGAAAACACTTTCCTTCACACCCAATGCCCCTCAGACAGACGAACCCTATATGCTTCCAGTGTCCTGGAATCCAGAGCGCTTACATGGTGGAATGGAGTAGCCCATGCGCGTGGCGCAGAGGCTGCTTCTAGCATGACATGGGAGGAATTCAAGGAAATTCTTACGCGAGAATTCTGCCCTCCCAACGAAGTTAAGCGCCTGGAGGAAGAATTTTGGAACTTGAAGCAGTACAGCGGTGAAGCGCGCGAGTACGCGACGCGCTTCCATGAACTAAGCCTGCTTGTCCCTCACCTTGTTACCCCTTCCCGCCGAGCCATAGAGAAATTCCTTGGGGGTCTCCCCATGGAAATTCAAGATTCTGTATGGGCCAGAAACCCAGTTACCCTCTCTGACGCCATCGAGTTGGCCGCTGTGCTTAGCGACAACCATGTCAGAGCAGGAACCCTGTTCCTGCGGGGAACTGAGAAGACCAAACTCACCAAGACCGCCCCTGAACCAACAGAAACCAAACCTGAACCCTCAAACCATAACAACCTCAAGCGCAGGCGCAAGGCCTATGCGCTTACCAACCCGCCCATTGTCCAGCAACCCATTTATCAACCCCCAGTTTACGCGCCTAACCCACTGTCAACCTACCCAGCACCTCCTGCAGTCCATAACTATGCCTTAACCAATCCAGCACTCCCTGCCCCGCCAACTAAGAAACCTTACACAGGAAACCATCCCTTTTGCCCAACCTGTAGATTTCACCACCCAACCCAAACCCCGTGTCGACTTTGTAACCGATGTGGCCGTACTGGTCACACTGCTGAAAACTGTAGAGTCCTTCCCGCCAATCCAATTGCGCCAACACCACCAGTCTACCCGCAGAATCCACAACCAACATACCAAAACCCACGACCCAGGTCGTGCTATAACTGCGGTGATCCCAGTCATTTCCGGAACGCGTGCCCGAGACTACAAGTGCAAATCACACAAGCGAATCCGGTGAACCAAATTTCGAACCAAGTGACGCGTGGCCGAGCTTTTAACATAACCGCGCACCAAGCGCAAGCGAATAATGACGTAGTTAATGGTACATTTTTGCTTAACGGATTTTATGCTTCTATACTTTTTGATACTGGCGCCGATCGAAGTTTTATCTCTCGCGCCTTCGAGCAGAAGCTTGCGCGACCGCGCGATAACTTAAAAGA
Source organism: Bidens hawaiensis (assembly GCF_021521415.1). Taxonomy (NCBI): domain Eukaryota; kingdom Viridiplantae; phylum Streptophyta; class Magnoliopsida; order Asterales; family Asteraceae; genus Bidens; species Bidens hawaiensis. The sequence goes on along the minus strand of NW_027492341.1, from coordinate 344,058 downwards.
AAATTTTTCAGTTGAATTGGCTAATGGTGAAACTGTTTTAATAAACTCAGTGATTAAAGATTGCACGCTTAACCTTAACGAAAACGATTTTCTGATCGACCTCATCCCTATGCCTCTTGGAAGCTTTGATGTTATTATTGGTATGGACTGGCTCTCGAAGAATCGCGCCGAAGTTATTTGCGCCAAGAAATTGATTCGCCTACCTCGAGAAAATGGTGATCTTTACATTTACGGCGAAAAACCCTCCAGTGGTCTTAAACTTATGTCTTGCGCCGAAGCCCAAAGACTCACGCGGAAGAAGTGTATTGCATTTCTAGCCCATGTGGTTAAACCCGATGAAGGAAAGAAGCTTCGCGATATCCCTGTTGTGCGTGATTTTCCTGAAGTTTTTCCTGATGATCTTCCTGGTATCCCTCCCGCTCGTGAAGTCGAGTTCCGTATTGATCTTGTCCCTGGTGCTTCCCCCGTAGCTAAATCTCCTTATCGTCTTGCCCCCGCTGAGATGCAAGAATTGGCCAGCCAACTTCAAGAGTTGACTGCTAAAGGATTCATTCGCCCTAGCTCTTCGCCCTGGGGTGCTCCGGTGTTGTTCGTTAAAAAGAAAGATGGATCGTTTCGCATGTGTATTGATTACCGCGAGTTGAACAAACTCACCATTAAAAACCGGTATCCCTTACCGCGTATTGACGACCTCTTTGATCAACTCCAAGGTGCCTCTTGTTTCTCGAAGATTGATCTCCGCTCTGGCTATCACCAGTTGCGCATCCGCGATGAAGATGTGCCGAAGACTGCTTTTCGAACTCGTTATGGCCATTTTGAATTCTTGGTCATGTCCTTCGGTCTAACCAACGCACCCGCCGTTTTCATGGATCTAATGAATCGGGTGTGTAGGCCTTTCTTGGATAAATTCGTGATCGTGTTTATCGATGATGTTCTGGTGTATTCTAAGACCAAGGCCGAGCATGAGCAACATCTTCGGTTGGTGTTGCAGAAGCTTCGAACCGAGCAGCTCTATGCTAAGCTTTCCAAGTGTGAATTTTGGTCTGATGAAGTACAGTTTCTTGGTCATGTTGTAAACAAGATGGGTATTCATGTCGACCCATCCAAGATTGAAGCAATCAAGAACTGGATTACGCCATCCTCTCCTTCTGAGATCCGTTCCTTTCTGGGCTTAGCTGGTTATTACCGGCGTTTCATTTCGAACTTCTCAAAGATCGCTTTGCCTTTAACAGCTCTTACGCACAAAGGTAAACCATATATTTGGGGCTCGAAGCAAGAAGAAGCCTTTCTGACGCTCAAGCGTTTGTTGTGTGAAGCTCCTGTTCTTGCACTACCTGAGGGTAATGATGATTTTGTCGTGTATTGCGATGCATCCAACCAAGGTCTCGGTTGTGTTCTTATGCAACGAGGCAAGGTTATCGCTTACGCATCAAGGCAACTCAAGGTTCATGAAAAGAATTATACAACTCACGACCTCGAGCTTGGTGCAGTTGTTTTTGCCTTAAAGATCTGGAGACACTACCTTTATGGTACTAAGTGTATCCTTTACACTGACCATAAAAGCCTTCAGCATATCTTTGATCAAAAGGAACTTAACATGAGGCAACGCCGATGGAACGAACTCATCAGCGATTACGATTGTGAGATCCGGTATCATCCTGGTAAGGCTAATGTGGTAGCCGATGCGCTCAGCCGAAAACCCTGCCAACTTAACTGTATCTTGCCGCGCACCCAGCTTCACTTCGCGCCGATTCAAAGCAACCTTGAATCGCGTATTCGTGACGCGCAGCGCGCATCCATCAGTAATGGTAACCTTCGCGCCGAGTTAGCGTGTGGCGCGGAAGCACTCTTTGTCCCTAATCTGAGTGGAATTCTCTGTTATCTTAATCGCATCTGGATTCCCTTTGATGAGAATCTTCGCGCTGATATCCTGAGTGAAGCGCACAAATCTCGGTATTCTATTCATCCTGGCGCTGATAAGATGTACAAGGATTTGCGCATAACTTATTGGTGGCCCGGTATGAAAAAGGATATTGCTGTGTTCGTAGCTAAATGCCTGACTTGTTCTAAAGTGAAAGCTGAACACCAACGCCCATCTGGTTTGCTCGAACAACCAGAAATTCCTACGTGGAAATGGGAAGGTATAGCGATGGACTTTATTACCAAGTTACCTTTGACAGCAAGCAAACATGATAGCATTTGGGTAATAGTGGATCGATTGACTAAATCTGCTCACTTTCTGCCCATTCGTGAAAACTACCGTGTTGAGCATCTCGCGCAGCTTTATGTCAAGGAAATTGTCTGCCGCCATGGTACTCCTTTGAGCATCATATCCGATCGCGATGGCCGTTTTATATCTCGCTTTTGGAAATCTCTCCAATATGCGCTAGGAACTCGCTTGGACATGAGTACTGCATATCATCCTCAGACTGACGGACAGTCTGAGCGAACTATTCAAACTCTTGAGGATATGCTCCGATCTTGTGTTCTTGATTTTGGAGGTAATTGGGATTCACACCTGCCTTTGATCGAGTTCTCTTATAATAACAGCTATCATTCCAGTATTGGTATGGCCCCATTTGAAGCACTTTACGGTCGTAAGTGCCGCTCCCCGATTTGTTGGAGCGAAGTGGGAGAAGCTCAAATCACAGGACCCGAACTTGTTCAAGAGACAACCGATAAAATCGCCAAGATCCGTGATCATCTGCTGACTGCTAGAAGCCGACAGAAGAGTTACGCAGATCGCAGGCGAAAGCCTCTCGAATTTCAAGTTGGTGATCTTGTTCTCCTCAAAGTGTCGCCTTGGAAAGGTGTTGTCCGCTTTGGGAAGAAGGGTAAGCTTGCTCCTCGTTATGTTGGTCCATTCAAGATTCTCGCGCGTGTGGGAAAAGTTGCCTACAGACTTGACCTGCCGCCCGCGCTCAGTAATGTGCATCCAACGTTCCATGTATCCAATCTCAAGAAGTGTTTAGCTGACGAGAACCTTCACATTCCACTTGATGAAGTTCAAGTTGATGAAACTATGCATTTCGTTGAGAAGCCTGTTGAGATTATGGATCGCGAGGTTAAGCAAACCAAGCGCAGTCGTATCCCTATCGTGAAAGTTCGTTGGGAGTCCAAGCGCGGAGCCGAGTTTACATGGGAAAGGGAAGATCAAATGAAGATCAAGTACCCGCACCTGTTCTCTGCGCAACCTACTTCGAGATAAATTTCGGGACGAAATTTCTTAAAGTAGGGGAGACTGTGACATCTGCCCTGATCCGACCCGACCCAGGTACCCGTTTCTCTGACCCGATCTCTTTCTTTTATGATTTAATATTTATTTATACTTATATTTTACTTTTAATAATAAAAATATATTTCCTTCCCGCCTCTTTCTCTCTCTTTCTTTCCGCCGTCCCCTCCCTCTTCCTTCTCTCATTCCGCCTTCTTTTCCCTCTTGTCGCCGTCCCGCCCTTAAGCCTTGTCTCCCTCCTCTTTGCTTGTCCTTTGGTTCTTCCCGCCTAAGGATGTCTGCAGCTCCACGCGCCAGACTCCTTACATGGAAGCCTGCGTGAAGACATCTTGTTCCTGCGATGCGTGAAGAGAACTCTTCTCGCAGCGCGCTAAGAATGCATGTTCTTCCCGCAATGCGCTAAGAATGTATGTTCTTCCCGCGATGCGCTTAGAATTCTAGTTCACACAGCACGCTAAGGATGTGATTCTTCCCGCAGTGCGCTAAGGATTGTTGTGCCAGCCTTCGCGCTCGCGCACTCAGCCTTCCCGCGCTTAACCCTTGTATCTTGTGTTTATTCCAGCCTGTATGCTTTTGTGTTGTCTTATCTTCTGTGCTGTTGACCTAACCTATCTAATGTCTGAATAGTTACTTTCGGCGCAGCATGCGTACCAACCCCCATTGGTTGGTAGAAAAAGTGACTGACATTATCTTTTGAGATCTGCTTTTGCCATGCTTGACCAGTACCTTTATCTGAACCGCCCATGCCTTTTTACTGTTCCCTGTCAGCTTTATCTTGCCCCCTGCAGCTGCCATATCTTTTGATATCTTTACTTTTCAGAACTTTTTACCGTTGATATCTTTTCTTTTACTTTTTGAGATCTCTTCCCCTTTTTCTAGGGTTTGTGTCTCCTAGGGTTTTCCTATAAATAATAATAATATTTTCATAACACATCACACACAAACACTTAATCTCTCCTGTTCTCTTGCTCCTTGCTCTCTCTGCCATCTTCCTCTCCTGCCTCCGTCTTCCTCCCTGTTCTGCCCTGCTTTTCCGGTAATATATATATATTATATAATAATTTACTTATTAATTATGCTAACTTATTATCAAGACTTAAAACAGATCGTTAAAACAATAATCTTAATTATAGGTTAACTTTGCTTGTTTAAGAGTTGATTCTTGCATATCTTTCACCGCATCGTTTATCAAGTGAGTTATCTCGTATCTAATCCCTTTTTGCTTTTAATGTTTTGGGATGTTCATGTGTTCATACAACTTAGAGTCTCAAACTTGTTTATGAACTTTAGTCGCGCAGTATCCCATGTGTTGAGGACGTAGACTTGGCTGTTTATTTGTATGTGTGGATCATTAACCGTATGGACGGTCTATTCCGCAGTTTTCATGGTACCATTAGATGAACACGGGAGAACATTCGTTTATGATTTTCTCTTTTGTTTACACATGCACAGTTAGTCTTGTTTGTGAGCTCAATTGTGAGCACTGGCAGTCTTGTCTCTTAGAGTTGGTCCCGATCAGATTACACCCTTGTTGAAAACCAGACATACACATGTTGCGCGCAGATTTATTGTTATCTATGTATTGTATTAAACTTGATTTCTCACCAACACGCAAGTGTTTGACGTTTATTTTAACACATGTTCAGGTTTGCAGTAGCTGTTTTGGAGCTTGTGGACACGTAGGACGTTTTTACTTTTGGACCTAGAATTAAAATGTATCAGGACAAGTTAATGATGTTTGAATGTTATAATTTATAATATATTGATTTATGTTGATTTATGTTCTTTATTTTCCCCGCTGCGCGTGCGCGATAAAATGTGTATTAATAAATATTGACACCAATAGTGTCACGAGTAATGAAACAATATGTGGCGCCCCGATGTATAATCCGCCTTTGGTCGGGGTGTTACAATCCTCGTCCTCGAACCTCCCACCGCAACAACACTACCGTAAGCCCGAATTCACTCGGAGCTTTTACAGTCAAAGTCACAACAACAATAACAACGGTAGCGGGCAGGGTTCGAGCGGATATGCTGGGAAATATCCGAAGTCAATAGGTGCAATTATCATCATGTTGGCCCATGTGACCGTGTCAAGTGTCAGAGATGCGGAAAGATGGGTCACCAGGCGAAGGAGTGTAGAGGAGACCTTGCGGCAAAGGGTGCTCCTAAACCACCTATGATGACGAAGGGATGTTTCGAATGTGGGCAGGAAGGTCATTTCAGGAAGATTATCCCAAGCTGAAACAGAACGACAACAACGGAGGTAATGGAAGTGGCAGTAGTGGTGGAAGCAATGGCAAGCGAAGAGCTTTTGTAATTGGGTCGGGTCAAGCCCGCAATGATCCGTACGTGGTGACTGGTAAGTTCCCTGTGAACGATTGTTTTGCTTCTGTATTGTTTGACACTGGAGCTGATAGGAGTTTTGTGTCGAAAGCCTTTAGCCAACTCTTAGACTTAACTCCAACCCCGTTAGATGCTAAGTTTCCTGTTGAATTAGCTGACGGTAAGACTATAGTAACGACTCATGTACTTGAGGGATGTAAGTTAAAACTGTCAGGTCATATTTTTGATATCGACCTTATTCCTTTTACGCTTAGTAGTTTTGATGTCGTGGTCTGCATGGACTGGTTATCCGAGAACCGAGCGGAGATTATATGTCACGACAAAATAATTCACATTACTACCCCTTCCGGCGAGATCATTTCGGTCCGAGGTGAGATAAGCGACATGACCACCAGCGTCATTACCCTCATGAAGGCGCAGAAGTATCTACGAAAGGGTCATCCGGCAGTTTTGGCGCAGATTGTTGAGAAACCCGCGGAGGAGAAGCGAATTGAAGATATACCGATTGTGCGCGATTTTCTGGAAGTTTTCCCGGAGGATTTGCCTGGACTCCCTCCTATTCGTCAAGTCAAATTCCAAATCGAGTTGACACCCGGTGCAGCACCCATAGCACGAGCCCCGTATCGGCTCGCACCGGCGGAGCTTCAGGAACTGTCCACTCAGTTGCAAGATTTGTTGGATAAGGGTTTTATCCGACCTAGCTAATCGCCATGGGGAGCCCCTGTCTTATTTGTCCGAAAGAAGGACGGGACTTTCCGAATGTGTATCGACTACTGGGAGTTGAACAAGGTGACGGTCAAGAACCGTTATCCTTTACCCCGAATTGATGATTTGTTTGACCAGCTCCAAGGATCGAGTTACTACTCGAAGATCGATCTGCGATCCGGTTACCATCAGCTAAGAGTGCGCGAAGAGGATATTTCAAAGACGGCTTTCAGAACACGGTATGGTCACTACGAATTTTCGGTTATGCCTTTTGGACTAACCAACGCACCAGCCGTATTTATGGATCTCATGAATCGAGTATGCAAGGCGTACCTCGACAAGTTTGTGATTGTTTTCATTGATGATATTCTCGTCTACTCCAAGAACGAAGCTGACCATGAAGAACACTTAAGGGTAATCCTGGAGTTATTGAAGAAGGAACAACTGTATGCTAAACTCTCGAAATGTGAGTTTTGGCTTCGCGAGTTCACTTTTTAGGACATGTGATCAACGAGAATGGTATCCATGTCGATCCCGGTAAGGTAGAGGCCATCAAAAACTGGGAAGCACCTAAGACTCCGACTGAGGTGCGGCAATTCCTAAGACTGGCCGACTACTACCGACGTTTCATCGAGGGATTTTCAAAGATTGCTCAACCCCTCACCGCTTTGACTCACAAAGGCACTAAGTACAATTGGGGTGACGCGCAAGAATCCGCTTTTCAACTGTTGAAAACCAAACTCTGCAGCGCCCCTATTCTAGCCCTCCCCGAGGGAACGGAAAATTTTGAGGTACACTGTGACGCATCTATACAAGGTCTCGGTTGTGTGTTGATGCAACTCGAGAAGGTTATAGCCTACGCCTCTCGACAACTACAGGTTCACGAGAAAAACTACACGTCCCATGATTTAGAACTCGGAGCTGTGGTGTTCGCCCTTAAGATATGGAGGCATTACTTGTACGGTACCAGGTTTACCATTTACACCGACCACAAGAGTCTCCAACATATCTACGGTCAGAAGGAGCTGAACATGCGACAGCGCCGTTGGGTCGAGCTGCTCAAAGATTACGATTGTGCCATCAAGTACCACCCTGGCAAAGCCAATGTAGTGGCCGACGCCCTCAGCAGAAAAGAAACAGATAAACCCAGACGAGTGCGAGCATTGCAACTCACGATTCATGCCAACTTACCCGATCAGATTCGCGATGCGCAACACAAAGCTTTGAAAGATGATAATCTTCCATGGAACTCATGCGGGGCATGAACAAGCAACTTGAAACCAGATCGGACGGGGTCCGATATTTTGAGAACCGGATTTGGGTTCCACGGTACGGAGAGTTGAGAACTCTAGTGATGGACGAAGCTCACAAGTCCCGATATTTTATCCACCCTGGCTCAGATAAAATGTATCATGATTTAAAGGCACTTTACTGGTGGCCGAACATGAAAGCCGACATTTCCACCTACGTGAGCAAATGTTTGACTTGTGCCAGAGTCAAGATAGAATACCAGAAACCATCTGGCCTACTGCAACAACCGGAACTCCCAATGTGGAAATGGGAACACATCTCAATGGATTTTATCACGGGTTTACCTAAGACACCGACGGGATGCGATACCATCTGGGTGATCGTTGACCGGTTGACTAAGTCTGCACACTTCTTAGCGATTAAGGAATCGGACAAATTGGAAAGACTGACTCGCGTCTACATGAAGGAAGTAGTGTCTAGACACGGAGTGCCTGTCTCAATCATTTCTGATCGAGATTATCGTTTCACTTCGCACTTTTGGAAGTCGCTGCAAAGCGCTAGGCACCCGTCTTGATATGAGCACATCATACCATCCTCAGACGGATGGGCAAAGTGAACGAACTATTCAGACCCTGGAAGATATGTTGCGTGCATGCGTATTGGATTTCGGAAAAAGTTGGGAACCTCACTTACCTTTGGTAGAGTTTTCGTATAATAACAGCTACCACGCAAGTATTAAGGCAGCGCCGTTTGTACGGACGGAAGTGTCGATCACCACTCTGCTGGGCAGAGGTGGGTGACAGCCAAATCACTGGTCCAGAACTGGTACTCGAAACTTCGGAAAAGATTGTTCAAATCCGAAATCGCATGGGAGCAGCACGAGATCGCCAAAAGAGTTACGCCGACAAGCGCCGAAAACCTCTCGAATTTCAAGTAAACGATCTAGTGTTACTCAAAGTCTCACCTTGGAAAGGTGTGGTTCGCTTGGTAAGCGAAACAAACTCAACCCACGATATGTTGGTCCTTACCGGATAACTGAGCGCATTGGTCCGGTGGCGTACCGACTGGACCTACCAACGGAACTCGGTGGCGTACACAATGTATTCCACGTGTCCAATTTGAAGAAATGCCTATCTGATGAAACCCATGTAGTCCCTTTGGAGGAACTGCAAGTCGATGAACAGTTACGTTTCATTGAGGAACCAGTCGAGGTTTTGGATTGGGAAACCAAAACGCTCAAGCACAGCAAAATTCCAATCGTTAAGGTTCGTTGGAACTCGAGACGTGGACCGGAGTTCACGTGGGAACGCGAGGATCAAATGATGAAAAATTATCCTCACCTTTTTGAAGGGCTAACCAAACACAGAAAACCGCGAAACCCGGCAAACCGTCAGACATCACCGGAGGTATGAATTAAATTTTGGGACGAAATTTCTTTCTACTAGGGGATGATATGACAAACTGAAATTTTTTTTTTCTAACTCATTCTGACACTCATCACGACTTGACTCAAATTTTCGGGACGACTTTAACATGGGAATGATGTGACAATCGTCAATTTCAGGTTAACTCCGTTAACTCAACTCCGTCAATTCAAACTTAAAGATCATTGAATCTATAACGCACACTTCATTACATTTAAACTAGGGTTTAAATGACGCTTAACACTTACTACATGTGTAGTCTTTCGGGAATTGCACCGAAACGCAAACGAGTTGACGCAAACGATTGGTGAATAAACGAAAAACGTCAACATAATAATTATGTGATAATTATGTGTTAACATATGTGTTACTTGATTATATGGTGTGTAATGCTAGACAAGAAACAAGAACTAAGTTAGTTAAGCTAGGAAAAGTAATACTTAGAAGTGGAGGGGCCATAGTGTAACATAGTATTCTATAAATATATCATTAACAACAAACCCTAACTTATTCTCTCCCCACACACACAATCCCGATCGGAGCTTCCTTCCTTGTGAACCCTTGGCTGCCGTCACCTATACACACACATACAACCATCAAATCAAGTCCTTGATTGAAGAATTAGGTGCTAGGAAGGTATAATTGATTATCCTATACATCCTTATTACTTGATTTTGATGTTTGTTGGGTTAATTGTAAACCCTAGCTGCCGATTCTATATGTATATGTAGTTATTGTGATTGTTGTTGATTAATTGATGATTTGATAACTAGATTGGATGTTGTTACATGTTGATTGTTGTGTCTATGATTTGAGTTCAAACAAAAACCCTAATCATGTATGTAATGGGTAATTGATGTGCATGGATGGTGTTTATGAAGTCTAGAGTGTTATATGAATGCATGATAGTTCATAGATTGTTAATATGTTGAGTTTGGATGCAAACAGTTTCTGGACAGAATGTGTATTTGATGTTTAAGTGACTGTAACGAAGTGTAAATTTGAAAATTGGTTGAGATTATTGATACTACAGTAAACTAGGTTGAGTCTAGTTTCTAAAGAATATAAACTTGTAATTTTTGAATAAGTAGAAGTTAACTTTTATGATTTTACAAAAACGTTGTGCAAAGCTGAGCTGTTAGACCTGCTGTTAGGTTGTTTTGTAAATGTTATATTTCATGATCTACGAGACCAATTGGGTTTGTTCCACTTCTGGAAGTTGACTTATTGAGTTGGGAACCTAACCCAAGTGGTCTTGCATTTATTGGATTTTTCGTTTAACGGGAATTGCAAATAACATTCTGTTGCGCATGAATTTAACTGTTATGAGTTTGCTATAATGATTTGATGATTGTGAGAAAACTATGTGGAATAAAAATATAATAAAATATGTTCTGGAAACCTAAGACATATATGCTTCTTTGATGATTTTTGGTAAATTAATTGAGATGCTATGATCGGTGGAATAGTACAATCTTTTAAGTAGAATTTCTGTCTCGGTGAAACTAGCTGCTGAGTTTTGTGAAAATGCATGAAATATGATACTTGCTAATTTATTATCGTGTTTTGACCAAATTGCCCTTGAGGGGAATGATTGCAAGATAATTGTCGTGTTTTGACTAAAATGCCCTTGCGGGGAATAACTGCTAATTGATTGTCATAATTTGACCAAATTGCCCTTATGGGGAATAATGGCTAGTTAATTGTCAGGATTTGACCAAAATGCCCTTACGGGGAATAATTGCTAGTGATGTACTTTATGAATACATGACACGTATATGATTGCTTACACATGTAATGTGTCACAAATACACTTGTTAAAGTCACACACGATTCACAAACGAAACACGAAACATGTTATGTGCATAGGTATTATGTGCCGGGTCTAGAGACTCGATAATATTCCGACACTTAGAAAAATCTCTTTGTTGTTTTAGAACGCTAGATAGAGTTTTTCTGTGACGCGCATCTTGGTGATTTAATTTGGGAAATTCTTCGCAAACAGTGAGTTTCACTTACCCCTTTTAAACTGTTTTAAACGTTTTTCACTTGGGGGAGATAACATACTCCGATAAACGCATTTAAGATTTTGTTAGTAAATTATATATCACTTGTAAAGGCTAAGTGGCAAACGAAACAATTGAAGTCCTACACATCGAACCGGTTAATATTTGGAATAGCGAGTCACTGTTGAGTAGTACTACTGGGTTTGACAAACCCCACCCAACGCTAAACTCGACTGGAGGTCGAGCGGGTGTAATTTTGGCTAACACGTACCATGGTCTGGAGGACCTGGTGACAAGGCACTTGATAAACAGTCAGCTTCGGTGTCGAACACTTAGTAATACTTGCTTTATAGGCTAGCTACCTATAGATATATAATTGACATAACACTATCTGGTAACGCAAAACGCTGTAACGCAAAACGCTGAACGCAAACGCTAAACATTTATTTTTATATAACTTGTGAACTCACCAACCTTGTGTTGACACTTTTAGTATGTTATTCTCAGGTAGCCGAGGCGGGCGCGCGGTTTAGGAACATGCATTGCTTGAAAAACTTTTAACTATGCAAACTTACTTTTAACTGTTACCATTGGTTTTAAATCGTCCTGCGTGACGTAACATTGTTTTCTATGGTTTTACGCTTCCGCATTAAATTACTCGTAAACGTTTTCATGGTTTTGAAACCTTGTTTTATGGTTTGATTATAACTAATGATTCCGATCCTGTTAGTTCACACCCTCTGACGGTAAAACTCCGTTAGTGGATTTTGAGGGTGTGACATTTATAGGTGTATGAGTGTCGTCTGTGTCTGAATGACAAGCGTAACAAGGTGGCACATGGTAGAGTTCATTGGTCACCGGTTCCACAACAGTTTCATGGAAAAGCAATCCCGGGGGGTTGCTATAAAGTTAGTATTGATGAAGCCATAAAGAAACAACAGTTATTCCTTGTGAGGCAGGTGAAATTTTGACTGTTGGTGACGCAACTGGTACTTTTGTTGCTTGGCCAGAACACCTAATCTTATGTGACCAGGAGGTTTGTTCCCTTTTAACTTAAACCTATACGAAAACTTAACCGAACAAATATCTATCTTCACTTTCATTTATTTTAAAAAATGAACACTTGTGTTCGTTTATGTTCGTTTGTTTATAATCTAAACTAACATAATTGAACAAATATAAACGAACATAAACGAACGTACGCTCATGAACATAAATGAACGAACGGAACATATGTTCATGTTCGTTTGTTTAATTAATAGAACACAAGATTTGTATACGTGTGTGAAATTCATCAAATTCGGGTCTCGATTTGGATTCGTTTTATAAACTTTTTTTTATGTAAACCCGACTTAACATTTTTTTAGAAACTTAATTAATTATTATATAATATTATTATATACCTCGATCATGAATAAATCGATGTTTGTCATATTATAGTGTCGCTAAGAAAAACATAAGGGGTTCAAAATAATTTTCGGAAAGTCTTTATAAGTTTTACAAACCTTTAAACTCGTATTAAACTTTGATTGAGACATAAGGGGGGTGTTTTGAAAATATGTAATATATATATAGGGGATGGTTTAAGAGAGAAATCATTTTATTGCAAGAAGTGTGAGAAGTTAATTACAACCCTTGATTAGTTTGATCTATGGCCTACATTCAAAATGACAATCTTGTAATATTGATATTCATCTTTTAATGCATTAATTGTCAAAAAGGGTATATTAGTATTTTATAAACAAGAAACTTGATAAGGAGAGACGTGCACATTAATAACATACCAAATTTATAACCAACATTATCAACCATCAAATATTCCAAACATAGCATAAAAATATATTATTATTACTCATCATATATTACTAAAATATTAGCGGTTATTAGATTGTAAACAATAATAATAATGCATGGTTTTTGCATATATTTTTATTTATATTAACTTTAATGATTTGTGGTTAAAAATACAAAATTGAGTTAACCTTTATTTTTATAAGTGTTGTTTAGGCAGTGTACGTTGTTTTAAATACTACTGTGTAGGGTGTGTATGATTAGGTGTAGGAAATTTCGTAGTATGTTTGTGTGTGCTAGTTTGATGATATGTGGCAGTTTTAAACGTTGTAGGTTATTAAAATGATTTTTAGGTTAATATAACCAATTTGTGTAGGTTATTATATTTAGTGAAGGTAGTATCACAATATGTGTTTGCAACAATTTTTAAATATAGGTTACTAGTATAGCCTGTGTAGGTTAATATAAATATATGCGTAGATTATTAATATGTCTGTGTAGACTATTAAATAAACTTAATTAACACATGAATTAACTAATAAAAAAATTAAATTAAAACCTCAAAGGCTTTAATATAATGGTCGTGTGTAGTTAAATAAATATTGATGTTTTATTAGCTTTATTATTGTTGTTGTTTTTGGTTTGTTAATTAACTTTTTTATTATTTTTTTTATTATTATTATTATTTTCATTTTTTCAATGTGAAATCGTTGAGCTTTTAATATAAGGAAAAAATAATTACGTAACAACAAAAACAAGTTACTATTCGTTGTGACAAACTTTTAATTAAAAATATTGATTAAAAAATAAAAGATGATAAGATAAAATATATAAAAAAATAAAATTTCCATATAAAAAACTTATTGGATTTTACCTTGCTACCCCTCCATTTAAATAAAAAGAAAAAAGAATAGAAAATTCCTTATTGGTTGAAGCCACTTCTCTCATTTCTTGCAATAATTTGATTTCTTTTTTAAACTTAAACATATATATATATATATATATATATATACTCACAAACCTTAACCCTAACTCATTTTAAAAACAACCAGCCCCCATCTCTTCCTCCTTCAACTCCGGCGAAGTTTTCCGGCGACCGGCGACACCGGCCGTAACCCCACCTCCCCGTTCTCGATCTCCGGCCGTATCACCACCTCCCCCGTAACTCCGACACCACCTCTCCTTCCTTCTCTCGGTTTCTCCGGTAACACCATCACCCTCAGCCACCCTCCCCTCCCCGCTCCGGTCGCTTTTCCGGCAACCGGAAAACCGGCTCCGTCTCCCTCTCCCGTGCTCTCTGCTCTCTCTGCTTTCTCCGTCACTCACTCTCTCTTTCTCGCTCTCTCCGTCTCTCTCTCTCCGTCTCTCTCTCTCCCTGCCTCTCTTTCTCTCTCTCTCTCTCCCTGGCGGCAACAAAATCTCCGACGACCCCTGCTTGGCTCCGATAAATATTCTCGGCTAAACATCATATTGTAGGTAAGGAGATTTAGAGTTTTAATCGTCTTTGTGTTTAACTTATAAACAGTAATCGAACTTGTTAATCATAACCGGTTGTAATGAAAATGGAACTGGGTATAAAGTTTGGATATATTAATTCCTTATGGGTTTAATTAACAATTGTTATCTTGGTTTAGTTGGTTTGTACGTTAGTTGTTGAACTTGATGTCACGGGTTCGATTTCCCTCCGTGACCAACCTTGGTTTGTTTTTGTTAACAAATTACTGAAGTTAATATTACTATTTTTATTAACATTATATTTTTTATCTAGATTTTATTATTATTATTATTATTATTATTATTATTATTATTATCATTAACAAGATAGTTTTTATTATTATTATTATTATTATTATTATTATTAGCAAAACAAATATTATTATCATTATTTTCATAATTAATAGATTATTATTATTATCATTTTCATTATGATTATTAAGTAATATTATTAAATTCTATTATTGTTAATATTATCCACTTGTTTTATTGAACATAAACCCATGTCGGACCTAGTTGTCATTTAATGTCATCGTTACTCGAGTTATATTTTTATCACTAATACTATTATTATTAAAATGTTATAAGTATTAGTCATTATCATTAATATGGCACATATGATTATTATAATAATAATAATTAACATTAGTAAAATTCATAAATCTATTAATAATGTATTTAACAACAAAAGTAATTATTATTATATTTATTATTATTATTATTATTAGTTTTAACAACAATTCTCAATTGGTCGTATATTTATATACTATTATCATCATTATCTTATATATATATACACATATATAACATATTTTAAAATTATTATTATCATTACTATCATTATCATTAATAATATTATTATAAGCCTTATTATCAATTCATTTTTATAAACCGAACTCTTGATTTAAACTCATCTTGTTTCTATTTAATATTGGTTTAGTTATTTAAAAGTGTAATATCCCGTTTTCTAGTTTCGGTTAATTAATGAAAATATGAGTTATTATGAGCCGGGCTTGTGTTGGGTTAAATGGATATGAGATATGGACTTGGGTTATGAAAGAAAGAGGAAATGACCATGGGCTTAAGCCCATGATCCATAATTATATAAGTCATAAATACCCATTAATCATTCATTTTCACACATATTCCATACACCACTAAAACACACACTTAAGCTCTCTCTCTCTCTCTCTCTCTAATTCTCTCTCTATCCAAAACATAGAAGAAGAACCGATCCCGACCCGAGGTAATGATAGTATGATGTTGTATAAACTCAAATCCGTTAGATATGGTCACGAAACGACGAGCCGACATCGTTAAACCGTTTAAGTCACGAGATCCGGGAGGAATCGGGTATAAACCGAACCTAAGATAAGCTTAGGGATTACCGTAGCTCAGATCCGGAAAGGTGGCGCTGAAAAACGGTGAAAAACGAGTCAAAACTCGTTTTTCCGGCGAAACCGCTTTTTTCTGGCGACGGCGCCGGAAAGGTGGCGCCGGAAAGTGGTACGAGGTTAAGAGGAATGTCAAAGAATGTTCTGACATTCTCTGACCTAACCCTAATTCGTTTGCAGTGGTCTAACGAACTAGCTCTGATTCGTGAACTGATTCTTTAAGGAAAGACTGACGAACTAGCTCCAGTTCGTTAACTCCAATTCGTATGATGACCAGCTCGTTATAAGGTCTAATTCGTTATGAGGACTGGTTCGTTATAAGGGTTCAATTCGCTAATAAGTTCAATTCGTTAAACATACCAAACGAATAAGGTCCAGTCCATTATAGG
Organism: Bidens hawaiensis; assembly: GCF_021521415.1. NCBI lineage: Eukaryota > Viridiplantae > Streptophyta > Magnoliopsida > Asterales > Asteraceae > Bidens > Bidens hawaiensis. The sequence continues at coordinate 328,023 of NW_027492341.1, read as the reverse complement.
TCCAATTCGTTATAAGGACCAATTCGCTATAAAGGCCAATTCGTTATGGAAGACAGAAGTAATAAATGAACCCCCAATTCGTTAAAAAGCATAATAACAAACTAGACTTTGAAAGAATGACAGAATGGTCCATGGACTTAGAAAAAGAATGATTTAATTACAAAGAAGCCCTTGGACTTTTAAGTTAGCAAACTAATTAATAATTCAAAATCCTAATGGAAAATTTGTTAAGACAGTTAATGAAAATTAATTAACCCCAGCCAGGGGCTCTGCCCCTTGGACACCGCTAGGGGCTGCTGCCCCTAGAACCCCGCTGCCAGGAGCGCTGCCCCCGGACCCCCATTCGTTGAGGGTTATGATTAGACTAGAAACGCGATATGGGTAGTGATAGTTAATTGATACGTGTAATTGTGATACAGTTAGTCGTGCACAGCTCAAGAAAGGAATAACCATAAACGGTGAACGTAATCGCGTTCAGGTGAGTTTCTATCCCCATTCCTTGTTATGTTTTCGGGGCTGTGTGCATACTCAATGCGATTAATTAATACACTTATCCTAAGTGATAAGTGTTTGCCATATATGTTTTATGTGAAAGGTATGAATGACTGCTTGTCGATACGTGAACGATCTTCGGATATTGCGTGTACTGCCAGGTAAATGTTTGATGATAAAATTGTGGTATATGACAAATGAATGATGTAGGTATGTGTGAAACTTACAATTATGTATAGAGAAAGGTATGGTATGAAGGTATGGAAGAAGGGGTGACCGAACCCTAATAATATCCGAGGATGGAGGGTACCGGACCTTAATAATATCCGAGGATGAAGCGAGACCAGACCCTAATAATATCCGAGGATGAAGGGAGACCGGACCCTAATAATATTTGAGGATGGAGGGTACCGGACCCTAATAATATCCAAGGTATGTAGGGTGGAATGCCCTTTATAATGTAAGGTTAGCTATAGATGTGTATGGACGAATGAAGTACATGTTATGTATGTAATGCGTACCTTCAGACACGCATATGTGTATGTGAAGTGAGTTATGTGATTAATTAGAATTCACTCGGCGTAGCTGACTTTTGGTATGCACGCATGTTAACAGATTGAGACAGCTGGTTTGCGATGGACACTTGGCAGGATTGAAGAGGCTGGCATCTGAAGATTGTCATGATGTTTTGAATGTTATATTTTATGTTATGTTTTTAATGACAAACTACGGATATTTGTAACGAATGGTTGATATTTTATATTATTCCGCGAAGTTTTAATCAACTCTGATATTTGGAACTGCGTTTATGAGTAAATCCAACGTCCAATGTAGGGCACCGGTAACGGGGCCTTACAAAAAGCCCAATAAAATAATATCATTTTATTTTAAATTATCAATTAAGTACGAGTCCCTAATCGTTAACAAATCAACCGGTAACCTGATTAACAACCGAACCTTCCCGTTCAATGTTTCAAATGTAGTTTCAACTAAAGTTCAAGTTCATTAATATATTATTTATTCGTTTTCATTTAGCTTTCAAGTCGGATTCGTTCGTTTCATTCCAAGCTTTCTATATTTCGATCATTTATTTTTTATCGACTCGTCAATCGAGGTGAGTACATTTCATCCCCCGTTTTCACTTTTATATTTTGGGGGTAACATGCTTACTTATCAAAACAAGAATGATTTATTATACACTTTTCTCAAACCACAAACTTCAGGGTGTATGATACTTAGAATACTTGCTCTTTTGTGTGATATATGCCTCATATGCTTTACGTGCACGAGTGTTTATTTTTATGTTGTTGTTGAGCCTCATTAAGTATGATCATACGCTCCCCTAACTACTTAGCCTTGTGCTAGTAGAATAAGGCCTCATTATCCGAGTATGTCGGTTGTTACCGATTAGAAAGGATCCTCATTACATATGTTTTATATGCCACGATTGATGCTTTTATTTATAGTCTCATATACGTTTGTGGATCTCGCTCATATTATATATACTCAAACTATGAAATTGCTCACCAACATACGTGTTGACAAATATTATTTTATGCATTGTTACAGGTTTGACTTTTATTGACTTGAGGACTTGACGAAAAACGTTACCAAGACTATTAGGATATTAGAAAAACGAACAATATATATATATATGTTTACTTGTATTAAATTTGTTTGTATGAACAAGATGTGTTGTTTATTGATTTTATGAAATAAATTGAGATGATTAAATATGTCGCTTTAATAGTGTCTTGTGTTTTGGAAAATCGGTTGAACCTCGGCATGTTCCGCCGCCTTTGGTCGGGGTGTGACATATTGGTATCAAAGCCACAAGACTATACGATAGGTTGTTAGACGTAATGACCTAGTATAGTCTTTACTTTAGGGTCCTTATACGTGTTGCCTATATGTGTTTACCCTACTTGATTGTTCAATACACTTGTTTATTTATATACTTATTTATTTCATCAAATCGTATATATACACAAATACTCGAAACATACTAAGGTATCCTTACCTTACTTTTGTTTAATTTTATATATACACATGCATGCACGTTCATAATAATGTAAGGTATCCTTATCTTACCGCGAAAACATTAGTTTTATTGTGTTTTATGGATCACGAGTGTTTTACTTGGATCCCGTTGTTTCAAATCTCCTTAAAGATTGTCTCCTATGAGATGACCACTTTAAGTAGTCGAATGCTAGCGTTCCGCTCTCCATCCTAATTTTCGGTGTTAAAACAATAGAACCACGGTGGTTCGTGGACTATTGTTTTGACATGACGTTGTATTCCGATTCATTTTATTTTTTACAAACGTTATTTGAGTCGAAAACATGAAAAAGACGGGGGATACGTGCACATGTTTAGAATCCAACAAGGTATTTTTTGTAAAAAGGTTTTAATGTCGGAATATCAACTTATGGTGGTTCATGCACGATTTTTTCGCCTTTAAATCTTAAGACATTATTTACAAATTTCAAAAATTTAAATAGTTTTTCAATATTATAACAATCCTGTTCATTTTGGAACTATTATTTTACAATATCGATTATCTAAATTTTCTCATGAAATTTTAATTATATTATATTATATAATATACATGGTAGAATTTTCGTTACCCGAATTTATTTTCATAATAACTCTCATTATGCAATCTTTGGTTTATTATAAATTTTCACAAATAAAAATTTATATCATACGATTTTCCACGTTTTAAAATTTTTATGATAGTTTTGCCATGATTTTTCAAGAAAGTCAGAAACTTATAGCTTGTAATCTTCTTGAAATTCTCATGCAAAACTTCATAGAAATTTTACTTTAAAGACAAAAATCGTTTACTTGTGATTTTCTCGATTTACATTGCCGGTCATTTTAACTTACCATGATATTTTCGTTACACGACATTATGTAAAGAACTTGTAAAAAATTTTCATTACGCAACTTTGTATTTCCAAAACGACATTTATCATTCAATATTGAGACCTCATAACAAATTTAATATTCAATATACTTATTTTAAATTCCTCATAAGAAAAATTTTAATTTGATCCTTATAAAAATTATTTTACTTCCTCATGACGATCAACTTTTATTTTTACAATAAACCTTAAAATACAAACTTTATTATCTTAGTTTTTCCGTGATGTCTTCCACTACTTAATTTTAAGCATTTCAAGAACGACTTATGTTATGCGGGTTGATTTATTTTAAATTTTCATGTAAATTATTTTACAGCCTAAGCCGACCCGGCGTATCATAACAACTCTCATTTTAGTGAAAAAATTAAGCAAAAAAAAATTGTGTGATTCACACGCTCGGATCTCAAAAATTCTATTTATATAATATATATATATATATATATATATATATATATTAACTTGTAATTTTAATTATCAAAACTTTCATGAATATTTCAAACATTATTTATAAATTATAATATTTTCAATTTAATATCTATTATTAGTAAAAAATCTCCCTAAACGCAACCACAAGTTCCCAAACACCCGTATTCCATCTCAAACTACCGCCTTAAATCAAACCACCCTTCACTTCAAAAGTTTCCCGAGCACTCAAATATTTCCTCAATATGAACGAAACCTAACACATCAACGTTATATCCTCACCTATCCAAACCCATGCAAGTCTAAGACATACAAAAATCAACCCAACAAAAGGCCCTAACTACCGACACTCCTACTTAGGCCTGTTCACCAGCCGAGCTGAGCCCTACCCAAGGCCAGCTCGAGCTTGACTTGAAATTTAATCGAGTTGGCTCAGATCGAGCTTGAAATCTAAATCGAGCTGGAAATTAGAGCTCAAGCTTGACTCGGTTTTAAATCGAGCCAGCTCGGCTCGACTCGATTTGGCTCGAACTGTATTTTTTTTAAATGATATGCAGCCTTCAAGATTCTTGATATCCAAATTATGCTTCTCTATTGTTTCTTCCAGAACTTAAAGAAGAGAAATATCAGAAACATGTTGAAGGTTTAACTCTTGAGTTATAGCCAACTATATAGTCAAATGATCATTCAAATCTTTCTAAAACTTCATTTCTTCAAGTATCATTTTTATTCTAAACCTGAATCTTCAAATTATCAGCATCCGGCTCACCTAGGAGAATCTTCAGTCTTCAAGTGCCGATGACTATTAGCAAAATCATTATTCTACTTTTGAAATGTGAAAGCTCGATACAACGATGTGCTATGAACGGAGATTTAGAGATACAATTATGGGATTAGAATTGAAATATGACTTGTGAGCGGTTGGTTAATTGGAATTAGGGTTGAACGGGATGTGAGAAGAATTGTGTTGGACTATTCAATTGTAAGTTGTATTGGGTTGGATTATATTAATATGAAATGAAGCCCATGTATCAAGTTATTGGGCTGGATAATTCATATATATATATATATATATGTATATATATATATATATAATAAAGTAAAAAAAATATAATTCGAGCCTATTGAGCGAGCTCGAGCCGAGCTCAGGGCTAGCTCAGGCTCGGCTCATTTAGAAATCGAGTCGAGCTGGGCTCGGCTCGTTTACAATCGAGCCAATTTCGAGAGAGCTTTTTTCGAGCGAGTTTCAAGTGAGCTTCGAGCCGCGAGCTTTTTGAACAGCCCTACAGTCCTACTCCACGAAAACCTATCAAACTCACCATCCAAATACTTCAAAGACACCGACAAACACACTCACGAATGCCTTGGACATATAGAAACCAAAGTTACCCAACTGTGACTCGATCATTCGATCCTTGCTATGTCAAATCACAAACCATATCACCACACCGTTTCCATCCAACCATAGAGTTTGCTATCAAAATAGCAACCCAAACACTCCTTAAAAAAAAAAGTATAAACCAAATCTCAATCCAAACTAGCCAAGATCAAATTATCCAACCTATCAACTTAACTCAAGCTCAAATAAGCAAAACCTCACCTATTAGCCCAAACCACTAATACAAATCATCTAAGTCTAACCCACTCAAACGATCTAAACTCAACAAACCTCATCAATCCAACTCATGAAAACCCCCAACTACGCAAGCCAACCGAAACATACTCACTCTTCACCAAATTTCCAAACCATTCACCATTCGACGCCTAAAACCTCTTCATACACACGCAAGCTTCATTTTTCCTTAAAATTTTTTTTATGTATGTATATACAATTAGTGTATTTATAACAACCTCATGTATTCAAATAATCGCTTTTAAATTATAAACTCTTACAAAAAAAAGGATGATTTACGTATTATACTCATATTTTATAAATCATTTTTGAAAAAGAAATATATAATATGGTCATGACAACAAAATTCTATTATGAGGATTTGTATTCAAAGGTTATTAAACGATTATATGTATGATTTCAAGATTTTAAATATTGTCACCTAAGGTGATAAATCTCATAAAGACTTTATACATACGAGGTTTCATTTTAAATGTTGAATTCGAGGTTTACTCAATAATAGAAATTTCAATTTTCATCATTTTTCATAAACTCAATGACCTTGGCTTTATGAACTCTTTTTGGGACGCATTTATGAATACTTTATATTGTGACATAAATTTTGTTTAATGACGATTTATGCGAAATATTACCTCTTATTATCGCAAACATCATTTCTTCACAAATTATTTTCATCACAACAGCTTTATGTATAAAAATTTCTTTAACAATTTAACTTACAAGATTTTCATTTGATAGCGACTTATATACTTCGTCGTTTATTCGAGTCTCATGGATTTTTACGATTTCTTTTCATTTGATGAGATGTTTCGATGACAATATTATGCACATGAGATTTCAATTTGGTGTTTTGATTATGACCGAATTCAAGTTATTCTACAACAATTTGTGTAATACTTTCGAAACCTCAATTTCGCTAAAAAATTTTGTTTATCTTTTAAACGATGCTTTTCATGAATATGTTATTCATATTTGAGTATTTATGCAAAACACGATTCTATGCATTATTCCATATCATTTCATTTAATCTATTAAACGGCCTATGTGTGGCTGTCCGCAAGTTTTGGTGCTATTAGAAACCATTATTATAATGACGATTATATAAATGGTTTCACAGTAGTGGCCGTATTCACCTTTTAACACCTTTCATTGATTGTTTTGATTGTTAATCAAATTTTATTTTATTTATGTTGATAGTGTATACGTCACCCCAAGAAACTCACCTCATTTATCATGTTATTACATTCTACGCAATCGTATTCTCAATTACTTATAACCTCAAGTTTGGTCACGTATGAAACGTATCGTACACTATTATTAATTGTAACGTTGTTTACCCCGACCACATGTACTCACTTTTGGGTTTCTCATTCACACCTATCAGATTTTTTCATTTTCACTTTTTGGATTCTCGTTTCCTTTATTGGATTTCTCATTTCCTTCTATCAGAGTTCTCATTATTAAAATTTCACTCACCAGATTTTTGTACTAAATTAGTGACCCAACTTTCAACCATGGATTTCAATGATTTACTTCTCCTTTCACTTTGAGGACATTTAACTTCAATTCTCGTTTCGTAATTGCCTACCCTATTTTTTATTTATTCGATCATCTTTACTTATTTAAACCAAAATAGTTATTTTTCACTTTGGTTATACTATAAGATTTTAATTGTTTCAATTATTTATTTCATTTTCCTACTTGTTTAAAAGGTCAACCCCAAAATTTCCAACCGTGGGTATTATTTTAATAATATGTGTAAAATGCAACAGATTTATGCACGTTTCAAATGTTTAATATTTTACAAAAAAATACGTCTTTTAAACCACACAATGGGATGAACCACGTGGACCATACGACGATCTAAATAATTATGGGTGCACACTTAATTATCGAAATCCCCGTATGAAATCCATAGTAAGTGCAATTGTGTGCGATAACTCAGACCCGAGAATGATGGCAGAGAAACAATAGAAATGCGAATCACGATAAGGGCACGGTGAATACGCCGCCGGTACATCCTATATATAAGTGCCTTTATTATGTTTCTCGTTTGTAGCGTTTTTCGAGTCATGCAAAGATTTGACGTTATACTTTTGCAAAAAAAATTGTTCATGCAATTTTCTTACTAAAGACAATATTCGTTAATAATTACTTTTTCTTTAAGTTTATTTTAATTTCGGGACGAAATTTCAAAAAGTTGGGGATACTATGACATTCGTCAAATTCGGGTCTCGATATGGATTCGTTTTATAAACTTTTTTTTTATGTAAACCCGACTCAACATTTTTTTAGAACCTTAATTAATTATTATATAATATTATTATATACCTCGATCATCAAAAAATCGATGTTTGTCATATAATTGTGTCGCTAAGAAAAACATGAAGGGTTCAAAATGATTTTCGGGAAGTCGTTATAAGTTTTACAAACCTTTAAACTCATACTAAACTTTGATTGAGACTTAAGGGGGGTGTTTTGAAATACTGTAACATCCCGTTTTTCGAGTTTCGGTTAATAAATGAAATACGAGTTATTATGAGTCGGGCTAGTGTTGGGTTAAATGGATATGGGTTATGGACTTGGGTTATGAAGAAAGGAAGGAAAGATCATGGGCTTAAGCCCATGATCCATAATTATATAAGTCATAATTACCCATTTAATTTCATTTCACACATACTCCATACACCATCAAAACACACACTTAAGCTCTCTCTCTCTCTAATTCTCTATAGCCGAAACATAGAAGAAGAACCGATCCTGACCTAAGGTAATGATAATATGATGTTGTATGAGCTTAAACCCGTTAGATATGGTCACGAAACGACGCGCTGACACCGTTAACCCGTTTAAGTCACGAGATTCGGGTGGAATCGGGTATAACCGAACCTAAGATGAGCTTAGGGGTCACCCTAGATCTGATCTCGATCGAACGAGGAGAAAAACTGTGAAAAAAACAAATCAAAACTCGTTTTTCCTGCGATGACGCCGGAAATGGTACGAGGATAAAGGAATGTCAGATAATGTTTCTGACATTCTCTGACCTAACCCTAATTCGTTAATGAGAAGTTAACGAAATAGGGGTGATTCGCCAAGTAATTTGTAAAAGAAAGCATAGTGAACTAGATTCAGTTCGTGTTCAATTCGTTAAGGGAAAAGATAACGAATCATCCTTGATTTGTTACAGTCATTCGTTAAAGGAGATAACGAATTGGAAGGTCCAATTCGTTACATGGACTGATTCGTTACATGAACTGATTCGTCAATGGACCAGTTCGTTATAAGGTCCAATTCGTGATAAGGACCAGTTCGTTAGAGTGTCCAATTCGTTACAAGGACCAGTTCGTTATGATAACCCAATTCGTTAAGAGTAATGTAACGAACTAGAAGTTTAACAAAGTGACAGAATAGTCCCTTTACTTTGAAAAAGAATGATTTAATTACAAAGAAGCCCTTGAACTTTTAAGTTAGCAAATTAATTAATAATTCAAAATTCTAATGGAAAATGTGTTAAGACCGTTAATGAAAATAAAATTTTTCCAAGATGACTGATATAAGTCTATTTATACATCTCGAATCCCATGTAAAGTTTTGTTTCATTAATGTTTTGAGTTCGGTTAAGTTCGTGTTTCGTTTATCTTATATTAAATTAGGTTTTGAGTCAAGTAGTTTTTATATTTGTCGTGTTTTTAATCTTTTGGTATCTTGCATGTTAAACTTAATTCTTTCTATCTTTTCATGCGAAGTTTATGCTCGTTTTGTTCATCATTGGTTACATGATTACTCCACTTAGTGTTTTGATTTGTTTTCATGTAGATGATGATTTGTAAGTCAAGGAGAAGAAGTTCCAGAAGGTTCTTATTGTTGCTTGTAAGCTAAGGAAGAGATCTAGCAAGTTTAAGTAATAAATAACATGAAAAATTCGTGGGCTACATCAGAAGGGCACCGCGCAGCGCTAAGGCAAGGGCCAAGGCGGGCGCGGGGCGCCTAGGGCTCCCTGGTCAACAAGTTTTGCAAGTTACAAGGCCTAGTTCGTTTAATATATAAAGGGTTATAACCTAGCCGATAGAGAAACTTTTGGCAGCCGATTTGGAGAGAAGAAACCAAGGTTTTGAAGGGTTTTTGGAGGTTGATTGCATTAGAGATCATAGAGCTTTCATACGATTGTTCAAGGGTCGATTAAGAATGGTTCTTTCGTTGTTTTTCATCATCTTTGTTTATTATCTATTATGAATCTCTTTTGTTTACTTGGTTTTAGTTATTTATCTTTAACTATGACTATGCTAGGCTAGACTTCATGTCTACCTAGGTTTGATGAACATTTGTTGATTTGATTCTTGCTTTGAAAAATTGTTTTGATTATGGTTTCGTTATTTTAATAGTAAAAGACTTGAATTTGCTTTCATGATGCATATGAGTATTTGTTATCTTGATTGATTATTAACTATTGCTTCACATAGATCTTATATCTCTTGATTGTGTTTTTTAGATTTAGGGTTTATGTTTAATCATTACTTGGTGTTTTGATTATTGTGATTGAATTGGCCCATTAGATCATAGAAGCTTGTTGATATTTGGTTAGGGTTTTGAATGTTCTGCTAATTTCCAATAGCTGTAAGGTGAGGAGTTGTTCATGTGTCTTTGTTAATCTCATGCTAGGATAGATTAGTGACAATATTCTTGCTTATTGTGTTGATCCATGTTCATGATGTCATGTTAGCTTATCAAGTTATCTAGGGTTTAGTGTTTCGTGAGATTGCTTGCCTATGATACTATTAATTAACCCTATTTGATAACTGTAAGGAAATCAATATAACTGATTGCTTAATAATATAATAATTGTTCTTTGGGATTTCGTTTGATTCAGTCAAGGGTCCTTTAGGGTTTGTTAGATGAATTTATTTAGAAATCAGTTTCTATATCATGTTATTTGTCCATTGCTTAATGATTGTTGATGCATGTGATTCTTACCTAGGTAGATTCCTTCTCTGATTGGTTTCGATCTTGTGATTAATTGCTTATTTCTCGTTTACTTGTTTATTCACCTTCTTAGTTTAATATTATTTTAAAAACCCCCTTAAAACATTAATAATAAATAGTCTTGTGTCGTAAGTCGAGTCTAATTAGCTAATTAACGTAATTTATAGAGTCCTGTGGGTTCGATATTCCGAACTTACTTAGTTTTAGTACAATTGACCGGTTCACTTGCCGGTGTTTTGTGTAGTTGAGTCTTAAGTCTAGTTTTTATTACTTGTTTAGTTTAGTTAATATTTAATTGACTGTTTCTAGCACATCAAGTTTTTGGCGCCGTTGCCGGGGACTCTTGGCAATTGCGTTATTTAGTTTTAATTGGACTTATTTGCTATATACGTGCTATTTGTTTTGTTTTTGTTTGAGTCGTAGGAGTCTAATTAAATTTTAGTTTAATTTAGTTTTAGTTTTTATTTTGTCTACTCACTTAGCCCGTTGCGTCCTTAAGGTTTATGCCACATCTTCGTTCGCAAGGACCACCGTCGGAAGCTACTTCTACACCGAAATCATCACCATCCAGTTCACCACCGGAAAGTCCGAGAAGTCAACCAGACGTTCAGATGGCCGATAATTGAACAATCGCTGCTCAAGCCTTCGATGGCTTAACCGGAAACTTGTCATGCATCGTCGTTCCCGCAATCAACAATACCAACTCATGGCAGATTCCGTCATACGTCATGAACAACATCGTTCAAACTAATCAGTTCACGGGGCGTGATGACGAGGATGCACCAGCTCACATTAACCGACTTTACTGCGTTCTTAAAACTTTTAAATTTACAAGGTGCTACCGAAGATGCTATTTTCTTACATCTGTTTCTGTTTTCACTTGCAGGTAAAGCAGCTACTTGGCTTGACACGTAGCCACCTGGCACGTTCACCACTTGGGAAGCACTACGTTCTGCATTTATCAAGAATACTTCCCACCGGCTATAGCGGCTATTCTTCGCGATCAGATTCACTCGTTTCACATGGAGCTGGGAGAAAAATATTGTCATGCTTGGGAGCGTTTCTAGAACATGCTAGCTCGTTGCTCACAGAATGGTCTCACACCATGGGCTCTCGTGGAAAAATTTTACAATGGTTTGAACTACGAAACCCAAGTTCGGTTCGACACGGCCCTAGGAGGAAGTTTAATAGCAAAGAAGAATGTCACCGAATGTAACGAGATATTTGAGAGCTTTGCTCAATCCGATTATGCCAAAGAGCCACATCGCGGGAATTCCACTCCCGTCACTAGTACATCATCGTCCGCTCGAGGTGTACACCAGGTTAATCTGGATACTAGGGTGGCTGCTACTTTGGAATCACTAACTAGAGAGGTTAAGAAGCTGAAGGCCATGGTGGACAGGTGTGAGTTTTGTAGGGATGGACATGGTACGTTGGAGTTCCCGGTGATGAATCAACAGGTCGATTTCGTTGCTGGTCAGACTAGGTTTCCCAACACCTATAATAACAACAGTCAGAATTGGAACACCTTCAAGAACCCGAATCAGAATAATGCTAATTGGCGTCCGTCGGGTGCACCACCCGGATTTCAAGACTCATATAATCAAAGACAAGGTCAGTATTATAATAATAACACCGATGGTACTAATGTTCAAAATAATGTGCAGGATTCGAACGGTGGAATTGGATGTTTGGAAGAGATAATGAAGCTAATCTTGGAGAGAGATCAAGTTACACAGAAAAAGTTAGCCGATCACGATTTGCTCTTTAAGAATCAACAATCTTCTATTCTTGATATTCAAAGGACTATTGGTGATATTGCTCGTCGTTTAGAAGAAAGGCCCCCAGGTCAGTTTTCGGGTATCCCTCAAACTAATCTGGCTGCTCAATTGAACGCCATCTCCACTCGTAGTGGTAGGGTTTTTGGTCCGGAGGTAGTTAGTAGAGAAATTAGGGAAGATGGGGACGATGAGTTGATAGATGAGGAGATAGAGTTAGAGGCTCCAAGTAAGTCACAAAATACAACACCAATCATAGAGCCGCAAGTTAAGAAAAACACCGATAAGAAGCCGGTTGGAGCCCGGCCACCACCACACACCATTGACCTAGCCTATGTCCCGTATCCCGCTTGTCTAAAGAATCAAAAGTATACAAAAGATTATGGGCATTTTCTTTATATATATAGCCAATTGAATGTCAACCTTCCATTCGTAGAAGTCGTTCAGCATATGCCTAAGTACGCCAAAATTTTGAAAGACCTACTTAAAAGAAAGGATAAGTTGGAGGAGTTGTCGACTGTACCACTAAATGGAGAGTGTTCTGCAATAGTTCTCAATAAAGTACCGGAGAAATTACCCGACCCCGGTGTTTTTACCATTCTATGTCTTTTCGGAAGTGATACGACATGTCAAGCATTAGCCGATCTAGGAGCTAGTATAAACCTTATGACATATTCTTAATATGGAAAGCTAGACCTAGGAGAGCTCACCCCTACTCGTATGACGTTATCTTTAGCCAATCGTTCCGTTAAATATACGAGGGGTGTCGTAGAGAATTTGCTCGTTAAGGTAGATAATTTGGTTTTTCCCGCAGATTTCGTTGTTTTAGATATGAAGGCCGATGAGAGAGTTCTTATTATTTTAGGTCGTCCATTCTTACGCACTGCTAGGGCGGTCATTGACGTGTTTTAATGTAAGATTACTCTTAGAGCCGGTGATGATAGTTCCACCTATTTGGCTAAGTCCATGAGACATCTGAGTGGTCAAGACGGTCTCATTGATCCATGTCACCCACTTTACTCGATAGAATCATTTATCTAGGGCATGGATCCTAGTCTTGATTGTTCCCGTTCTGTGAGTTTAAGTGTGGGGAAAGAGCGAGCGGTTTCGAGCTCTCGGGTAATGGTGAAGTGTGTTGGAGAAAGAGGTGGTGGAAAGCGTAAGTTTGAGAAGGTTCATGGAGTTAGAAAGAAGAAGACCAAGATTGACGACTGGTCAGATCGTGATTCGGTATCTTTAAGGGCATTGGAGTTCTACCGAGGTGGAGGAAGCTCCACTCGGTCCGCCACGTGATTCACATAAACGTAGGTTCTTGAGTGAAAACTCAAGTGTAGATTTGTAGTTTTTCCTTTATTTTAGTTTTTATTTTCTTAGTTTTGTTGAGTCATCGAGTCGCTGACGTAGTATTTTGTAGTTCGTCGTTGTTTTTGCGTTTTTGAGTTTTTCTAGGTAAAAGAGAGATTGAATGAGCTAGAGAGACGATCCCCCAAGGAAGAATTTAATGAAAAAGACAAGTATGGGGATGATAGAGCAGTGGAGCCGTATACTTCATGCTTATTTATTTGCTCCTGATTATTATATTTTATATATTTATTGGTGAAATACTTTAATTGCATAATATCTATCGTTGTGAAAAGATACATTTTTAGATATGTTTGTTTGGCCGCTTACGTTCGTGAGAGAAGGAGTTACCATTTGCTGAGCACGTTAAAAGAAGACCTTAGCATCATGTTTCATTTGCATATTACCAGCTAAGTCTTTTCCATTATCTAGCTTATTTACTTTTTATTTTGTTTTTATTTTAATTTTTAGGTTGTTAGTTTTTGTAGTCCGACTTTATTTTATTTTATTTTTGTTTTAAGTCGTCCTTATCCTTGCATTGAGGCCAATGCAAAATTTAAGTGTGGGGATTGGATATTTGAGTCGTAGTTTAAATCAAGTTTAAATTTAAAAAAGAAAAAAATTAAAAAATTTTAAAAAATTTGAAAAAAAATTGAAAAATGCTTTAAAAATGTCCTTTGAATATAGTTTTTTGCGTTAAAGTGGGAGATGATGATATTTATCGGGAAGTTGGTTTTTCAAACTACTAAAAATATGAGATAAATAATAGAAAACACACTTAACTTGGATGTGTCGGTAGGCTCAGCTTTGAAAATGAAAGGACAAATTTGATAAAATGGTTAAAACGGAAATCTTTTGTGGGTAAAGCGTTTTTTCCGTGAAAAATAAGTAATGAAAGGTCGAGCCATACTCAAGCCTCAAATTTTGGTATGAAAAAATGAAAATATTATAAGTTTTAAAATCTGAATACGTTATCATATGATGCTTGGGTAGGTTTAACGTTAGAGTATGCCGTGTAGCCTGTGATATAAACTTAAAACGGCTAGTTTAGTGTTTTACACCTCATTAGTGTATGATTTTATAACCTTAATTCTTGTATTGATAGGATGCTTCGGGTCCGGAGACCATGGGTATGTATGTAATCTATTCATCTGGGTATTCATAATTCCTAAGTGGGGTTGTGGATATTTAAAATAAAGCCAAAAAGAGCAAACCCTAAAAAGTCTATAAACATGATCACAAGAGTACAAAAGTACAAATACACTACAGACTTGATCATCCAGGTTGTTAGCCATGTGGGGTCCCCTTTCTTGCGTCTCATTACCATTAAGAAACAGACCACAAGGGACACGCTACATGTAAGCCCTACAGATGATATTTTGCATGCTCACCTATGGTGATGGGTTCAAGGTATTGCTTGATAACGAGGGTATGTTATGTTGTGGGGAACACTAGCTATTAATTAAACCTTAATCGTATCTAATGGCTGCTTGATAGACTATGATGCTTAAGCTTAGGTGGATAAACAATACCCTTGATCGTCTTAACTATTCATGAAAAAATAGAGCAACAAAAGTTTTAATTCTGCTAATTTTGAGGTTTAAGTCAATTTGGGGTGGTCTGGTCTGGTAAAAGCTGAAAATAAGCAGGTCTTAATTGTGTAAACCACTGAGTACTAATTGTCGGATCATATTTGTCCCGGTAAAGATTAAGGCATGGGTTTAAGTGGATAACAATATCGGTGATCGCAGTTTTTGCGTTTTTCTGAGCTTTAAAAATTAACCTATATGTTTTTTAGACTATATTTTCCGATTCTGATCCAACTGCATCAGACTTTTTCAGGGACGAAAAAAGAGTAAGTGTTGGGATATTTGATATAAGTCTATTTATACATCTCGAATCCCGTGTTAATTTTTGTTTCTTTAATGTTTTGAGTTCGGTTTAGTTCTTGTTTCGTTTAACTTATATTAAATTAGGTTTTGAGTCAATTAGTTTTTATATTTTTCGTGTTTTTAATCTTTTGGTATCTTGCATGTTAAACTTAATTCTTTCTATCTTTTCATGCGAAGTTTATGCTCGTTTTGTTCATCATTGGTGACATGATTACTCCACTTAGTGTTTTGATTTGTTTTCATGTAGATGATGATATGTAAGTCAAGGAGAAGAAGTTCCAAAAGGTTCTTATTGTTTCTTGGAAGCTAAGGAAGAGATCTAGCAAGTTTAAGTAATAAATAACATGAAAAATTTGTGGGCTACATTAGAAGGGTGCCGCGCCTCGCTATAGCAAGGGCAAAGGCGGTCGTGGGGCACCTAGGGCTCCCTGGTCAGCACGTTTTGAAAGTTACAAGGCCCAGTTCGTTTAATATATAAAGGGGTATAACCTAGTCGATAGAGAAACTTTTGGCAGCCGATTTGGAGAGAAGAAACCAAGGTTTTGAAGGGTTTTGGAGGTTGATTGCACAGCTAAGGAAAGGAATAACAGTTAACGGTGAACGTAATCGGATTCAGGTGCGTTTCTAGCCCCACTTCCTTGTTATGTTTTCGGGGCTGTGTGCATACTTCGATGTGATAGTTAATACACTTACCTTAAATGGTAAGTGTACGCCTTGTATGATTTATGTATGATGATTGCTTGATGGTGTGTGAACGATCTTCGGATATTGCATGCACCGTCAGGTGGAAGTTAAGGATATGATTGATATATATGATGTATGAATGATGTTTGTATGAAGATAAATGATGAATGAATAATGTATGTATGATATGTTGATGGTACGTGAACGATCTTCGGATATTGCACGTGTTGTCATGGAAGGTACGTAAAGACAGGTATGGTACAATGCACGAAACAAAGGGACCAGACCCTAATAATATCTGTGAGGATAGGGACCAGACCCTCATAATATCTGTGATGGTAGAGACCAGACCCTTTATAATATCTGTGATGTTAGGGACCAGAACCTTATAATATCAGTGAGGTTATACGGCAGAAGGATCTTTAAATAGGATGGATAGTTATGTATGAAAAGTAAGTATGAATATTGTAAACCCCTTCGGGCATGTGTGCAAGTATGTGAACTGATTGTATGTCGTATGATTAACTAGAACTCACTCAGCGTAGCTGACTTTTAGTATGCATGCAGGTGAGTAGAATGAGACAGCTCGCTTGAGGGGAAGCACATGGCATGGATTTGAATACACTAGCATCTCAATGAAGTGTTATGTTTTGTTATTTTAAAAAGACAATGTTTTATGTTTGAATGACTTGAATGCTCGTTAAGACAAGAATTAATGGTTATGTAATGTAATGGTTTGAATGTTTTTATTTTTCCGCGAGTCTTATTATTAACTCTGATATTTAGAACTGTGTTTATGAGTAAATCCAACGTCCAACGTAGGGCACTGGTAACGGGGCCTTACAAGTTGGTATCAGAGCAAAGTTTGAGAGATTTAAGCTTCCTACATGCTTAGACTCGAACAGAGAATGGGATAAAAATATGAAAAGAAAGAAGATGCCAGTTCAAGAATGCCACGTGTCACTCAAAGCAAGCTCTATAAAGGTAAAGTGTATGATTGATTGATGAATGTTAATGAAAGGATATGTGTATGTAGGGATAGGATTCTCTGATTGTTTGATTGATTAACTGTTTAAGAGTTGAACCAGCACAAATCGACTCATAAAGGGAAGTGTATAGGACACGGAAAGTAACGTGATCAGCTAATCACAGCTGGCCATTGTTATTACCTGTTAGCCTTACTATCCTTGTACTAAGTGGTTTCTTAGGTGATGACATTTGTGTTTCCTTATAGAATACGAATGGCTGGAGCTAAGAAAGCTGCTGGAAGAAGAGGACGTACGGGACGTCGTTGTTGACCACACGTTATCCGAGAACCGTCAGTAGAGGCAGCCACTAACAATGAAGGTGAAGGAAGTGCAGCTGGTCAAAATCCGAGTAACAACGAGGGAGTTCAACTGAACCCCGCGATTCAAACTGCCATTGCTCAAGCGGTAGCAGCTGCTGTAAAAAACATGAATCCTGAAAAGTCTGCTGGGGGCCACGAAGGAACCGCTGAAAGTGCGGAAGGAGATGGTAAGAAGGATGATGAAGGGGAGAGGGAGTTAATCACTCGTGGTTAAATCGGTGAAGGTTGATGATAGGAGAAGGGGCCGAGGTGGATGCAACTATAAGTCTTTCAAAGGCTATGATCCACCGAAGCTAACTGGTTTGGGAGACGCAATCGCTACTCTTCAGTGGATAACTGCCATGGATAAAATTATCCGCATTAGCGAGTGCCGACCCGACCAAGTTGTGGGTTATGCTACCCAATCATTCGATGAGGAGGCAATGTACTGGTGGGAGTCGGTTGAACAGGGGAAGGGTCGAGAAGAGATCAAGGCCTTGAGGTGTGATGATCTGAAGGAGTTAGTGATGAAACGATTCTGTGATGATGCTGAGGTTGAAAGGGTGGAGATGAAGTTCTTGAGTCTGAAGGCTGGTGGGATGACACACTGCGAATACACCACTGATTTCAACCGCATGTCAAGGTTGGTGCCGGACTTGGTGAGCACTGAGGCCAGGCGGATCAAGTTTTACCTTAGGGGACTGCCGCAGAATGTTCGCGTCTTGGTCAAGGCTGGTAGACCAGGTACTTTTGATTCTACTGTAGGGCTGGCGGAAATGGTTTATGATGACTTGTCGACAAATGAGGTGGTAGTGGAAGAGAAGAAGAATAAGAAGTGGGTCTCTCCTGCTAAACGACCTGGTACTCAGTTGTGGAACCCTAAGAATAAACAGCTGAGAGTCTGGGAGAAGAGGTCGTGTAAGACGTGCGAAAAAATGCATGCTGGTGAGTGTTAGTGGAGTAGGAGTTCTGATGTGTGTAACGAATGCGAAAAGACTCATGGTGGAGAATGCAGGATGGGGTCTAACGCGTGTTATAAGTGTGGAAAGGTAGGGCTTTATGCCAATGAATGCAGTGCGAAACCAGCGTGTTACAAATGTGGCAAAACAGGCCATATGGAAAGAGAGTGCACCGATGGTGAAGCTGGAGGTAGTGGAAAGAAGGATGCTAATCAAGCAAGGCCAAGGACTAGAGCCTACATGCTGATCCAGGAATAAGCCCGACAGATCCCTGATTTTGTGACCGGTGCGTTCTTAGTAAATGGTATTTCTGCTTCAGTATTATTTGATTCGGGTGCGAATAGAAGTTTTGTAGCTATGACATTAAGTAAACTAGCTAAAATGAAATGTTTCCGAGTGTTTGAAACCTTCATAGTAGAAACCGCTAGTGACACCTCGGTGAAAATAATGAAAATGGTTAAGAATTTTAAGGTAGAATTAGAGGGACATGAGTTCCCTGTTACTTTGTATGTTATGACCTTAGGAGGGTTCGATGCAGTCTTGGGAATGGATTGGTTATCTGAATATGAAGCTCAGATAGTATGTAAGAGTAGGATAATAAATCTGAAGTCCATGTATGGTAGTGTCATGACGGTTTATGGTGATAAGGAAAGTTAAGGGCTTAACGTCGTTTCGATGATAAAAGCCGAAAGGTTATTAAGACGGGGGTGTGGTGCCTACATGGCGTATGTTGTCAATGCTACAGCCAAGATGAAAGAAATGAAAGATGTTCCTATCGTGCGCGACTACCCAGAAGTATTTCCAGAGGATCTTCCGGGGTTATGCCACCGGAGCGAGAGATAGAATTCTAGATAGATTTAAAACCAGGAGCCCAGCCCATCGCAAAAACACCTTACCGTCTAGCGCCGTCTGAGATGAAAGAACTGATGTCCCAACTGTAAGAACTCATCGACAAAGGTTTCATAAGATCAAGTGTTTCTCCTTGGGGCGCGCCAGTGTTGTTCGTGAAGAAGAAAGATGGAAGTATGAGGATGTGCATAGACTATCGTGAGTTGAACAAGCTTACGGTAAAGAATAGATATCATTTGCTAGGGATTGATGATCTGTTTGACCAACTTCAAGGTTCAAGTTGGTTCTCACGAATAGATCTTAGATCAGGGAATCATCAGCTGAAGGTAAAAGAGGCAGACATCCCTAAAATAGCGTTTTGGACGCGGTATGGACACTACGAGTTCCTCGTGATGTCATTCGGTCTAACAAATGCTCCTGCAACATTTATGGATATGATGAATAGGGTGTGTCGGCCGATGTTAGACAAGTCAGTTATCGTCTTCATCGATGATATATTGAGTTATTCAAAAAGCGACTCTGATCATGCCGACCATCTGAGGGAAGTATTGGAGACTCTGAAGAAAGAAAAGTTGTACGCTAAGTTTTCGAAATGCGCGTTCTGGTTGCGAGAAGTGCAATTTCTAGGTCACCTGATCAATCCTGAAGGGATTTCAGTGGACCCAACTAAGATTGAGGCGATAACAAATTGGAAGACTCTACGGAATCCGACTAATATACGAAGCTTCTTAGGGTTAGCTGGCTACTGTGACATTTGTCAACTTTTATTCGTATTCGTATTTGTATTCGTTATACCGACCCGTTGTGTCGATTCAACAAATTTGTATTTGTCGTTTATGACTTAATATTAATTACAACGATTTACAGTTATTACTCGTTCATTGTCTATCTGTTTAGTTCAAATAACGAATCTCCGAGCTACACAAGTTTATAAAATAATCAATCTCCAAACTATACGGGTATAAAACGTAAACAACCTTAAGATAATAAAATATATCAAGTTTTGTTTAAGTTACTTAAAATAATAAAGTTCAAGGTTCAATAAGTAAATAAAGTTTAAGAAAAACAAAATATAAAGGTTATAATAGTTGAGGGGCTGAAATGTAAGTTATTTAAATTATATTAAAAAATATATATATCAACCAGCCCATTCTCCCCGTCCCTCCCCTACGGTTTTCCGATCCCAACTCCGGCCGGCGACGACAACTTCCGGCGACTCTTAAAAACACACTATTAACATCTGAATCAATCCGTAAATGCATCGAAACGTTGTCTCCACTAATTATAAACATTATTACGCGATTAACTTCACCATTAACAACCCATTTAACACCCACTAATCACCTAAACAATCGGATTATATTAAAATATCAATAACTCGAATTAATCACCCAATGGATCAATTGAGGCTATAAATAGCATCCTAACCTTCATCTAAATGTGCTTCAATCATAGAATTATAACAAAAACACTCTAATACCACTGAATAATTCGTCCAAGTCCATTCCGGTCAACTTGCCGTTAGCCCACTTTCCAATGTCATCAGAGGTAATTGATAGGTGGGTTTTCATTGGTTTGATCCGTCTAACAAAACCCCTAACCTAAATCTATCAAACATGTAATGTATTTGAAGAATTGAAATCTAGGGTTTATGTGAAAAAGATGAAGTTGGGTTTGTGTTTAAAATTAATTCCTTTCATCTTTTAAACAAAAAGCTCAATTGGTCCAGTGGCTGTGTATGTGTTGTATGGTTGTGGAGACCCGGGTTCGAAACCGGGTCACAACAAACTTGTTTATATTTTTGAAAACCATTTTTTTTATTACTTTTAATAAATTAAATATATATTTATAAATCATACAATACAAAAATAAATAAAATTATTTTTATAATTAAACAAAAGATGTTTTAATTTCCGTTAGCAAATTCGTTCAAGAACCAACTTTTTACAATCTCAATCCGCTCGTTTAAAACTCACTAAATAATTATTTAGATAATATATATAATGTCGTTGTAATTTTATAATTTCCAAACTAACAAACCGTTTAGACTAAAAACAATAAAACATACCGACAACGATAAATTCTGTAAACATGATTCAAATCTAATATTAATTAATATTATAATAATAATTCATGAAAACCCGGTAACTTAGATATTAATACACTTAATAATGTTTACCAAAATACTTATAAATAAAAAACGTATAAACTCTAAAACCGACATATTTTTTCCATTAAATTATATAGAAATTCTCGTGTTCCTGTTATTTTAGCTCGTGAGATTCGATCGTTCGGTTTCATATAACGCACTTATTATATTACTTTTAAGTAAGCATCCAATCTCAAAGGTGAGTTTCTCACACCCACTTTTTACTCTTTTTTACCTATTTTGGGGGTAGCATATATATCCTATCAACAATTCAATTTCGTTTATTTATAATTACAAACTACAATTCGTTACATGGACTTGTGTGTTTATTTGCTTACTTGCTCAAAGATTACTTGCTCATGGTTTCCTCAATAAGTATGATCATACGCCCCCCCATGCACTCTGGACCTCGATATTATGAGTGGAATAGGGACCCCCGATCCGAGTACATTTGGTTGTTACCTAATGGAAAAGACATTGCTTGTGCTATTACTACACCAAGTTTCATGGAATTGAATGGTTTTTATGTACTTGTATCAAAGTTGTGTGAACTCACCAACTATTCATTTAGTTGACTTTATTTTATATATATGCTACATGTACTTACATTAGAGGATGAAATGGCAAAAGACACTAGAAGTTAGGTTATTTAAAGAATAAACAATAAGACGTGTTTTATTGTTTTCTTTTGTATTTGCCTTATTGAACAACTTGTGTACTTGGGATTTGAATGAATTAATGATATTATTGTCACTTAATAGTGTCACATGTGTTTTGGGCAATCTGTACGTCACACCCGGGCATATTCCGCTAAAGTCGGGGTGTTACAGATTGGTATCAAAGCTGTGACTATAAGATAGGACATTAGACGTAGTGTTCTAGTTAGTTATAGTTTATTTGCTTAATTGTTTAGGTTGCATGATTAGAAAATTATGTGATTGTTCAATGCACTTGCTTAATATTTTGTTGTAAATTCATTTACGCCTCATGTACACAAAGCACACACAAGTCCAAGGCTTATGCCTAAAAGCAAAGATTTTTCAAACATTTTCAATAATCGATTTTTATTGTGGTGTTCCGATATTTCTTCTTCTTGAAGATTGTTCGTTATGGTGGGTATGTAGTAACTGGAAGGGCAACGTGCTTGTTTTCCGAAACTCTTAACACCAAGGTTATTGAAATCTAAGGATAAGCAATGCGTATAAATCCCAATCAGACGCAGGACCCGGTTTCTTACCTGGAGAGTTTGGAAAAGGCATGAATCCTATTAGGGCAAAGCATACCACTTTCAACGCCATTTGAATCACAACTTTAAGTTTTCACCGCGATCATGTTCTCTTTGTGAAAAGAATATGGTTGCACTCCGCTATGTTTTACAATGTTTTTTTAACTGGAAGTTTGTACACGAATACCCAACTTTTGGTTTGACTTAATTTCGAGTTTCTTTGATATTTTGGAAAATAAGAGTCCATTATGGTTCATGAAAACTCAAAAAGTTCCACACCATTTTTATTACCATTGTTATGATTTTTATTTATTTATTTAATTTTTTTTATGTTTATTTATTTCTTTTAAAGCAAACTTTAACAAGGATTTTTTTTATGCCATACCCTATTCCGAATCTCACGAATTCCATTACTATTGTTCGCAGAATATCTATCCATTTCAACAAGCGCCGTTCTTCCAAAACCTCTAGCCTTAAGTTAACTGCTCAAATCACCAAACAACTAGCCGCAATCATTCCCGATATGATGACCCAAATTCACCAGAACCTTTCTGCTAGTATCGCCTCTGCTTCAAGCGAGCCTAAACCATCTCACTGTTCGTATAAGACTATCACCAGCACCAAACCCCCGGAATTTGATGGGACTGAAGGTGCCACTGCCCTGCTTCAGTGGTACGAACAAATGGAAAGCAAATTCCTCCACATTGAGTGTCCCGATGATAAGCGAACCCGTTTTGCTACAAGTGTCTTTGCAAAAGGGGCACTAACCTGGTGGGTGAAGGAAAAGACAACCCGTGGTGACCAAGCTGCCATGGCTATGTCATGGGACGAGTTGAAAGAACTGATGACCAAACAGTTCTACCCTCCAAGTGAGCTTATAAAATTGGAAGCTGAGTTTTGGAACCTCAAACAAGAGAGTGGTGAACAAGAAGCTTTCACTACTCGTTTCAATGAACTTAGTGTGCTGGTACCTCACCTTGTTACCCCAACCTCGTGTGCCATCGATAAGTACATTCGGGGACTACCAAGTCATATTCAAGATAGTGTTTTGAGTAGTTCTCCCAAAGAACTTGGTGACGCAATCAACCTTGCTTCAACTTTAACTGATAATCATGTTAAAGCCGGGACTTTTACATTGAAGGGATCGAAGAAACATGCTGATAAACCCACTACCGAGTCTAATGAATCGAAACCCAAGTCGTCCAAGCCTGCTTTCTCCTCACACCACCATAGCAAGAAGCGCAAGAACTATGCGCTAACTCAACAAACCGCACCTCAACCTCAAACTAACCTTGCATCACCACCCAAGAAACTCTACAACGGACCTCATCCGTATTGTAACTTTGGTCAACGTCATCACCCCGCCAATGCTGCTTGCCGCCAATGCACCCGTTGCAACCGTTTTGGGCACCTTAGCACCGCTTGTCATGAGACTGCTATTGTACCAACTGCTCCTCAGCGGTTTGCTCAACCCAACCATCACCCTACACTGTATGCTCAACCCATTAACCAAATACGAGCTTGCTATAATTGTAGTGACCCTACCCACTTTCGCAACGTGTGTCCACGACTCGCACATGTGAATACTCTTCAGCTTGCTCCAGCTCCGTTGTACCAAGTTCTGACATATCAAACCCAGCAAGCTTATCAGCCACAAGTTCCACCATTGTTGGCTAACCAAGCTCAAGTTCAGCCGCATCCCGCCATTTTAGCTCCTGTACTACAAGGTGGTCAAATTGTTCAAGCTGCTTAAGCTCCTCAAGAAAATCGTGGGCGTGCTTTTATGATTAACGCCAATCAAGCTCAACAAAACGGCAATGTGGTGAACGGTACGTTTCTCATGAATGACCACTTTGCAACAAATTTATTTGATACCGGTGCCGATATGAGCTTTGTGTCTTTTGAATTTGAGCCTTTACTTGCTAAACCCCGATCTAAGCTTAAGAACTCGTATTCTGTTGAAGTAGCTAATGGTAAATCTGTAACAATTGACTCGGTTATTCGAAATTGCAAATTAAATCTAAACGGCCACAAGTTCTCAATCGACCTCATTCCTATGCAACTGGGAAGTTTTGACATCATAGTAGGCATGGACTGGTTATCTGTTTATCGTGCTGAAATTGTTTGCTTCGAGAAGTTCATTCGTATTCCGCTTGCCGATGGTCAAATTCTTCGTGTATCCGGTGAAAAGCCTTCTTCCTCGAGCTTAAATTTTATCACTAGTTTTCAAGCCCAAACTTACTTACGCAAGAAGTATGTTGCATTCGTAGCCCATGGTGGAAAAGAAGGAACGAAAAATTTTGGACATTCCTGTTGTTCGCGAGTATCCTGAGGTGTTTCCCGATGATGTTTCTGGTCTTCCTCCTATTCGTGATGTGGAATTTTGAATCGATCTCGTTCCTGGTGCAACCCCGATTGCTAGGGCTCCTTATCGTCTTGCACCTTTCGAGATGCAAGAATTGTCTAACCAGCTCCAAGAACTTTTGATAAAGGGTTCATTCGCCCTAGTTCATCTCCTTGGGGCGCAACCGTGCTTTTCGTCAAGAAGAAAGATGGATCTTTCTGTATGTGCATTGATTATAGTGAGCTCAACAAACTCACAATCAAGAATCGTTATCCTTTGCCACGTATTGACGATCTTTTTGATCAACTCCAAGGAGCTTCATGCTTCTCAAAGATTGATCTTCGTTCGGGTTATCATCAACTACGCGTGCATGAAGATGACATACCCAAAACCTCTTTTCGAACTCGTTATGGGCATTACGAATTTATGGTTATGCCTTTTGGGCTAACCAATGCACCCGCGGTGTTTATGGATCTCATGAACCGCGTATGCAAACCGTACTTAGATAAATTCGTAATTGTTTTTATTGACGACATTCTTATCTATTCCAAGTCCAAAGCCGAGCATGAGAAACATCTTCATTCCGTCCTTGATCTCCTAAGGAGGGAACTGCTTTATGCTAAGTTTTCGAAGTGTGAGTTCTGGTTGAAAGAAATTCCGTTCTTAGGGCATATAGTAAACGAAAAGGGTATCCACGTTGACCCAGCCAAACTCGAAGCCGTTAAGAATTGGAATACTCCAACCACCCTACCGAAGTTCGTTCGTTTCTTGGCCTTGCGGGTTATTATCGTCGCTTCATTCTTAATTTTTCCAAGATCGCTTTGCCCCTAACCTCTCTAACTCACAAGGATAAACCTTATGTTGGGGGCCAAGGCAAAATGAAGCCTTTCATACTTTTAAGCGCATTCTTTGCGATGCACCGATCCTTGCACTCCCCGAGGGCAATGAGGATTTTGTTGTCTATTGCGATGCTTCCAATCAAGGTCTTGGTTGTGTCCTTATGCAATGAGGTAAAGTTATCGCTTACGTTTCACGACAACTTAGGTTAATGAAAAGAATTATACAACGCACGATCTCGAACTCGGTGCCGTTGTATTCGCGTTGAAAATTTGGAGACATTATCTCTATTGCACCAAGTGCGTGGTATTCACCGACCACAAGAGTCTTCAACGTATTTTGGACCAAAAAGATCTAAACATGCGGCAACGACGATGGGCCGAACTACTTAGCGACTACGACTGCGAAATTCGTTATCATCCTGGTAAAGCAAATGTTGTAGCCGATGCTCTTAGTCGAAAGACCCATGTGAAATCAATTCTGCTTCTGTATGTGACCGTTCAAACCGATCTCCAACTTCGTATCTTCGAAGCCTAACATGTCTCTGTCACCGAGGGTAACATGTACGATGGAATGTCCTGTGGTGCCGAGAATCAACTTGAAACTAAGCGTGATGGTTTGTTGTATTACCTCAATCGTTTGGGGGTTCCTAATCGTGACGATCTTCGCACATTTATCATGGACGAAGCTCATAAGTCTCGATATTCCGTCCATCCCGGTGAGGATAAGATGTATTTTGATCGACGGACCACATTTTGGTGGCCCGGTATGAAGAAAGATATCGCCTTATATGTTGGAAAATGCCTTACTTGCGCTAAAGTTAAGGCCGAGCACCAACGACCATCCGGTCTGCTCGTTCAACCACACATCCCTGTTTGGAAATGGGAGGATATCTCTATGGATTTTGTGTTCAAACTCCCGACTACTCAAAACTGTCACAACGGTATTTGGGTTATAGTTGACCGTTTGACTAAGTCCGCTCATTTCATCCCGATCAACGAAAAGTTTTCGGTTGATCAACTCGCTCATATCTATCTTCAGCGTATCGTTTGTCGTCATGATATACCTTTGCGTATCATTTCCGATTGTGAGAGTCGTTTTACTTCTTACTTCTGGTCATCACTTCAAAAAGCGTTGGGAACTCGATTGGATCTTAGCACCGCCTATCATCCTCAGACTGATGGGCAATCCGAGCGCACGATTCAAACGCTCGAAGACATGCTTAGGTCATGTGTCATGGATATCGGTGGAAACTGGGATTCTCATCTTCACTTGATTGAGTTCTCGTACAATAATAGTTATCATTAGAGTATCCGTATGGCTCCGTTCCAAGCACTCTATAGTCGTAAATGTCTATCACCTATTTGTTGGAGTGAAATTGGTGAAACCCAAATCACCGGTCCGGAACTTGTCCAAGAGACTACTGATCGAATCGCTCAAATTCGACAAAACCTCTTAACCGCTCGTAGCCGTCAAAAGAGTTACGCTGATAACCGACGACGACGTCTCGAGTTTAATGTTGGTGACCGTGTCCTTCTCAAGGTATCTCCTTGGAAAGGTGTTGTTCGTTTTGGCAAGAAAGGCAAACTATTTCTCCTCGTTTCATTGGACTGTTCAAGATACTTGCTCGTGTTGGTAGTCTTGCTTACACACTCGAGCTTCCTCAAGAGCTTTCTAACGTCCATCCGACGTTTCATGTTTCAAATTTGAAGAAATTTCTTGCTAATGGAAATCTCCATGTACCTCTCGACGAAGTGCGTATCGATGAAACAATGCACTTTGACGAGAAACCAGTGGAAATCATGGATCGCAAAGACAAGGAAACTAAACGTAGTCGTAAACCTTTGGTAAAGGTTCGTTGGGAATCCAAGCATGGCGTTGAATTCACTTGGGAACGAGAAGATCAAATGCGAACAAAGTATTCTCATCTTTTTGTTACGGATTCTTCTACTTAATTTCGGGACGAAATTCTCAAAAGTAGGGAATGCTGTGACATTTGTCAATTTTTATTCGTATTCGTATTCGTATTTGTATTTGTTAAACCGACCCGTTGTGTCGATTCAATAAATTTGTATTTTTTCGTTTATCACTTAATATTAATTACGACGATTTATAGTTATTACTCATTCATTGTCTATCTGTTTAGTTCAAATAACGAATCTCCGAGCTACACAAGTTTATAAAATAATCAATCTCCAAACTATACGGGTATAAAACGTAAACCACCTAAAGATAATAAAATATATCAAGTTCTGGTTAAGTTATTTATAATTATAAAGTTCAAGGTTCAATATGTAAATAAAGTTTAAGAAAAACAAAATATAAAGGTTATAATAGTTGAGGGGCTGAAATGTAAGTTATTTAAATTATATTAAAAAAATATATCAACCAGCCCATTCTCCCCGTCCCCTCCCCTATAGTTTTCCGATCCCAACTCCTGCCGGCGACGACAACTTCCGGCGACTCTTAAAAAACACACTTTTAACATCCGAATCAATCCGTCAATGCATCGAAACGTTGTCTCCACTAATTGTAAACATTATTACGCGATTAACTTCATCATTAACAACCCATTTAACACCCACTAATCACCTAAACCGTCGGATTATATTAAAATATCAATAACTCGAATTAATCACCCAATGGATCAACTGAGGCTATAAATAGCATCCTAACCTTCATCTAAATGTGCTTCAATCATAGAATTATAACAAAAAACACTCTAATACCACTGAATAATTCGTCCAAGTCCATTCCGGTCAACTTGCCGTTCACCCACTTTCCGGTGTCATCAGAGGTAATTGATAGGTGGGTTTTCATTGGTTTGATCCGTCTAACAAAACCCCTAACCTAAATCTATCAAACATGTAATGGATTTGAAGAATTGAAATCTAGGGTTTATGTGATGAAGATGAAGTTGGGTTTGTGTTTAAAACTAATTCCTTTCATCTTTTAAACAAAAAGCTCAATTGGTTCAGTGGCTGTGTATGTGTTGTATGGTTGTGGAGACCCTGGTTCGAACCCGGGTCACAGCAAACCTGTTTATATTTTTGAAAACCATTTTTTTTATTAGTTTTAATAAATTAAATATATATATATTTATAAATCATACAATACAAAAATAAATAAAATTATTTTTATAGTTAAACAAAAGATGTTTTAATTTCCGTTAGCAAATTCGTTCAAGAACCAACTTTTTACAAACTCAATCCGCTCGTTTAAAACTCACTAAATAATTATTTAGATAATGTATATAATGTCGTAATTTTATAATTTCCAAACTAACAAACGTTTAGACTAAAAACAATAAAACATACCGACAACGATAAATTCCGTAAACATGATTCAAATATAATATTAATTAATATTATAATAATAATTCATGAAATCCCGTTAACTTAGATATTAATACACTTATAATGTTTAACAAAATACTTATAAATAAAAAACGTATAAACTATTAAACCGACATATTTTTTTCATTAAAATTATATAGTAATTCTCGTGTTCTTGTTATTTTAGCTCGTGAGATTCGATCGTTCGGTTTCATATAACGCACTTATTTTATTACTTTCAAGTAGGCATCCAATCTCAAAGGTGAGTTTCTCACACCCCGTTTTTACTTTTTTTTAACTATTTTGGGGGTAGCATATATATCCTACCAACAATTCAATTTCGTTTATTTATTATTACAAACTACAATTCGTTACATGGACTTGTGTGTTTATTTGCTTACTTGCTCAAAGATTACTTGCTCATGGTTTCCTCAATAAGTATGATCATACGCCCTCCCTATGCACTTAGGACCTCGATGTTATAAGTGGAATAGGGACCCCTGATCCGAGTACATCTGGTTGTTACCGAATGGAAAGGACATTGCTTGCGCTATTACTACACCAAGTTTCATGGAATTGTATGGTTTTTATGTACTTGTGTCAAACTTGTGTGAACTCACCAAATATTCAATTAGTTGACTTTATTTTATATATATGCTACAGGTGCTTACATTAGAGGATGAAATGGCGAAAGACACTAGAAGTTAGGTTATTTAAAGAATAAACAAGAAGATGTATTTTATTGTTTTCTTTTATATTTATCTTATTGAACAACTTGTGTACTTGGGATTTGAATGAATTAATGGTATTATTGTCACTTAATAGTGTCACATGTGTTTTGGGCAATCTGTACGTCAAACCCGGGCGTATTCCGCTAAAGCCGGGGTGTTACGACTACTATAAGAGATTCATCGAAGATTTCTCCAAGATAGCCGCACCGTTGACCGGTATGACCCGAAAGTCGATAGTATTCAGTTGGGGAAAGTTTCAAGAAGAAGCTTTTGAGGAACTAAAGAAAATACTCACACAATCTCCAATCCTTGCCTTACCCGATGGTGACAAGGATTTGGTTGTCTGTACTGATGCTTCGTATCGTGGGTTAGGTTGCGTGTTGATGCAACAAGGAAAGGTGATAGCTTATGCGTCTAGACAGTTGAAAGTCCATGAAAGTACTTATCCGACGCATGATTTAGGGCTAGCAGCAGTAGTGTATGCTCTCAAGATATGGAGACATTATCTGTAAGGTACTAAGTGTACTATCTATACAGATCATAAAAGCTTAAAGTACTTCTTCGAACAGAAAGAGCTGAACATGAGGCAGAGAAGATGGTTAGAACTAATAAAGGAATACGACTGCGACATTAAGTTCTACCCTGGTAAAGCTAATGCGGTCGCCGACGCTTTAAGCCGTAAGAATGAGGAAGTCCTAGCAACAGTAAAGTCATATCAGCTGATTATGAATTCAAGCCTTTTTGAAGAAATCATCAAAGTGCAGTCAAAAGTGCTGGTAGATGAAGGATTAGTGAAGAAGGAAAGGATTTTCGGTCAGCAAGATGAGTTGATGGAAAACACTCATAGTGTTAAGACTAGATTTGACCGTATGTGGATCCCACGTCATAAGGATCTCAGAGGTTGAATCTTAGACGAAGCCCATAAGTCAAGGTATTCGATTCATCCAGGAACTACTAAGATGTATCAATATTTGAAAAGAGACTACTGGTGGCCAGGAATGAAGAATGATGTTGCAGATTATGTTAGTAAATGCTTAACTTGTTTACAATTCAAAGCCGAACATCAGAAGCCGTATGGAAAGATGCAACCCTTGGAGGTACCAGAATGGAAGTGGGAACACATCACCATGGATTTCATAACTAAGCTACCTCGTACAGCTAAGCATCATGATACCATCTGGGTGATTGTGGACCGTCTAACCAAGAGTGCTCACATTCTGCCTATACGAGAGGCCATCTCGTCAGAAACGTTAGCAAGCTTGTTCATCATAGAGGTTGTATCTAAGCATGGAGTGGCACTGTCTATTGTGTCTGATAGAGATACTCGTTTTACTTAGAGGTTCTGGAAGAAGTTCCATGAAGCTATGGGAACGAGATTGAACATCAGTAAGGCGTATCATCCTCAAACAGATGGACAGTCTGAAAGGACGATCCAAACCATTGAGGATATGCTACGTTCTTGTGTTTTAGACTTTGGAGGAAGTTGGGATGATCATCTGCATCTGGCAGAGTTCTCTTATAACAACAGCTACCATTCGAGTATTGGTATGCCACCGTTCGAGATGTTGTATGGAAGACGTTGTAGAACTTCCGGTATGTTGGGAGAGATTTGACAGAAAGAAATGGGAGGCTTAGAAGTTGTGCAAGAAACTTCTACAAAGTTTGATCAGATTAAAGCTAGAATGAAAACTGCTCAAGATCGTCAGAAGTCCTATGCTGATATGCGGCGACGGCCAATTGAGTTTAACGTTGGAGACAATGTGATGCTCAAGGTCTCGCCTTGGAAAGGAATTATTCTTTTTAGGAAGAGAGGAAAGCTGAGTCCGAGGTACATTGGACCGTTCGAGATTTTAGATCGAGTAGGTGAAGTAGCTTACAAGCTAGACTTACCAGAAGAGTTGGAAGGAATTCATTCTAAATTTCATGTCTCTCATTTGAGAAAATGTCTAGCCGATGACACGCCTCATGTGCCATTAATGGACATTGAGAATCGAGATAGTTGACCGCAAGGAAAAGCAGCTTCGTCATAAAGGTATCCCACTAGTGAAAGTGATATGGAAGCATCGCAAGGGATCGAATGTTGCATGGGAAGTTGAAGAAGAGATGCGTAAATTTTATCCAAATTTGTTTATGTAATAGTTAGGTTTCGGGGACGAAACCTCTTTAAGGAGGGAAGTCTTGTAACATCCCGTTTTTTCGAATTTCGGTTAATAAATGAAATACAAGTTATTATGAGTCGGGCTAGTGTTGGGTTAAATGGATATGGGTTATGGACTTGGGTTATGAAGGAAGGAAGAAAAGACCATGGGCTTAAGCCCATGATCCATAATTATATAAGTCATAATTACCCATTTAATTTCATTTCACACATACTCCATAAACCATCAAAACACACACTTAAGCTCTCTCTCTCTCTCTCTCTCTCTCTCTCTCTAATTCTCTCTAGTCGAAACATAGAAGAAGAACCGATCCTAATCTAAGGTAATGATAGTATGATGTTGTATGAGCTTAAACCCGTTAGATATGGTCATGAAACGACGAGCCGATACCGTTAAACCATTTAAGTCAAGAGATTCAGGTGGAATCTGGTATAAACCGAACCTAAGATGAGCTTAGGGGTCACCCTAGCTCAGATCTGGATCGAACGAGGTGAAAAACGGTGAACAAAACAAGTCAAAACTCGTTTTTCCGGCAAAACCGCGTTTTTCCGGCGACGGCGCCGGAAATGGTACGAGAATAAAGGAATGTCAGAGAATGTTTCTGACATTCTCTGACCTAACCCTAATTCGTTAACGGGAAGTTAACGAAGTAGGGGTGATTCGCCAAGTAATTCGTTAAAGAAAGCATAGCGAACTAGCTTCAGATCGTGTTCAATTCGTTAAGGGAAAAGATAACGAATCATCCTTGATTCCTTATAGTCATTCGTTAGAGGAGATAAGGAATTTAAAGGTCCAATTCATTACATGGACTGATTCGTTACATGAACTGATTCGTCAAATGACTAGTTCGTTATAAGGTCCAATTTGTGATAAGGACCAGTTCATTAGAGGGTCCAATTCGTTACAAGGACCAGTTCGTTATGATAACCCAATTCGTTAAGAGCAATGTAACGAACTAGAAGTTTAACAAAATGACAGAACAGTCCATATACTTAGAAAAAGAATGATTTAATTACAAAGAAGCCCTTGAACTTTTAAGTTAACAAATTAATTAATGATTCAAATTCTAATTTCTAATGGAAAAAGTATTAAGACGGTTAATGGAAATAAAATTTTTCCAAGCTGACCTAGCAGCTCGACCCCAGCCAGGGGCTCTGCACCTTGGACCCTCTAGGGGTTGCCGTCCCTAGACCCCGCTTCCAGGGGCGCTGCCCCGGGACCCACATTCGTTGAGGGATATAACTAGACTAGAAACGAGATGTGAGTAGTGATAGTTAATTGATATGTGTAATTGTTATACTGTTAGTCGAGCACAGCTAAGAAAAGGAATAACAGTTAACGGTGAACGTAATCGAGTTTAGGTGAGTTTCTAGCCCCACTTCCTTGTTATGTTTTCGGGGTTGTGTGCATATTCGATGTGATAGTTAATACACTTACCTTAAATGGTAAGTGTACACCTTGTATGATTTATGTATGATGATTGCTTGATGGTGTGTGAACGATCTTCGGATATTGCATGCACCGTCAGGTGGAAGTTAAGGATATGATTGATATATATGATGTATGAATGATGTATGTATGAAGATATATGATGAATGAATAATGTATGTATGATATGTTGATGATACGTGAACGATCTTCGGATATTGCACGTGTTGTCATGGAAGGTACGTAAAGACAGGTATGGTACAGTGCACGAAACAAAGGGACCAGACCCTAATAATATCTGTGAGGATAGGGACCAGACCCTCATAATATATGTGATGGTAGGGACCAGACCCTTTATAATATAGGTGATGGTAGGGAGCAGACCCTTTATAATATCTATGATGTTAGGGACCAGACCCTTATAATATCTGTGAGGTTATGGGGCGGAAGGCTCTTTAAATAGGATGGATAGTTATGTATGAAAAGTAAGTATGAATAATGTACACCCCTTTGGGCATGTGTGCAAGTATGTGAACTGATTGTATGTCGTATGATTAACTAGAACTCACTCAGCGTAGCTGACTTTTAGTATGCACGCTGGTGAGTAGAACGAGACAGCTCGCTTGAGGGGAAGTACATGGCATGGATTTGAAGACATTGGCATCTCAAGGAAGTGTTATGTTTTGTTATTTTAAAAAGACAATGTTTTATGTTTGAATGACTTGAATGCTCGTTAAGACAAGAATTAATGGTTATGTAATGTAATGGTTTGAATGTTTGTACTATTTCGCGAATGTTATTATTAACTCTGATATTTAGAACTGTTTTATGAGTAAATCCAACGTCCAACGTAGGGCACCGGTAACGGGGCCTTACAAATATCTAATATATATATATATACAAACTCTAACCCTAACTCATTTTAAAAACAACCAGCCCCCATCTCTTCCTCCTTCAACTCCGGCGTCGTTTTCCGGCGACCGACGACACTGGCCGTAACCCCACTCTCCGTTCTCGATCTCCGGCCGTATCACCACCTCCCCCGTAACTCCGACACAACCTCTCTTTCCCTCTCTCGGTTTCTTCGGTAACACCATCACCCTCAGCCACCCTTCCCTCCCCGCTCTGGTCTCCCTCTCTCCGTTTCTCAGTCTCTCTCTCTCTCCCCGCCTCTCTCTATCTCTCTCTCTCTCTCTCTCTCTCTCTCTCTCCGTCTCTCTCTCTCTCTCTCTCTCCCTGGCGGCAACAAAATCTACGACGACCCCTGCTCGGCTCCGACAAATATTCTCGGCCAAACATTATATTGTAGGTAAGGAGATTTAGAGTTTTAATCGTCTTTGTGTCTAACTCATAAGCAGTAATCGAACTTGTTAATCATAACCGGTTGTAATGAAAATGGCAATGGGTATAAAGTTTGGATATATTAATTCCTTATGGGTTTAATTAACAATTGTTATCTTGGTTTAGTTGGTTTGTACGTTAGTTGTTGAACTTGAGGTCACGGGTTCGATTTCCCTCCGTAACCAACCTTGGTTTGTTTTTGTTAACAAATTACTCAAGTTAATATTACTATTTTTATTAACATTATATTTATTATCTAGATTTTATTATTATTAGTAATATTATTATTATTATTCACAAGATAGTTTTTATTATTATTATTTTTATTGTTATGATTATCATTATTTTCATAATTAATAGATGATTATTATTATCATTTTTTTTATGATTATTAAGCAATATTATTAAATTCTATTATTGTTATTATCATCATTATTTTCATAATTAATAGATGATTATTATTATGATTATTATTATCATTTTTATTATGATTATTAAGTAATATTATTAAATTCTATTATTGTTAATATTATCTACTTGTTTTATTGAACAAAAACCCAGGTCGGGCCTAGTTGCTATTTAACGTCATCGTTACTCGAGTTATATTTTTATCACTAATACTATTATTATTAAAATGTTATAAGTATTAGTCATTATCATTAATATGGCACATATGATTATTATAATAATAATAATAATAATAATAATAATTAACTTTAGTAAAATTCATAAATCTATTAATAATGTATTTAACAACGAAAGTAGTTATCATTATATTTATTTTTATTATTATTATTATTATTATTATTATTATTATTATTATTAGTTTTAACAACAATTCTCAATTAGTCGTATATTTATATATTATTATCAACATTATCTTTTATATATATATATATAACATATTTTAAAATTATTATTATCATTACTATCATTATCATTAACAATATTATTATAAGCCTTATTATCAATTCATTTTTATAAAACCGAACTCTTGATTTAAACTCGTCTTGTTTCTATTTAATATTGGTTTAGTCATTTAAAAGCCCAATAAAATAATATCATTTTATTTTAAATTATCAATTAAGTACGAGTCCCTAATTGTTAACAAATTAACCGGTAACCTGATTAACAACCGAACCTTCCCGTTCAATGTTTCAAATGTAGTTTCAACTAAAGTTCAAGTTCATTAATATATTATTTATTCGTTTTTATTTAGCTTTCAAGTCGGTTTCGTTCGTTTCGTTCGCAAGCTTTCTATATTTCGATCATTTATTATTTCTCGATTCGTCAATCGAGGTGAGTACATTTCATCCCCCGTTTTCACTTTTATATTTTGGGGGTAACATGCATACTTAGCATACTTATTCAAAACAAGAATGATTTAATATACACTTTTCTCAAACCACAAACTTTAGGGTGTATGATACTTAGAATACTTGCTCTTTTGTGTGATATATGCCTCATATGCTTTACGTGCACGAGTGTTTATTTTTATGTTGTTGTTGAGCCTCATTAAGTATGATCATACGCTCCCCTAACTACTTAGCCTTGTGCTAGTAGAATAGGGCCTCATTATCCGAGTATGTCGGTTGTTACCGATTAGAAAGGATCCTCATTACATATGTTTTATATACCACGATTGATGCTTTTATTTATAGTCTCATATACGTTTGTGAATTTCGCTCATATTATATATACTCAAACTATGAAATTGCTCACCAACATACGTGTTGACAAATATTATTTTATGCATTGTTACAGGTTTGACTTTTATTGACTTGAGGACTTGACGAAAAACGTTACCAAGACTATTAGGATATTAGCAAAACGAACAATATATATGTTTACTTGTATTAAATTTGTTTGTATGAACAAAATGTGTTGTTTATTGATTTTATGAAATAAAATGAGATGATTAAATACTGTCGCTTTAATTGTGTCTTGTGTTTTGGACACTCGGATGAACCCCGGCATGTTCCGCCGCCTTTGGTCGGGGCGTGACAACGTGTCCGTTCGTTTATTAAATAAACAAACATAAATGAACTTCCTTCCGAACGGTTCACGAACAGTTCAACGAACGTTTGGTTCGTTTGCAGGCCTACTATTTTGTTCTATTCAATTACAAAATATCACAAGAGATCATATCTTTTGTGACAAGGAGGTTTGTTCCTATTTTGTTCTATTCAATTACAAAATATGACATTAATTATACATATTTGTTTTTCATATTCTGTTGTTCCAGCTACCACCACTCCCATCATCAAAAGAACCAGACAGAGCTAGCAAGAAGCCGAAGACAAAGTACACAACGATAGACAGGGTGACCAAACAGAAGACAAGGAGCAGTGCCAAGAAAACCAACGCCTCAGCTAGTATATAGGTAGTCGTTATTTTGTATTTGGTAAGATATTTTGCATATATCCTACAAAAAGATGTATACATTTGCTTAAGTGAATATTATTGTTAATATAATTTGTTTCTTATTTTGTTTTGTCATGCTTGCTTACAGCTGTTTTATATTACTTCACAAAAATAAAATAATTATATATTGCCTAATTACACACTATTTGGCCACATAGAACACATTAAATAGGTGTGGCCAAAAGTAAGACAATAGCCACACCTCAAATTACAAAAATACGAGTATATAAATGATCATTAGCCACGACAAAAACATTGTTGTGTGACGAAATTGTAGCAAAGTTGATGGAGATAACAAATTATGTGTGGCTAAAAGTAGGACATAGCCACACCGAAAACTCATGATTTTATATATCACCATTACCCACACCATGTTTTCTTCGTTTTTTGTGTGTGACGGAATCATATAAAACGTCATATAAAAAAATCACCAAGTGTGACCAAATGGCATAAAATAACCACACTAGCCATTGGCCACACTTTCATCACTTGGTTTTTGTTTGTGTGGCGGAACGAGATCAAACGTCATTGAAAAAATCACTATGTGTGACCAAAAGTATGATAATAGACACATTTTATATTACAAAAGCATTATGTGTGACAAACGGTAAGACAATGGCCACACACAAACTACAAAAGAATGTTTGAGTTGCAAGTTCACATTTTTAGCCACATTGACAATAACCTCCAGTGTCTATATGATATGATTGGCCACACAATACGTCACTAAGTATGACGAAAAGTTTGGAAATAGCCACACTTTAAATTAGGAAAAGCATTATGTGTGACAAATGGTAAGACAATGGCACACCACAAACTACAAAAGAGTGTTTGACTGGAAAGTTCACATTTTTAGCCATATTGACAATAACCTCCAGTGTCTATATGATATGATTAGCCACACAATACCTCACTATGTGTGACGAAAAGTTTGACAATAGCCACACTTTAAATTACGAAAAGCATTATGTGTGACAAACGGTAAGACAATAGTCACACTATAATTTACAGAGGATTGTTTGAGTGGCAAGTAAACATTTTTAGCCGCTTTTAATGTAATATCTAGTGTCTATATGATATAATTAGCCACACTATTATTAAATTTAAGTGGCCATTGCTTTGCTATATCCACAAGGCATATGTCACAATGCACGCTTAACACAACCCTATTGGACACATTATTATAAAATTCTTGTGGCTGAAACATGAATTCATGTGGCTCTATACGTGAAATGGTCACCCATAGTAAATAGTCATGTGGCCATTTTTTACCGTTTAGCCACACTTATTGGAGAGGCTTCTTGATGGCCAGCAACTAATGCTGGTATGCTTTAGCCACACTTATAACCACATAAGGCCACTAAAAACTATGTGTGGCCATATGATACCTACAATGTCGCGACCTTTGGTCACACATGACCTGAACCAGACGTGTGTGGCTAAAGGCCTACGGCCACACTTTTTTTGTGTGACCAAAGGTCAATTTTCACATAGTACACAATTCCACTATTTGCGTAGTTGTGATATTGCTCGATTAGTTTCTAATTGCTAAATGACTATGTGTTTACAATTTTTATGGTTGGTTGGTATCTCATCCTCATCCTCATAGTATGATCATACGCCGTCCGAGTAAACATGTCCGAATATAGTGGCATGTAGAAAGATATTTTTATTTATATTATGCTAGTTGGTGTAATACACATTATCACAAGGAATTGTCCTTTTTATTATCGTATATACCTCAAATTGTGATTACTTGATCAACATTATTTTTGACAAAATATATCTATTTTTATGCATATCACAGGTAACTATTTGTGATTATTGAATATGCAAGACTTAGTTGCACCTTAGGTTCTATTTAGAATAAAATACAATTTATTTGTTTTAGTTTGATGTAATGGTTTTGGATGATTTTGATTTATACTTGTATGCAATAATTTGAATAAATAAATTTGATATTGACCCTTTATATTTATTTTAGTGTCTTTGAGCTATGATACAAATTATGTCGCACCCTGACATGTTTCGCCATAGGTTGGGGTGTGACAGATTGGTATTAGAGCCGAAGGCTATAAGATAGGTGGTTAGACGTAACGACCTAGTATCATGCTTAGGGTCCCTATACTTGTTCATAGGTGTGCCCTAGTTGTTTAATTTTTGTTCATAGCTTAAATATTACTGTTTATTTATATAATTGTACAAGAGATACACACATAATTCCGAGATTATGCCTCATTCTCAAAATTATTTTCAAATCTCTAGATTTATTATTTTATTGTGGCAAATTCTTTAAGAAATTTCACGATTTTTATTTTTAATCTTCTCTTCTCAAGACTCTTACATATGACGAGTTTTCGTAGTAAGTGGAATGAAAGTCAACATTTTTTTATCATTCATATTTCATTTATTTATTTATTTATTTGAATTATACGCCATATTTCAAAAAACATCAAATTATTTAATTCACAATGTTTTAAACCCTCCAATTATTTAATCTAATCTCACACTATTCACTATATTTTAAATTATCAATATCCGACCCATCCTCGAATTTTAAGAAATTTATATCACACTTTGTTTGGAGTTTAATATATTTTATGTAACATTATCCTCAAATTCAAGGTTATACTATTATCATTTAATATTTTATTTAATTCTTGGTGGTAGCATCAAATTCATGGTGATACATGGATGTTACAACAATTATAGTTTAATATTGATTTTCGTTATCGATACAAATCTTATTTACTCATTTTGTTATAAGGAATTCATGGGGATACATGCGCAAGTTTGATTTCCTCTTATGAATTTCTTTTCTAAGATGTGTGGTTGGGTATCCCAACTACCTGTTTTTGAATTTTCGAATTAGTTTTCATGATTTCTCTCTAAGATTTCTCAACCCTATTCAATTTTATTATGTATCTTTATTGTTGAAATCCCACTATTAGAATTCTAGTATTAAATTGAATTTTCCTTCATTTAAATTTACTTTCCACTATTAAGTTAAATCTTTCATTACTTAATCTAATTTTCACCATTAAATTGAATATTCTTCTTTTAATTGAATTTCCATGATAATCCATGGATAACTCAATTACTCGTTGTATTTTATGACATTTTCTGTTAAAAAAACCTACAGTGGTTTGTGGGTATCTCAATGATCCATTTTCATTTTTGTAAATTTCATTATATAGTTGAAATTCCACGGTGGTTCATGGATGTTTTAACACCCTACCTCGATTTTTGGTATATTGTTTTGATTTTCTTGTGAATTATGAAAGTTTCGATTTAATAATTTTAATGACTTTGCTAGTTTGTTGGAATAGTCATGGTGATTCATGCATTTCTAGCCCTTCATTTTTTTTATTTGGTTATATCATTTAACAATCCATTTTCATTCTTTACTATTTACTGAATATTCGTTATTTATTTAAACTTCCATGATAAATCATGGATAGTTCAACATACTTACTTTGTCTTATTTATAACGATTTTGTGAAAATAGGAAAATCCCTCGTAATTCATGGATACTCTAATTACCCATCTTTTATCTAAAATTTATAAGATTTATTTGGAATAGGACTTTCCCAGTGATTCAAGAATATCTGCTCCGAGTTTAATCTCTTAACAACTTATTCGAACACGTAAATTTTCACATTTTATTATTGTTTCAATTATTATTTACCATTTATTTTAATATTTTCACTTTGAAATTTTGAATTTATCACATATCAAATTTATAATTTCAATGCTACAATTTCATTGATGTTACAAGCCACCTCCCTAAGTTTCATGAATTATTCATGTCGCTCATTTCTCATTATGGTCACATAATTGTTTTCTATTTTCAATTTTCTATTTCAAAGAATTTGAAATCGCACAAGTTACATTAACGAATTCACTAATGTTTCGATTATTATATAAATGTTTTGATTTTCAAATGAAATTCTATTTTTAATACTATTACTTATAAAAGTATCTATTTTCAATTAGAGTATCTATTTCATATTATTTTCATTTCTACACGTAAATGCTTCAATTTTCCTAATTTTGTATTACTTTCATGAATGCCTCAATTTACAAATGTAACATCCCGAATTTCAAATAATAATATTTTACATATTATTCTTAATGGAAAAGTTTACTTGGAATAATAAATAAAATAATAAAAGATGGAAAGAGAAGTAGGCTAATTAGATTGATTAATCATGGACTAAAAGGGAAAGATGGGCCTTAGGTCTATGGGCTTAAGGGAGTATAAATACCCCTTAAACCCTAAATCTTTCCATTTTCATCCAACTTATCCATCTTATTCTCTCTACACCCTAAAACACACATACCCAACCTTTTCATTTCGGCCGCAAGCTAGAGCAAGGAAAACCGAGATCAAAAATCAAACCTTTTATTGATAGATCTTTGGGATACGAGCTAGATACAAGATCAATACTTCATAACAAGCTAGCCGTGACCTAATAACCATATAAGGGTATGTTCTTTATGTTTAAAGGTTACATTTTTATGAACGATTTGCCATGAAACTTAACCCTAGAGTAGATCGGGTCTAGATGTCTCATAAAGTTGCAAACATGATGATAAAAGTGGACTCAATCTATTCATTAGCTAAGGATCTAGCTAAAATGGGTTCAAAACCGATGAAGCTTTAAGCTTTAGACCTAAAACAGGATGAAGGTTTAAACTTTATACCTAAAAAAGGGTTGGATCTTGATAAGGAAATACTAACGAATGTAGAACGGTTTAGGGGGGTTGAGTTGGAGGTGATTAAAGGTGTGGTTTCGAGTCGTTAATCGTTTTTGAGCCTAAAAATGATTTGTGATAAGAAAAATATGGACTGGGATCACCAGACCTGAGATTTCGGCCAAATGAGAAAATTCTTGGTCAACCGTATGGTTCTCGTTCAAACATGCAGTCACCAAGAGTTCTCGGTGACTAAGTTCTCGGCCAATAAGGGTTCTCGGCCAAGGAGGGTTCTCGGCCAAGAGGGTTCTCGGTCAAGAACCAAGGTTCTTGGTCAACGGACGAGTTCTCGGTCATCCCAATCCTCTATTGGGCCGAGAAAGTGGACAGTTGGGCCTGAATTAACTAAACCCATAAATGTTAAGCCCATGTCTAATATAGGATAAGTTAACCCATCATCATGAACTAAAATAAGCAAGCCCAACTTAGAATCATGTTGGTTAACTTAAATACCAACTTATTCAAGTAGAAGGTTAATTAACAAAATATATATTACAGTTAACCGAACCCAATTAAGAAAGGAATTACGATAAACGGCGAGCGCAACAGGATCCAGGTGAGTTTCTAGCCCAATTTTCCTTGTTATGTTTTCGGGGCTGTGTGCATACTCGATGTGATAGTTAATACACTTACCTAAAATGGCAAGTGTATGCCTTGTATGATTTATATGTTATTTATGTATATCTTGAATGTGAATGAAAGCTTGTCGGTACGTGAGCGATCTTCGGATATTGCACGTATTGACAAGGGAGGTATGTGTATGATAGTTAAATGTGTATGATAGATATACGTGCAACATATGAATATGTATGAATGATTAAAGAAAGTATATGTATGTTACGGGTATGTAAAGATAGTATGCTCGAAGATGAAGAAGTAAGGGATCAGACCCTAATAATATCTGAGATAGAGAAGAAAGGGATCATACCCTAATAATATCTGAGATAGAGAAGTAAAAAGGGATCAGACCCTAATAATATCTGAGAATGACAAGAAAGGGATCATACCCTAATAATATTTGAGATAGACAAAGGAAAGAGGGATCAAACCCTAATAATATCTGAGATAGACAAGAATGGGATCAGACCCTAATAATATCTGAGATAGACAAAGGAAAGAGGGATCAGACCCTAATATTATCTGAGATAGAATGAACAGTAATTATATAGTATGAATATAATAAAGTATGAACGTATGTATGAAATTATGTAATGAAAGTAAATGAGTAAAGTAATTATTATGTATCTTCGGATGCGTAATTGAAGATAAGTAAAGGTATTGTATGATGTATGATTAACTAGAACTCACTCAGCGTAGCTGACTTTTAGTATGCACGCAGGTGAGTAGAATGAGACAACTGGCTTGAGCGGGGACACATGGCAGAAGAATAAGAGTCTGGTATCTGAAGACCTATTATGTTTTATAAGTTACGTTTTGATTTTGAAAGACAAGAAGAATGTTTTAAGACATGCTTATGATTTGATATGTAATGTTTTATGGAAGTTTTATATTCCGCATAAAGTTTTAATTAACTCTGATATTTAGAACTGTGTTTATGAGTAAATCCAACGTCCAAATGTGAGGCACCGGTAACGGGACCTTACAACAAAAAAAGATCGAATTTTGAATTATTTATTTCATTTTAATCATGAATGATTTAATCTTCAAAAAAAACATAGTTTCTTAAATCTTTGTTTAACACCATATCAGGTTGATGTTACAATCTCAACCTCAATAATAATCTGATGATTTATTTCGTAATTTATTCAATTTTCATGTTTACCCACAACATATGTTACAAGTTACTTTGGTGATTAATTTTATAATTTAATTCCAAGCTTACCAACGATTTCATATGTTTCACAACTTACCCACAATCAGAACTACCAACCATTGTATTTCACAAAATTTCCTCCTAGCTTATAAGTTTTTACGCTTGTTGCCTTGAAGGATGTCTTCTCGTCACAACGACCGCTACCATCGCTTGGCCGCCCCGCATAAGCAAACGACTATTTTGTTGTGATCTCGAACCTGCTCACCCAAATCCAAGCTATCAATGCCAACAACTCATCATCAACTGTTACCCCAAACATTTGTAACAATTCATCACATTTAATAACTGATCACTTGAACTAAACCTTCTAGTCCCTAACTTGGTCACACCTCTTGAACCATCCATAGAAACATCACCGGCCCGCCAATGCAAATTCGAGACTCCGTCTTAAGTCTCGATCCCCAAACTCTCCTTGATACCATCACACTTTCCACTACTCCCACCAAGAAACGCAAGAGCTATGGCTTAAGCAACTCTATCCTCAACTCATAACTCTAAAATTCAACCCAACAAGAAGTCGTACACCGGAATGTAATCTTTGTGTAGTACCTACAAGTCTCACCATCCAAAAACCTTACCATGCCGACAATGTTCTAATTGTAGCCATTATGACCATATCATC
The DNA here is from genome assembly GCF_021521415.1 of Bidens hawaiensis. Lineage (NCBI taxonomy): Eukaryota > Viridiplantae > Streptophyta > Magnoliopsida > Asterales > Asteraceae > Bidens > Bidens hawaiensis. The sequence goes on along the minus strand of NW_027492341.1, from coordinate 283,551 downwards.
ACTCCATGTCGTGAACCCATGTGCGAACCCGACTCAACCCATCTATAACTCAAAGCGTTGCTCAAACTTTTACTCAGCCCTTTACCCGATCATTCTCGACATATCGAGCTTGCTACGATTCTAGTGATCCATGTCATATTCGCAACATATGAATTAGACTTGTATGCACGAATCAAGAGCGAGTTCATTCAAAGTCAAGCAAACCCATCAAACCCAAGGACCGTAAGCCCAAATACATCAAGCCCATTTCATTTCACCCATGCAACCCATTCCAGCCCAATATATTCGAGCTAATTAAACCATCTAAGCCTGATTGATCATCTTCATGATTATCCAACACTCCAAGGTGCATGAGGCCAAATGTTCTAAGTCAACCGCAACTAAAGATTCAAGCTACCTGAAGACCGTCATAGATTTCAACTTTTCCTTTTTTTTTATTTTCTTTTGGTTTAAAAAAAAATTGTGACGACTTCTTAGCAATTCATTTTTTTTTCTTTGAAGTTCTTACGCTTAACTCAAATTCTCAAGGGTATTTATCTTAAGTGTAATATTCTATCCTTAATCTTTTTGTACCTACTTTCATCGCTTGCACAATGTTTTTTGTTTAATTATGTAAGGACCCAGTATTCCTTTATAATCATCCTCAATATTCTTCGATTCATGCGCAAATTTATTTCCCAATTTAGCGACTATGGTCGGTTACCACATACATTTATTGCTTATTAAAACCAGGGCCATAGGAGTGTTTATGATCATATCTAACTAATATAAACTTTATGTATAATTTTTATTTCAATTGTGTCAAGTTTTAGTTTTCCTCATCTATCCGAAACTCAATCCGTTTTCATGTAATCTTACTTGACCCCAAGGATTTCATTATGTTTCAAGATTGTTCGTTGAATTTTGTAAGAACGACCTTTAAACTTTGAACTTGAAATTGTATTTTTCATATATTTATGACAATATTTTGGTTTCTATTTATTTACTAAGTTTCTCTAAAGTCCATCAGTTAACTTTTTTTCACAAAGACATATTATAATAATTGATAAGTACTTTTTTTATGACCCATACAATGGGACGAATCATGTGGACCATCCGACGATGAAAAGTAATTATGGTATGGACATAATTATCAAAGTCCTTGTATGAAAATCATAGTGCGTACGATTGTGTGTTATAACTTAGAACCGGGTGTTTTGGACAACGGTGCAAATGTGGTATGATAAGGGCATGGTGGATACGCCGCTGATATATCCTATGTGTAAGTGCCCTTGCCATACTTTCGTTTGTAGTGTTTTTCGGGTCACGAAAAATTCTATGTTATGTTAATTTAAAAAAATATCTCTTAAAATTTTCTTGAAGGACTTTTGTTCTAGTTTTTCCTTAATTTCGGGACGAAATTACCAAAAGTAGAGAATGCTATTACATTTGCTGTTTTCCGAACCCGAAAAAACCCCAACTTGTATTAAATTTTGATGTGAATCGGATCCTCTATATTTATGTTCTCAACCCAACCGATCTAATCTACGAAATTTCGAAATTGTAAAATAATATTTACAAAACTTATTGACGTAAAATTTATTAGCAGTTAATTTTAACCAACTTAAATTATATTAAATATAGTAGCAGTAGCAGGCGCAGCAGCAGTAACAGTAGTAGTAGTAGTAACTATTTGAGTACGATAATCTTTGTTCTGGAAGCAATTACATTAATTTTATGACCATACTTTATGTTTATAATGTACATATTATTGCAAATTTAATAATAGGAATTTAAATCAAATAAGTCAATGAATTACGTAAATGGTAATTGCTTTGAATAAATATAATTAAAATTGGCATCTTCAAACGTTTTAGAGTTTCAGCCATTAATTTTTGGTGATCCATAATTTTATTTGTGGGACTTCAATGCCGCCATTAAAGTGTGACATATTACTATTTCTTTTCTCCTACTTTTTCGTTCATGGAGCTATACTTATGCATTTCTCTTTATAAGACTTCTGATATATTACATTTAAAAAAAGAGTATCACCAACCATAGTCTTGCTTCCGCTTAGCGGACTCTTTTCTTTTTGATACTGTTTTGGCCGATGACGCCAGTGACCGTTGTGTTTTCTTCCGTTCTTTGTCTTCGTCGTCATACACAACCACCTGTAACATCCCGAAATTTCTAAGAATAATAATTTATATATTATTTGTTTATGATGGAAAAGTTTGCTTGAGTTAGTAGAGAAATAATAAAAGATTAAAGATGGGTGGAATAGGCTAATTAGAAGGACCTAAATATGGACCAAAAAGAAAAGATGGGCCTTAGGTCCATGGGCTTAAGGGAGTATAAATACCCCTTAAACACTAATTCTTTCTATTTTTATCCATCTCTACACCATAGCCTACACCATCAAAAAAGCACACACAAACATCACCCTACATCCTGAGCCAAGATCCGAAGGTGAAAACCCGAGCTTGTTGGTGCTAGAACGTTTTGACGAACCAAACCAACGTCAAGACTAGACCGTGTTCATAAACCGACTCGTTTAAGGTACGTTTATAACTGGATATTGTTAATTTGGGTTCGGATCTGTTTAATAATACTAGATTTGAGGTCATGAGGTAAAAACGAATCCAACCAAAAAAAACTTACTGAAAATGATTAACATTTGATAGGCTAATTCGTGTATCAAGATTAAAGAAACCATATGTATGTATACATCAAATCGCACCCTTTAAAACCTGGTGTTTGAATGAATGGATGATTACCGTTTGTTAGCGCTGAGATTGCGAGTCTATTGATACCAAAATCGTGTTATTTCATCAAGGTTTGAGGATGAATCGCAGATCTGATGATTGCTGACTGTTTACTGTTATTGGTGATTTTGACTTTGACCTCTGAGTCAAAGTCTGGATGATATTGATGTCATTCGTTATGTCCAGATAACGAATTAGATCACCCAATTCGTTATATTTACGATAACGAACTAGGTCATTCGTTACTCACCAATTCGCTATGTTCGGAATAACGAATTAGGTGATTCGCTACTCACCAATTCGTTATGTAAAGATAACAATCAAGTGATTAAGATAACGAATCACCTGATTCGTTATCTTAATCATAACGAATTGGGTGAGTAACGAATCACCTGATTCATTATTTTAACGTAACGATTTACCAACGATTCGTTCATTCATAACGAATCCACATCAGTCTTATCTGAATCTTTGACTCAAGGGTCAAATTCAAAATCAATAAGAACACAGATTAGTCAACATGTATCAGATCTGAAATAAACCTTCAATTCTTAACGAAACAACACGATTTAGGTAATCAATGAACTCGGACTCCCAGCGCCAACAAACCCCAATCCATTAATCATACGAATATCACGTTTTAAAGGGTGTGATTTACCCATATATACATACGGCTCGTTAACCGAACAATTAAACCATCAAATGTTAACGAATTCTAGTAAGGTTTCATGCATCGGGTTCGATTTTACCATTTAAACATAGATATAAGATTTCTAGATATAAACCAGACCTAAACGAACAAGTTCTGGATATAAACGTACCTTAAACTAGTCGGTTTACGAACATGGTCTAGTCTCGATGTTGTTTTGGTTTGTCACGACGTTCTAGCACCAACAAGCGCGGGTTTTTCCCCTTCGGATCTTGGCTCGGGTTATAGGATGGTTTTTGTGTGTGTTTTCCAAGGTGTAGGCTATGGTGTAGATATGGATAAAAATCGAAAGGATTAGGGTTTAAGGGGTATTTATACTCCCTTAAGCCCATGGACACCATCTCTTATTCCATCTTCTAAAGTCCAAGCCCACCTTCTGTTAGTTTATTTATCAATACCGATAAACGACACACTATAACATATACGAAATTTCATTTATTATTATAACCGAAAATAGGATGCTACACCTTAAGTGGTAAGTGTATGCTATATACGATATATTTGATAGATATGAATGATTGCTTGTTGGTACGTGAACGATCTTCGGATATTGCGCGTACTGTCAGGTTATAAATAAAGATATGAATGTTATATTTAATGTATGGATGATATATGAACGTTATGAATGAATGCTTGTCGGGGCGTGAACGATCTTCGGATATTGCACTTATAGACAAGGAGTATGATTGTTAAATGAATGATGTGAAGAAAGCTTAGAGTGTTCTTATGCTACGATGTAATTATTGTATATGCAAAGTAAGTGTATGCAGGTACAGTAATTGTATATGAGTTCTACGTCTGACGTAGTAATTTAGGATGGCAAATCCCTCTAACTTCCGTTGGACATACACTTGGCATGTGATGGCGTAGTTAAGGATTGTGGGCCTTATACGAGTTATAGACGATAGATGAGAACGTAGTTAAGGACTGTAGGCCTTATACGTACTACAGATAGGAGCCAGCATAGGAAAGGACCGCGGACCTTATACATGCTGTAATAGTATTGTGGTAGCATAGGGGAGGACCGCGGACTTCGTACATGCTATGAAATAGGTTGCAACATAGGGAAGGACAGTGGACCTTGTACATGTTGTTAATGTAGGATGGTATAGGGAAGGACTGCGGACCTTGTATGTACCATGAAAGGGTGAACATATGTAAGGACTGCGGACCTTTTTCGTGTTCACGGCTTTGAGTATAGGTATAGACGGCGAACTATGAACATACTCTCGGTGGACTGAGGTAAGTATTAGTATGTATTTATGTATGACAGATAGGTAATTGGTTAAGTATGGATATGTATCTTCGGATATGTAAGTATGTATGATATGTGTATGTATTGTATGTCGCCTGATTAACTAGAACTCACTCAGCGTAGCTGACTATTAGTATGCACGCAGGTGAGTAGAATGAGGCATCTGGCTTGAGCGGGCACATGGTGGATGAATAAGAGACTGGCATCCGAAGACTCAAGATGTTTTAATATTATTGACGTTTATTTTGAAAGACGAGAATGTTGTTAAGAGATGTTTAAAAAGTAATATGTAATATTTAATAAAAGGTTTATATTCCGCGAAAGTTTTAATAAACTCTGATTTGTAAGAACTGTGTTTATGAGTAAATCCAACGTCCGAGGTGAGGCACCGGGATCAGGGCCTTACACCACCAAGACCGTTACCGCCCTCATATCCGATTTAGCCACCTCATCTGTTGCTGAGTAAATCACGAGTCACAACCACCAGCAACTGCTGGAATAGCGATTAAGTGCAATTGTTGCTGCCACGCGTCTTCCATCGCAATATGACATTAGTATTCTTTAACGTAGCTACCATCGAATGTATGCATTAATGGCGGGACTGAGTCTTGTCATGTGTTTTGTTTATATTTACTTGAACAATGGGTTCAAACAATTGGGTTGTGACGGGGAAGAACATGTGGTTAAACCTATTGTCTTGAAACAGTTAGTAAGTTGGTCGTAATTGTATACATATAATTTTTTCAACTTTTGTTTATAAAACAGTTTGTCACTTTTAATTACATTATTAAAAAATATGTAGAAGTAGAAACGGAACAAAGGCATAAACCAATTGTAACGTCATGATTTCTTGTTTATTACTTTTTATAAATTCTTCAATGATTAAACATTATGTCCATGTCGGAACCGAACATGATTCGATATTGACGTTCGGACCAACGAAGAACAGAACACTCGTTTAAAACCCGCTTAAGCTATTTTTTTTATTCATTCTATTATTGTTAATTGTTAGGGAATATTTTCGTCAAGATTTGGTTTGGTTAGCTCGCTTATTTCAAGATACTCTTGTATCTTTTCTCGCTTACTCTATAAGGTGAGTAATCACACTCCCTATTTTTTACTATTTTATATTTTGGGGGCTTTATGCGTACACAACTTTAATATTTATTTATTATACAAATATATACTCAAATACAATTCCACTATTTGCATAGTTGTGATATTGCTCGATTAGTTGCTAATTGCTAAATGACTATGTGTTTACAGTTTTTATGGTTGGTTGGTATCTCATCCTCATTCTCATCCTCATAGTATGATCATACGCCATCCGAGTAAACATATCCGAATCTAGTGGCATGTTGAAAAGACACTGTTATTTATATTATGCTAGTTGGTGTAATACACATTATTGCAAGGAATTTTCCTTTTTATTATCATATATACCTCAAATTGTGATTATTTGCTCAACATTATTTTTGACAAAATATATCTATTTTTGTGCATATCGCAGGTAACTATTTGGGATGATTGAAGATGCAAGACTTAGTTGGACCTTAGGTTCTATTTAGAATAAAATACAATTTATTTGTTTTAGTTTGATGTAATGGTTTTGGATGATTTTGATTTGTACTTGTGTGCAATAATTTGAATAAATAAATTAGATATTGACACTTTATATTTATTTTAGTGTCTTTGAGCTATGATACAAATTATGTCACACTGTGGCATGTTCTGTTGGGTTTTAACAAAATTATCAAAGTGATAAAATCCTTATTTTACCAAAAACGCAGCGGATATAAGTTTTAAATCTTGTTAGTTTTAGTGTATAGAACCAATTCAATACATGCAAAACCCAAACCCGGATCCAAATACGAATTACACACTATCAAACACATGCATGTCACTATAAGTTCATGCATGTTAAACTACCTTTCAAGTAACCAAAGAAGTGTGAAAAGGATGATGATTGAAAGGCAAGAACTTGAATATGGAAGCTCCTCAAGCTAGTATACCCCAAGCTCCAACAAGACACCACTTCTAGCTAGGATTTGAACACTTGATAACCCTTTCTTCCTTGCCTTTCTTCCTTGGCCGAAAATCCAAGAGGAAAAGAGAAGAGAGAAACCTTTGTTACTTGTGTATAATTAATTATGTGTTATCAAGAAGGAAAGAGAAAGACTTGGTTTTATTCAAAAGCATCTTTCTCTCCACCAATGATATCCATTGCATGTCTCCACTACCTCAACTTTAATAATAAAATAATATCAAGTGTAAGAGATTCCTTTACATTATTAATATTATTAATTTTGTTTTATAACATAAATATATATCCATATATATATTTATAAGATATAACAAAACTTATTACATGTTGGGTGACATGCTTAGTAACCATTATTCACATATTGTTATTTAACCAACTTAATTAACAACATGTAATGTTCTCTCATAAAACATAAATCATTCATATGATTTGTTTATTACACAAGTACATTTTTATTTAGAAACCCTTTTCCAAATAACTCAAGTGTCAATATTCATTTACTTATGATCATATCATACATAAATAAATATTCTCGGTGTTTGTCTAGCTTGTTATTGGATATGACCCGACTTGGATCAATACGTACTAGCCACATCAACTCTAATATGTGTCTTGGGCAGATCAATTCCAACAATCTCCCACTTGCACAAGATACATAGAAGATTGATGCAAGTAGCAAATACTGCCTAACTACGGTTTACTACCCCTAATACGCATGACGAAGTGCCATTCAATAACATCATCCCTTTCAAGTCCCATACTTGAAAATGATTTAGGTGAAACTATCATTTATCCTTTTTCCACAAATGTCATGTTAAATCCAGAGACACAGAGTGATCATTCTCTGTTGATTTAACTTGTCAGGCCTTAGACATTTAACTCTCAACGAATAAGAGGGACAAATCCCATATTGACTACATACGTCTCTCACTATCACCTTGTACTATACTTGAGCTTAGCCTTATGTACTAACACATTTCAGAGCAGCGAAGAACTAAGTCAAAGCATAATAGTCGATGAATATCAAGACCCAATATGTATCTCAGGTCGGAGGATACTATGAAGTTCGCCTTTACTCAAATTTACTTATGATCACAAATCCCAAGGATTCCATGCAGTAAAATTGAGAGCGGGTCAGTCCAATATTTATCCCATAAATATCTATGAACCTTGGCAGCAACCCTTTGCTATATTCATACCTCATGAATATCTACCAATCCAATGTTCATAATAGTCTTACTTTCACATTTGTTCCCACAAATATGAACGACTACGGACGTTTAGAATAATTCAAATTATTCACGGATTTAAACATACTAAAATGGAACATAACTCAAGAACATGACCATAACCAAAACCATATGATTGAGTTAAAATAAATTTGTTCCAATATCCAAATACAAATTTTGATCAAATCCAATCACTAGAATATCGAAGTCCTAAGGCGCAAGTATGACCCTCATGCTTTGGCCTTTCAAGGAGTTTCGTGAGTGGGTCCGCAATGTTTTGATCAGTGTGAACTTTGCGAATACATATCATTCCCTTTTCAACTTCATCCCTTATGTAGTTGAATCTCCGCTCAATGTGCCTAGTCTTTTGATGTGCGCGGGGTTCCTTGATTTGAGCAATCGCACCCTCGTTGTCACAAAAGATTTTTAGAGGGTCCTGAATGGTACGGACTACCCCTAGATCGGTAATGAACTTTCTAATCCATGCAGCTTCTTGAGCTGCCAATGAGGCGGCGATGTATTCTGATCCAGTGGTGGATAAGGCTACCACATCTTGTTTTGCACTCTTCCATGAGACAGCACCACCATTGAGAACGAAAACATATCCCGATTGTGATCGAGAATCATCTCGATCAGTTTGGAAACTCGCATCAGTGTAACCCTTTACAACGAGTTCCTCCTCACCAGAGCCATATATTAGAAACATATCCTTAGTCCTTCTAAGGTATTTCAATATGCTCTTAACAGCCATCCAATGGCTAGTTCCCGGATTTTGTTGGTATCGACTTGTCATGCTCAAGGCGCATGACACATCCGGTCTAGTGCAAATCATGGCATACATGATGGATCCTATAGCAGATGCATATGGGATACCACTCATTTTGTCTTGCTCATCCTTTGAGCTTGGACATTGAGAAGCACTCAACATCGTTCCTCTTTGAATAGGTACCAAACCTTTCTTAGAGTTTTCCATCTTGAACCTTTTCAAGATCTTGTCTATGTATGCAGTTTGATTCAAACCTATCAACCGCCTTGATCTATCCCTATAGATCCTTATCCCAGAATATAGGCGGCTTCACCAAGATCCTTAATGGAAAAACAGCTTTCAAGCCAGGCTTTTACACCTTCCAAGGTTGGAATGTCATTTCCAAACAGTAATATGTCATCGACATATAATACCAAAAAGGTTATGATGCTCCCACTAGCTTTCTTATACACATAAGCTTCATCAACGTTTTTGATGAATCCAAATTTCTTAACTTCATCATCAAAACGGTGATTCCAACTTCTAGATGCTTGTTTCAATCCATAGATTGATTTCTTCAACTTGCATACTTTGTTAGGATGTTGTGGATCGACAAAACCTTCAGGCTGAACCATATAAACATCTTCATTAAGATGCCCATTTAGAAAAGCAGTTTTGACATCCATTTGCCATATCTCATAGTCATAATATGCGGCAATGGCAAACAATATCCTAATAGACTTTAGCATTTCCACGGGCGAGAAAGTTTCATCATAATCAACCCCTTGAGTTTGAGTGAAACCCTTTGCTACAAGTCTAGCTTTATAAGTATCCAAGTTTCCATGCATATCAGTTTTCTTCTTGAAAACCCACTTACTTCCGACGAGTTTGGAATTTAGAGGTGGAGCAACCAAGTCCCATACTTGATTGTCATGCATGGATTGCATCTCAACATTCATGGCTTCTAGCCATTTGTCACAATCAGATTGCGACATTGCATCTCGGTATGTGGTGGGTTCATCCGAATCTACCACGTAGCATCCATCCATGAAAAATCCATATCTCTCAGGTGGGGTGCTAACTCTACCAGATTTGCGAATGTTTTGTGTGTTTTGATCAACCATTTTATCATCCTCAACAACCTCTTGTTGATTGCTAGTGTCAACCAAACGTGTATTGGCTTGTAGTTCTCGATCCTCTTCGAGTTCTACAGTTCTATCAGTTCCTTCCATAAGGAACCTTCTTTCCAAGAACTTAGCCTTTCGAGCTATAAACACTTTATGCTCGCTTGGATTGTAGAAATAATATCCCATCGAATCCGTGGGATATCCTACAAATATACACTTAGTGGATATTCAAGCTTGTCAGGGGTGTAGATCTTAACATAAGCCTCACAACCCCATACCTTTAAATATGAAAATTTTGGAGCATTTCCATGCCATATTTCAAAAGGTGTCCTATCCACTTTCTTGGTTGGTGCCATATTTAAAATACGGGCAGCGGAGATCACTGCGAAACCCCAAAATGATAGAGGTAATGAGCTTCTAGCCATCATGGATCGAACCATGTCCAATAAAGTTCGATTCCTCCTCTCGGACACACCATTATGTTGTGGTGTTCCAGGTGGAGTAAGTTGTGAGACAATCCCACAACTCCTAAGATGTTCTAGAAACGTATCATTGAGGTATTCACCTCCTCTATCAGAACGTAGTACTTCGATTGTTTTGTTGAGTTGATTTTGTACTTTATTTTGGAAGACTTTGAACATTTCAAAGGCCTCATTTTTGTGTCTTAACAAGAACACATACCCATAGCGACTATAATCATTGGTAAAGGTAATGAAGTATCTTTCACCATTTCTTGTCATTGTCCTAAAAGGTCCACATACATCCAAATGTATGATACCTAATAAGTTTTTCGCCCTCTCATTTGTTCCATTAAAGGGCTCTTTGGTCATCTTTCCCAATAAACAAGATTCACATTCATCAAATGAATCAACATTTGATTTCAAAAGACCATTCTTTCGAAGTGTATGAATACGATTCTTGTTTATGTGACCAAGACGACAATGCCAAAGAAAAGTATTACTCAAATCCATTTTGAGTCTTTTGGTGTTAGCTTGGTACAACGAGTTATCAATGTATGAGTCATCATGAATTAATTCATAAATGCCATTAAACGGCATCGCTTTAAAATAAAAGACATTATCCATGAAAACATAAATACCATTATCAACAAACTTAAAGTCATAACCAGATTGTCTTAATACAGAAACAGAGATAATATTCCTAGTCAAACTAGGGGAATATAAAATGTTTTTCAAAATAATTTCCAAACCATTTGGAAGTTTTAAAACATAATCTCCTTGGGCTTGGACGTCAACCTTTGCTCCATTGCCCATGAAAAGACTTATATCTCCTTTCTTCACTTCATTTCTTCTTTTGAACCCCTGCAATGAATTGCATATATGAGTTCCACATCCGGTATCCAATACCCATGTGTTAGAAGAAATAATATTAAGATCAATGTGAATCATGAAAGTTGTACCTGAGGTTTGCCCCGCATCCCTCTTAGCTTTCAACTCCTTGAGATAGGTCGGACAGTTTCTCATCCAATGACCTATCTCACCACAACCAAAGCACGGATCCTCAGCGCTAACCTTTAGCTTCTTTGGTTTTGGTTCCGCCTTTGCCTTTCCCTTGAACCCCTTCTTGACTTGCCCCTTGCCAACGGCAACCCTTGCCTTTGGTTCCGGGTGATGCCTTTTCTTTGAGCCACCCTCATTGATCGCAAGAACGGGTAAAACCTTTTTACCCATGCCGGCTTCGGCTGTCTTAAGCATTGCGTGAAGCTCACCAATGCTTTTGTGCCATCCGTTCATGTTGTAGTTCATGAAGAATGTCTCAAACCTTTTAGTTAAGCCATTTAGGATCAAATCCGTGGCTAACTCTTTTGAGACGGGACAGTTAAGCTGTTCAAGCCGATCAATGTGGCTCTTCATCTTAAGTACATAAGATGAAACAGATTGGGTTTCTTCCAAATGACATGCATGAAGCGCTCGAACCGTTTCGAATCGCTCAACCCGAGCTTGAGTAAGGAACATTTCCTTAAGCTGGGTAATCATGTCATACGCCCCATGATTCTCGAAATCCTTTTGGATCTCGGGAATCATTGTTCCCAACATGAGGCAAGAAACTTGCACCGAATCCTCGTTGTATTTCAGCCAATCCGCATAGGCATCCAAGTTGTTGACATCGGGTTCATCGGGAATAGGATCGTCTAAAATATAAGACTTCTTTTCTTACTTGAGAACAATTCTCAAGTTTCGATACCAATCCATGAAGTTGTTAAAGTTTAGACGATCCTTATCCAGAATGGATCTTAGTGATAGATTATGCACGTGTGGGATAATTGCGTTCGGTGCGTTGTTTGCGGCCATCTAAAAGAATTTTAACAAAGTTCAAATTAGTATTTTCGATATTAATAAAAATTTAATCTTTAATACCCTTTAATGTCTCCAAGACAATTATTGATTAAAATCTAGAACCCAACGTTTCATTCAAATAGTAGTTATGTGACCTTTATCCTACTATTTGAATTAACAAGGTAGTCAACGTTTGACAATTGCAACCCTTTGCAACTTCTAGTTTTATGGGATCGGTTAAACATCATATGTTTAGTCGGTATGTTAAATCCCATCAACACCTTTGAACGCCATGTTAAGGTGATCCTATAGTCATGGTTTCAAATCAAGTCGTCCTACTTATACACACGTGTGAGTTTACTCATACAAGTGGTTAGGTGATCCTAATGCCAAAAGTACTTGTAAAATCACCTTAAGATCACAAGTTTTCTTAAAAGTGCTTAGGTGATCCTAACCCACTATCAAGTCTACAAGTGACTAAGTGTCGTATAAAAGGATGGTGTTTAACTTGTTTTTAAAAGGGATTTTAGTTTTCTACATTCTAGATTGGAAAACTATTTATTGCACCTTTCATTTGCATGCATTCAAATGTATGGTACTTAGTTGAAAAACACATTTTCAAAATTCCTTTTAATAAAACCCATTTTATTATGAAATCATTAGCTATTAATAAAACCAATTTTTATTACCTAACGATTTCTAAGGAACCAATTTTATGCTAGTTGATTTTAAGTTGTTAAGCAAACCATATTGCAAATAATAAGTAAATCAACCATGCAAGCATAAAATATACACAACCACAAGTTCATAACCATAGCCTCCTAATGTTGACCACACTTGTTGACCTAAGACAAGTGTGTCAAAAAGTCTCTCCTAAGGGACCCAAAAGAACATGCACTTGTGTCGGTGAACTCCCACTTGACAACACTTGTTCCAGGTGGAGTAAGTTGTGAGACAATCCCACAACTCCTAAGATGTTCTAGAAACGTATCATTGAGGTATTCACCTCCTCTATCAGAACGTAGTACTTCGATTGTTTTGTTGAGTTGATTTTGTACTTCATTTTGGAAGACTTTGAACATTTCAAAGGCCTCATTTTTGTGTCTTAACAAGAACACATACCCATAGCGACTATAATCATTGGTAAAGGTAATGAAGTATCTTTCACCATTTCTTGTCATTGTCCTAAAAGGTCCACATACATCCAAATGTATGATACCTAATAAGTTTTTCGCCCTCTCATTTGTTCCATTAAAGGGCTCTTTGGTCATCTTTCCCAATAAACAAGATTCACATTCATCAAATGAATCAACATTTGATTTCAAAAGACCATTCTTTCGAAGTGTATGAATACGATTCTTGTTTAGGTGACCAAGACGACAATGCCAAAGAAAAGTATTACTCAAATCCATTTTGAGTCTTTTGGTGTTAGCTTGGTACGAGTTATCAATGTATGAGTCATCATGAATTAATTCATAAATGCCATTAAACGGCATCGCTTTAAAATAAAAGACATTATCCATGAAAACATAAATACCATTATCAACAAACTTAAAGTCATAACCAGATTGTCTTAATACAGAAACAGAGATAATATTCCTAGTCAAACTAGGGGAATATAAAATGTTTTTCAAAATAATTTCCAAACCATTTGGAAGTTTTAAAACATAATCTCCTTGGGCTTGGACGTCAACCTTTGCTCCATTGCCCATGAAAAGACTTATATCTCCTTTCTTCACTTCATTTATTGCATATATGAGTTCCACATCCGGTATCCAATACCCATGTGTTAGAAGAAATAATATTAAGATCAATGTGAATCATGAAAGTTGTACCTGAGGTTTGCCCCGCATCCCTCTTAGCTTTCAACTCCTTGAGATAGGTCGGACAGTTTCTCATCCAATGACCTATCTCACCACAACCAAAGCACGGATCCTCAGCGCTAACCTTTAGCTTCTTTGGTTTTGGTTCCGCCTTTGCCTTTCCCTTGAACCCCTTCTTGACTTGCCCCTTGCCAACAGCAACCCTTGCCTTTGGTTCCGGGTGATGCCTTTTCTTTGAGCCACCCTCATTGATCGCAAGAACGGGTAAAACCTTTTTACCCATGCCGGCTTCGGCTGTCTTAAGCATTGCGTGAAGCTCACCAATGCTTTTGTGCCATCCGTTCATGTTGTAGTTCATGAAGAATGTCTCAAACCTTTTAGTTAAGCCATTTAGGATCAAATCCGTGGCTAACTCTTTTGAGACGGGACAGTTAAGCTGTTCAAGCCGATCAATGTGGCTCTTCATCTTAAGTACATAAGATGAAACAGATTGGGTTTCTTCCAAATGACATGCATGAAGCGCTCGAACCGTTTCGAATCGCTCAACCCGAGCTTGAGTAAGGAACATTTCCTTAAGCTGGGTAATCATGTCATACGCCCCATGATTCTCGAAATCCTTTTGGATCTCGGGAATCATTGTTCCCAACATGAGGCAAGAAACTTGCACCGAATCCTCGTTGTATTTCAGCCAATCCGCATAGGCATCCAAGTTGTTGACATCGGGTTCATCGGGAATAGGATCGTCTAAAATATAAGACTTCTTTTCTTACTTGAGAACAATTCTCAAGTTTCGATACCAATCCATGAAGTTGTTAAAGTTTAGACGATCCTTATCCAGAATGGATCTTAGTGATAGATTATGCACGTGTGGGATAATTGCGTTCGGTGCGTTGTTTGCGGCCATCTAAAAGAATTTTAACAAAGTTCAAATTAGTATTTTCGATATTAATAAAAATTTAATTTTTAATACCCTTTAATGTCTCCAAGACAATTATTGATTAAAATCTAGAACCCAACGTTTCATTCAAATAGTAGTTAGGTGACCTTTATCCTCCTATTCGAATTAACAAGGTAGTCAACGTTTGACAATTGCAACCCTTTGCAACTTCTAGTTTTATGGGATCGGTTAAACATCATATGTTTAGTCGGTATGTTAAATCCCATCAACACCTTTGAACGCCATGTTAAGGTGATCCTATAGTCATGGTTTCAAATCAAGTCGTCCTACTTATACACACGTGTGAGTTTACTCATACAAGTGGTTAGGTGATCCTAATGCCAAAAGTACTTGTAAAATCACCTTAAGATCACAAGTTTTCTTAAAAGTGCTTAGGTGATCCTAACCCACTATCAAGTCTACAAGTGACTAAGTGTCGTATAAAAGGATGGTGTTTAACTTGTTTTTAAAAGGGATTTTAGTTTTCTACATTCTAGATTGGAAAACTATTTATTGCACCTTTCATTTGCATGCATTCAAATGTATGGTACTTAGTTGAAAAACACATTTTCAAAATTCCTTTTAATAAAACCCATTTTATTATGAAATCATTAGCTATTAATAAAACCAATTTTTATTACCTAACGATTTCTAAGGAACCAATTTTATGCTAGTTGATTTTAAGTTGTTAAGCAAACCATATTGCAAATAATAAGTAAATCAACCATGCAAGCATAAAATATACACAACCACAAGTTCATAACCATAGCCTCCTAATGTTGACCACACTTGTTGACCTAAGACAAGTGTGTCAAAAAGTCTCTCCTAAGGGACCCAAAAGAACATGCACTTGTGTCGGTGAACTCCCACTTGATTCCTCATCCATATGCTCCAAGTGTTTACTCCCGGTGTTGTGGTCTTCATCATTTTATTTGGGCTTTCATCCATGCATCTTCTTTTACAAAATATATCCTAATACATTTTTCTAGTAAAAGAAATACATCTAATCTACTTATTATTACAAGCCATATGAATGAATAAATAGATTACAAACCCAAATAAATATTACAACCAAATCGAATGAACAAACAACCAACACAATCATTCAACCAAACACAAGGTCATGGCTAGGTTATGAACATCTATTACACATCCAAATATGCAATAATACAAGACCAAAATGGTTCCCCTTTTGCCTCAAAACTTTCGGCCAAGCTTAAGCAAACCGAAAGTTTCGGGTTTTGTCCAAACAAACTAAACAATCATCCAAATGACTTGGTTTTTCAAGATTACCACATGCATGTGAAGTATAACCTTGAAAAACCATGGGGTAACCAAAACCCCTAAAATTTTCGGCCAAATGGTGAAACCCACCATAAAACCGAAAAATTTTCGGTCTAATGAAGCATGCATTCGTATAAGCGGCTCTTGATGCCATTGTTGGGTTTTAACAAAATTATCAAAGTGATAAAATCCTTATTTTACCAAAAACGCAGCGGATATAAGTTTTAAATCTTGTTAGTTTTAGTGTATAGAACCAATTCAATACATGCAAAACCCAAACCCGGATCCAAATACGAATTACACACTATCAAACACATGCATGTCACTATAAGTTCATGCATGTTAAACTACCTTTCAAGTAACCAAAGAAGTGTGAAAAGGATGATGATTGAAAGGCAAGAACTTGAATATGGAAGCTCCTCAAGCTAGTATACCCCAAGCTCCAACAAGACACCACTTCTAGCTAGGATTTGAACACTTGATAACCCTTTCTTCCTTGCCTTTCTTCCTTGGCCGAAAATCCAAGAGGAAAAGAGAAGAGAGAAACCTTTGTTACTTGTGTATAATTAATTATGTGTTATCAAGAAGGAAAGAGAAAGACTTGGTTTTATTCAAAAGCATCTTTCTCTCCACCAATGATATCCATTGCATGTCTCCACTACCTCAACTTTAATAATAAAATAATATCAAGTGTAAGAGATTCCTTTACATTATTAATATTATTAATTTTGTTTTATAACATAAATATATATCCATATATATATTTATAATATATAACAAAACTTATTACATGTTGGGTGACATGCTTAGTAACCATTATTCACATATTGTTATTTAACCAACTTAATTAACAACATGTAATGTTCTCTCATAAAACATAAATCATTCATATGATTTGTTTATTACACAAGTACATTTTTATTTAGAAACCCTTTTCCAAATAACTCAAGTGTCAATATTCATTTACTTATGATCATATCATACATAAACAAATATTCTCGGTGTTTGTCTAGCTTGTTATTGGATATGACCCGACTTGGATCAATACGTACTAGCCACATCAACTCTAATATGTGTCTTGGGCAGATCAATTCCAACATGTTCCACCATAGGTTGGGGTGTGACAGTAAGTGTATGCTATAATGATTGATGTGATAGTATGTATGAATGTTATGAATGAATTCTTATCGGTGCGTGAACAATCTTATAATATTGAACGCATCGCCAGGGACGGTGAGTTACGACAGCTGTATAAACGATAAATGAATGATTATGAGTATGTATGAATTATATAATTAAATGTATGCGTAAAGATGTGTATATATGGTTGAAAGGAAAGAAGTGACCAGACCCTACTAATATCTGAGATAGAATCTTATAATATTGAACGCATCGCCAGGGACGGTGAGTTACGACAGCTGTATAAACGATAAATGAATGATTATGAGTATGTATGAATTATATAATTAAATGTATGCGTAAAGATGTGTATATATGGTTGAAAGGAAAGAAGTGACCAGACCCTACTAATATATGAGATAGAAGGGACCTGGTCCTAATAATATCTAAGATAGAGAAGATGTCACACCCCGACCAAAGGCGGCGGAACATGTCGGGGTGCAACCGATTGCCCAAATTCACAAGACACTATTTAAAGTGACAATATTTAATCAGCTCATTTATTTCATAAATCAATAATCAACACATCTCGTTCACACAAACAATTTGAATACAAGTAAAAATTATATTGTTCGTTTTACTAATATCCTAATGGTCTTGGTAACGTTTTCATCAAGTCCTCGAGTCAACAAAAGTCAAACCTGTAACATTTTATAAAATAAAGTTTGTCAACATAAAGGTTGGTGAGCAATTCGTAAGTTTGGGCATATAAGTATATAGTAATAAGAAGGGGTTGCCGAGTAGTCTAGGGTTATATAGTTATCGTTAATTGCGTTACGTTAACGACACCTTGCCATGAGGGGTTGCCAAATGGTCTAGGATTTATAGTTCCACCATCCAAAAGCGATAAAAACATAGACAAATAAGCATAGAACACCAAATCGAGCAATTATTCAAGTAAAGTATACAATCACGTTTGTGGGTTTAAGATTCAAGTAAATAAAGCATTTAGTTTGATAAGTATGAAATGTCACCCCATAATGAAAGACGGAAAAAGGGTATGAAAGTACTCACCTCGATTGATGAACCGAGAAATAAATAGATAAATAAATGAAGCTCGAACGGTAAACGAGCAGATCCGACTTGAAATGATAAACACCTTAGCTAAAATAAATAATGTAATATATATTAATGAACTTGAAACCATAATGAAACTATATTGAAAACATTGAATGAGAATGGTTCGGTTGTTAATCGGGTTACCGGTTAGTTTGTTAATGATTAGGGACTCGTACTTAATTTGTAATTTAAAATAAAATAATATTATTAATAATAAGGATAGTTATGACAATAATAACTTTAGAACATGTTATATATATATATATATAAGATAATGGTGAATATAATATATAATATACTACTCATCGATAATTTGTTGTTAAAACTAATAATAGTAGTAGTAATAATAAATACAATAATTATTTCTTTATTTTTGAAAACGTTATTAATAGATTTATAAGTTTTAATAATAATAATTATTATTATATAATTATATGTGCCATATTAATAATAACTAATACTTATAACATTTTAAAAATAGTAGTATTAGTGATAAAAAGATAAATTCGAGTAATGATGACGTTAAATGGTAACTAGGCCCGACATGGGTTTCGGTTTAATAAAACAAGTGGATAATATTCACAATAATATAATTTAATAATATTACTTAATAATCATAATAGTAATGATAATAATACTCATAAATATTAATAATAATAATAACAATAACAATAAATAAAAATCTAGATAATACGTATAATGTTAATAAAAATAGTGTTATTAACTTGAGTAACCCGTTAACAAAAACAAACCGAGGTTGGTCACGGAGAGAATCGAACCCGTGACCTCAAGCTTAATAACTAGCGTACAAGCCGAACGAACCAAGATAACATTTGTAAATTAAACCCAATATTATATACCTTGTAGATGATGAGAAACATGGGTCGCCGGAGCCAAATCCGGCCGGAAAACGAAAACGGAGAGAGAAGAAAGAGAGAGAGAGAGAGAGAGAGAGAGAGAGAGAGAGACGAGTGGGAGAGAGACTAGAGGGAGAGAGCCGAGAGACGGATGGGAGAAAGAGAGGGCCGAAGAGAGAGGGTGAGCCGGAGAGAGAGAACTGAGTGAAGGAGACAGAGAAGGCGCGGCGGAGTGGCACGGCGGCCGGCCTTCGGGCCGGCGGAAAACCGATCCGGGGGGGAGAAAGGGGTGGCTGCGAGTGATGGTTTACGGATCAGAGAGGGAGGAAGGTTAGTGGTGGTGCGTCGAGAGTCCGCCGGAAATCCGGGCTTGCCGGAAAACGGCAGGGGGGTGGGGGTGGCGGCTGCAAGAATGAGATTAGGGTTAGGTTATTTTCTTTTTATATGTATAATACATATTTACAGAATGGTCCTCCAAGTTCTAAATATCTTACGAAAAGGTTTTAAACTTAAGAAAATGTTAATATAGATTCGAAAATGGCAAGTATTACCCCTTACAATTTATAAACTAATTTTATGTTAATTTAAAAACGATTAGTACACTCCTACATGACCGGTTTTGGGTGAACTAAGTACTTGAAAAATTTAAAGATCGACTTAAGTGATTAATAAAATTACCGGGTTGGGTTTACAATACAATACGGGTTCGACGTATAATTTATTAAAATAAAACGCGAAAGAAAATCCAAAACCCGAATTTGACGAATGTCACAATATCCCCAACTTTTTATAAATTTCGTCCCGAAATTAAAATGAACTTAAAGAAAAAGGTAATTATTAACGAATATTGTCTTTAGTAAGATATTTGCATGAAAAACTTTTAAGCAAAAGAATAACGTCAAATCCTTGCATGACTCGAAAAACGCTACAAATGAGAAACATAATAAAGGCACTTATATATAGGAAGTACCAGCGGCGTATCGACCATGCCCTTATCATGATTTCGCTTTTTTTTATCATTTTTCTGCCATCATCCTTGGGTCTGAGTTATCGCGCACAACCGTACTTACCATGGCTTCCATACGGGGATTTCGATAATTAAGTGTGCACCCATAATTATTTAGACCGTCGTATGGTCCGCATGGTTCGTTCCATTATGTGGTATAAGTGACATATTTATTTTGAAATCTTAAATTAATAAATGTGTAAATAAATTTCTTAAATTTTACCACTATTGATAAAACAGTACTAGCGATTGAAATTTTTTTCGGAATTGACTTTTAATAGGTAGGAAGATGGGATACATAAATGAAACAATTAAAATCTTAAAGTAAAACCAATGTGAATATAACTATTTTGGTTTAAATAAGTAAAGATGATCGCATAAATCAAAATCCCGGGTAGACATTTACGAGACGAGGATTGAAGTCAAATGTCCTCAGCGTGAATGAATAAGTAAATCATTAAAATAGAGGGTTTAAATTCGGGTCACTAAATTAGTATAAAATCTGATGAGTGAAATTTTAATAATAAGAACTCTGACAGATGTAAATGAGAAACCCAAAAGTGAGTACACGAGGTCGGGGTAAACAACGTTAGAATTAATTATAGCGTACGATGAGTTTCATACGTGAACAAACTTGAGGTTATAAGTATTTGAGAATTCGATTGCGTAAAATGTAATAACATGATAAATGAGGTGAGTTTCTTTGGGGTGACGCATACGTGCATATAAATAAAATAGTTTTGATTAACAACCAAAACAATCAATGAAATGTGATAAAACGTGAATACGACCACTATTATGAAACCTATATATATAATCATCATTATAATAACGGTTTCTAGTAGCGCCAAAACTTGAAGACAGCCACACATAGGCCGTTATTAGATTAGATAAAATGATATAGAATAATGTATAGAATTGTGTTTATATAAATGCTCAAATATAAACAACATAGTCATGAAAATATCGTTTTAAAGATAAACGAGATTTTTAACGAAGTTAAAGTTTTGAAAGTATTACACAAATTGTTATTGGATAGCTTGGATTCGGTCAAAATCAAAACACCAAAATGAAATCTCATGTGCATAAAGTTACCATTGAAACATCTCATCCATGGGAAAGAAAATCGCAATAACAGTGAGACTCGAATAAATGACGAAATATGTAAATTGCGTTTTATATGCTCATTGAAAATATAAGAATAACATCGAAAATGAAATCTCAAGTAAGTCGTTTTATTGTTTCCAAGAAAAATGAATATAATAATATCAATATATCGTGGTATCGCATAGCTAGAGAAACGTTTTGGTAATTATCAAGTGTAAATCTTGTAAGTCCAATTTGTTAAAGGAAATTGTATACCATAAGCGGTTGTGATAAAAAGTTATTTATATGTAACACCCCGGCTAAAGCAGAATACGCCCGAGTGTGACGTACAGATTGCTCAAAACACATGTGACACTATTAAGTGACAATATTACCATTAATTGACTTACACATCAAGTACACAAATTTGTAACAAAGAATACAAGGAAAATACAAGAACAATTAACATCTTGTCCATTTATTAATATAACCTAAGTACTAATGTCTTCTTCTCGTGATATCTTCTAATCATTGTGCCTGTAGCATATATATAAAATAAAGTCAACTAATTGAATAGTTGGTGAGTTCACACAAGTTTTGACATAACTATATAAAAATTATACAATTCCATGAACAAGTGTAAATGAGCAAGTAAAGTCCTTTCCAGTTGGGATTGTGCACCAATGTACTCGGATAATAGCGCAAGTAAGTGTCTTTTCTGTTGGTAACAACCAACATACTCGGATCGGGGGTCCCTATTTCACTCATAACATCGAGGTCCTGAGTGCATAGGGGGGCGTATGATCATACTTAATGAGGAAACATGAGCACGTAATCTTTGAGCAAGTAAGCAAGTAAACACACAAGTCCATGTAACGAATTGTAGTTTGTAGATAATAGATAAACGAAATTGAATTGTTGATAGGATATATATGCTACCCCCAAAATAGTTAAAAAGGGTAAAAGGGGGTGTGAGAAACTCACCTTGATGTTGAAGACAAACTTGAAATAAAACCGAAACTAAGTAAAGGAAATCGAAGCAATTGAACGTCACGAACTAGAATTAAAAGCATAAACATAAATATTAACTAACGACTTATAAAATGTAGATATTCCAAGCACTATAAGTATTTTCTAAGCGATTCCTAGAATCCTTAGTATCCAAACAATCCCACGGATTATTAAAAGTTTGACCAAAGTTTGACTTTCCATTGACTTTGACCAAAAGGTCCAAGTTGTTGACCGTTGACTAAAAATAATGACCATTGACTAAAATATTGACCGTTGAGAAAAATATTGACGGTTGACCATAAATGTTGACTGACGACCCGTTGGTGGCTTTTGACCAATTATCTATACTTAAAATAATCTTAAGATATTCATAGTCGCAACCTAACAATCGATCATGTAATTTGCAGTTAATCATTTTTCATGCAACCCTATGACTAAGTCACACTTTTACCAATTTCATTTCTCATAAGTAAGACCAAACATTTATTCAAATAATTTCAAGTTGACCAATAAAGTCAAATTCCAATATAACACAACAATCTTTGTACAAACTACAACTATTTTTACCAAACAGCATGCTGGATAAATTTGGGCGGGTTTTAAGTCACCAAAACCTATTTTTCTAACCTGTCAAAACATTCAAATAATTTACCAAATAATTCCCATAGATACTTTCTAGTATTAGGAACAACATAAAATTTTCTTGTAATTTTTCAACACTCACAAACATCATAAAAATTCATACACTACAGCAACCTATTTTCAGCTACCTTATCCGCACAGCAGAATGTAAATATTTGCTAAAAATTCCATATATGTCCAATTGATTCAAGACCAATTGGATTTGATTCCTAATTCAATTTATAACATTACAGAAGTGGAATAACACCCATATCTACTTTCAATCTCATGTTATACAATTTACAACACAGCTCGGAAAATTTCTCTTTCAATTAGGATTGCAACCCGATTTTGTAAATTAATAAAAACTAGTCAAACAAAGTCCAAAAATTATGATTCTTGACTTTTTGAAAACTAGATTCAAAAGTACTTAATCATAGTATCACAAATCAATTAGAAACACCAACGTATCATCAAATTATACAATCTACAATCTAAAACACGAAATCTGTCAACAAGAAGATTCAAACCAAAAGTCACAAAAATCATGATTCTATATCCTTATGATCTTTAATCATCAAGGAACCATTTTCTATAATCAAATCTCATTTATTCCATTATTTTACTAATTTATAAAATAAAATGTATGTACAAAAGGTTTCCATATTTTCTTTTATGACAAGACACACAATTTCTTTTAAAACCATCAACTTGATCATCTTTTTATTTCTTATGATTACATGTGTTTGGATACTCAATCCCACAATCCCAAATCAAAGAAACTTAAACAAAATATATATTAATCATGCTTACTTACTTACTTGATCAATGCTATATCACTATTTGTTCCAAGAATCACCCAACTTGATTATGATATTTTGAGAGTGTTTTAGAAAAATAAATGTGTGTGTGTGTGATGTGATATGGATGGCCAAAAGGAAGAAAAAGAAAAGTTATAACCTTAATTGTTATTTACTAATCATTAACACAATCATTAAGACATAATTAATTTTATAAATACATGTGACATGTTACATTCTATTATTAACATTTTCTAGTAACCATATGTTGTGTACTAGTCTTTTTGTTACTTGTCATGTAATATATCATAGGTTATGTTATTTTAATTATTCACTTCTCCTATAACATATAAGTATACAACAACTAATCATGTAGCATGTAACCCAATTTCACCCACCAAATATAATATATGTAACATATCATGTGTGACAAATTTAGTATAATCTATCATATATTATAACATGTGTGACAAGTTTATTATTCTAGTTATCAATAACTAGTTACTCTCACTTAGGTCACCAACGACACCACTGACTCAATGTATACATACATGACACTATATGCATGGGAGTTCATTAACTTAGTTAACAGAACTAACTGGGTTTACTGACACAGTCAACAGGATTTAACGAAAAATGTCGGGTGTCACATCGGGGATTAGAAATGTTGAATGTATATTTTATTATGGAGTTGGATATTATAATATGTTTTTATACATAAATTTATAAATAAAAACCGAAAATTTAAAACAGGTCGGATTTTCGGGTTTGAAAAGTAGCGAATGTTATATTATAAAATAATGCTTGCGATAATAAGAAGTAATAGTTTGCGTAAATCGTTATTGAGCAAGAATTTGTGTTACAATATAAAATATTTATAAGCGCGTCCCAAAAGATTTGCAAAGTCATGGTCATTGTGTTTATGCAATATGGTTAAAGTTATAATTTATTACTAAATAAATCCCGCATTCAACATTCAAAATGGAACCTCGTATTTATAAAGTTTATGAGATTTATCACCTTAGGTGACAATATTTATAATTTTTGAAATCACCCATATAATCGTTTACTAATCTTTGAAAGCAAATCCTCATAATCAAATTTTGTTGTTGTCATGACAATACCATATATATATATATATATATATATATATATTAAAAATGCTTCATAAAATACGAGCATAATACGTAAACCATTATTATTATTATGATTATTATTATTATTATTTTGAGCTTATAAATTTAAAAGTGATTATCTGAACACGTGAGGTTGTTATACGTACACTAGTTGTGTATATATATATATATATATATACACATAAAAAAATTTAGGGAAAATGAAGCTCGTGTGTGTATGGAGGGGTTTTAGGCTTCGTACGGTGAATGGTTTGGAAGTTTAGTGGTAAGTGAGAGTGTTTAGGTCGGCTTTGATAGTTGAGTTTTCTTGAGTTGAATCGATGGGGTTTGTTGAGTCTAGGTCTTTTGAGTGGGTTAGGCTTGGATGATTTGTGTGAGTAGCGGTTGGGCTAATAGGTGAGGTTTGGCTTTGAGCTCGGGTTAAGTTGATAAGTTGGATAATTTGATCTTGACTTGTTTGGGTTGAGATTTGGTTTATACCTGTATTTGGTAAGGAGTGTTTGGGTTGCTATTTTGATATCAACTCTATGGTTGGATGTGAACGGTGTAGCGATATGGTTTCTAACTCGATATAGTATGGGTCGAAGAGTTTTGAGTCATAGTTGGGTAAACTTGGGCTTGTATATGCTCAAGGCATTCGTGAGTGTGCTTGTCGGTGTCTTTGAAGTATTTGGATGGTGAGTTTGATAGGTTTTCGTGGCGTGGGAGTGTCGGTATTTAAAGTATTTTTTTTTTAAATAATAATAGGTATTAAATTGAAAATATCATAATTTATAAATAATGTTTGAAGCATCCACGAAAATTTTGATAATAAAATTACCAGTTAATATAAATATATATGAATATATTATATAAACAGAATTTTTTGAGATCCGAGCGTGTGAATCACACAAAAAAAAATTATAAAGATTAAAATAAAAAAAATATTATATTTTTTTTTTGTTTATGTAAAATTTAAAATACGTAAATTGAATGTTAAAATTTGTTATGATTTTTCGATATTAAATAATGAATGTCGTTATTGGGAAAACAAAGTTGCTTAATGAAAATTTTTTTACCAAGTTCATTATTTAATATCGTATAACGAAAATATCATGGTAAGTTAGAATGACCGGCATTGTAAATCGAGAAATCACGAGTAAACGATTTTTGGACTTTAAAGTAAAATTTCTATGAAGTTTTGCATGAAAGTTTCAAGAAGATTGCAAGCTATAAGTTTGTGACTTTCTTGAGAAATCATGGCAAAACTATCATAAGAATTTTAAAACGCGGAAAATCGTATGATGTAAATTTTTATTTGAGAAAATTTATAACGAACCAAAGATTGCATGATGAAAGTTGTTATGAAAATAAATTTGGTAGCGAAAAAATTTTTTACCACGTGTATTATATAATGTAGTATAATTAAAAAAATGTCGTGAGAAGTTTAAATAATTAAAATTTTGAAGAGATCGTTCAAAATAATGGAATAGTTATAAAAATAAAATTTTATAAATTTTTTTGTACAAGGACCTTAAAGACAATTTAAAATTTATACAACAAGAAATTTACTTGAAAAGTTGAGGTGAAATTTATCATAAAACCTTCTTAATATGATTTTATATATATATATATATATATATATATATATATATATATATATATATATTTATTTATATTTAACTTATACCAAAGAGATCATAATGAACGAAATTTGTAATAAAAATCATCGTGAAATCAAAATGAGAAAATTGATGTAAAACTTTACCATATAAAATCAAGATATAAAATAATTATTAACAAATATAAAAAAAATATAATATTTATAAATGAAGACTTGCGATAAGAATTTATAGCAAAATAAAGGGAAAATGGTTTAAATTCTTGAAATGTAATAATAATGTTTTAAGATTTTAAGGCGGAAAAAATCGTGCATGAACCACCATGACTTGATATTCCGACACTAAAAACCTTTATTACAAAAAATACCTTGCTGGAGTCTAAACATGTGCACGTACCACTGCGTCTTTTTCATGTCTTCGACTCAAATAACGATTGTAACAAAAATAATAAATCAGAATACAACGTCATGTCAAAACGCTAGTCCACGTACCACCGCAGTTCTATTGTTTTGACACCGAAAATTAGGATGGCGAGCGGAACGCTCGCGTTCGACTACTTAAAGTGGTCATCTCATATGAGACAATCTTTAAGGATATTTGAAACAACGGGATCCAAGTTAAGCTCATGATCCATAAAACATAATAAAAACTAATGTTTTTGCGTTTTAAGGTAAGGATATCTTGGACTACTATGAAAGTGTGTGTATGTGTATGTGTATATTTATGATTTGATATAATAAATAAGTATATAAATAAACAAATGTATTGAACAATCAAGTAGGGTAAACATGTATAGGCAACACGTATAAGAACCCTAAAGTAAAGGCTATACTAGGTCGTTATGTATAACCACCTATCTTATAGTCTTGTGGCTCTGATACCAATCTGTCACACCCCGACCAAAAGTGGCGGAACATGCCGGGGTGCAACCGATTGCCCAAATACACAAGACACTATTTAAAGTGACAATATTTAATCAGCTCATTTATTTCATAAGTTAATAATCAACACATCTTGTTCACACAAACAATTTGAATACAAGTAACAATTATATTGTTCGTTTTACTAATATCCTAATGATCTTGGTAACGTTTTCATCAAGTCCTCGAGTCAACAAAAGTCAAACCTGTAACATTTCATAAAATAAAGTTTGTCAACACAAAGGTTGGTGAGCAATTCATAAGTTTAGCATATAAGTATATAGTAATAAGAAGTCACAAAACTTGTATACAAAACAATTAATAAAAGCAACCACTTGGATAAAATAGTTATCGCTAAATAAGTTAGCGACACCCAGCTACAAGGGGATGCCAAATAGTCTAGGATTTTATTGACAATTGCTAAACACATTAGCACCACCTAGCTACAAGGGGTTGCCGAGTAGTCTAGGGTTTTATAGTTATCGTTAATTGCGTTACGTTAACGACACCTTGCCATGAGGGGTTGCCAAATGGTCTAGGATTTATAGTTCCACCATCCAAAAACGATAAACACATAGACAAATAAGCATAGAACACCAAATCGAGCAATTATTCAAGTAAAGTATACAATCACGTTTGTGGGTTTAAGATTCAAGTAAATAAAGCAATTAGTTTGATAAGTATGAAATGTCACCCCAAAACGAAAGACAGAAAAAGGGGTATGAAAGTACTCACCTCGATTGATGAATCGAGAAATAGATAGATAAATAAATGAAGCTCGAACGGTAAACGAGCATATCCGACTTAAAACGATAAACACCTTAGCTAAAATAAATAATGTAATATATATTAATGAACTTGAAACCATAATGAAACTATATTGAAAACATTGAATGAGAATGGTTCGGTTGTTAATCGGGTTACCGGTTAGTTTGTTAATGATTAGGGACTCGTACTTAATTTGCAATTTAAAATAAAATAATATTATTAATTATAAGGATAGTTATGATAATAATAACTTTAGAACATGTTATATATATATATATAAGATAATGGTGAATATAATATATAATATACTACTCATCGATAATTTTTTGTTAAAACTAATAGTAGTAGTAGTAATAATAAATATAATAATTATTTCTTTATTTTTGAAAACGTTATTAATAGATTTATAATTTTTAATTATTATTATTATTATTATTATTATTATAGTAATTATATGTGCCATATTAATAATAACTAAAACTTATAACATTTTAAAAATAGTAATATTAGTGATAAAAGATAAATTCGAGTGATGATAACGTTAAATGGTAACTAGGCCCGACATGGGTTTCGGTTTAATAAAACAAGTGGATAATATTCACAATAATATAATTTAATAATATTACTTAATAATCATAATAATATTGATAATAATAATACTCATAAATATTAATAATAATAATAATAATAATAACAATAACAATAAATAAAAATCTAGATAATACGTATAATGTTAATAAAAATAGTGTTATTAACTTGAGTAACCCGTTAACAAAAACAAACCGAGGTTGGTCACGGAGAGAATCTAACCCGTGACCTCAAGCTTAATAACTAGCGTACAAGCCGAACAAACCAAGATAACATTTGTAAATTAAACCCAATATTAAATACCTTGTAGATGATGAGAAACATGGGTCGCCGGAGCCAATTCCGGCCGGCAAACGAAAACGAAGAGAGAAGAAAGAGAAAGAGAAAGAGAGAGAGACTAGAGGGAGAGAGCCGAGAGACGGATGGGAGAGAGAGGTCCGAAGAGAGAGCGTGAGCCGGAGAGAGAGAACTGAGTGAGGGAGACAGAGATGGCGCGGCGGCCGGCCTTCCGGTCGGCGGAAAACCGATCCGGGAGGAGGGGAGAAAGGGGTGGCCGCGGGTGATGGTTTACGGATCAGAGAGGGAGGAAGGTTAGTGGGGGTGCATCGGTGGTGGTTCGAGAGTCCGTCGGAAGTCCGGGCTCGCCGAAAACGGCAGGGGGTGGGGGTGGCGGCTGCAAGAATGAGATTAGGGTTAGGTTATTTTCTTTTTATATGTATAATACATATTTACAGAATGGCCCTCCAAGTTCTAAATATCTTACGAAAAGGTTTTAAACTTAAGAAAATGTTAATATAGATTCAAAAATGGCAAGTATTACCTCTTACAATTTATAAACTAATTTTATGTTAATTTAACAACGATTAGTACACGCCTACATGACGGGTTTTGGGTGAACTAAGTACTTGAAAAATTTAAAGATCGACTTAAGTGATTAATAAAATTACCGGGTCGGGTTTACAATACAATACGGGTTCGATGTATAATTTATTAAAATAAAACGCGAAAGAAAATCCAAAACCCGAAATTTGACGAATGTCACAAAAGAAAGGGACTAGACCCTAATAATATCTGAGATAGAGAAGAAAGAGACCAGACCCTAATAATATCTGAGATAGAGAAGAAAGGGACCACACCCTACAAATATCTGAGATGGTAATGATAGTTATGTATGTATTATGAAAGTACGAAAGTGTGATGGTATGAAAGAATGTATAAATGAGTGTATGAAAGTATGAAAGAAAGAAAGTATATATGTACGAATGAATGAAAGGTGGCAGGCTAAGTATGTAATTTGTATCTTCGGATACGTATATATGTAAGTATGTGAATGTGTTGTATGTTGCCTGATTAACTAGAACTCACTCAGCGTAGCTGACTTTTAGTATGCACGCATGTGAATAGACTAAGGCAGCTGGCTTGAGGGGGATACATGGCAAGATCTGAAGAGGCGTGCATCTGAAGATTTGTCACGATGTTTTGATATTATCATATTAGTTATGTTTAAGAGACAAGATACGAACGTTTGTAATGAGTGGTTGATTATTATTATTATAATTATTAATATTATTATTATTATTATCATTATTATTATTATTCCGCGAAAGTTTTAATTAACTCTGATATTTAGAAATGTGTTTATGAGTGAATCCAATGCCAAAGTAGGGCACCGGGACCGGGGCCTTATACACAAGCATAAATGTAACACATTTTTTCAGATACGTTATGTAATTATTTTCTTTACTTGTAATTTATAATTTGGATAATCCTGTGTGTTACACGGGCTCTAAAACTAGTAACATAATATAAAGAATAGGCTTAGTTGGAAAAAATCAACTAGCTTTGATTGATACTTTAAAATGAAAAATCTTGATATTTGAATTTTAGGATCGGAAGATTGGTAACTAGAATCATTAAATGATTTACAAACCAATTTTTTGGAAACTCTTTTATTCTAAATGTTTGTTATAAAACAATAAGACCAAACTACCCTTCTATATTAAAAGTCTCATAAATGATTTGCTATTTATTACAAGATTGTCATTATCATTTTGAACCATAGATCAAACATAATCAATGACCCAGATTCATTTCTCTCATTTCTCGTAAGGGTCATTGATTATGTTTGAAAATATATATTTCTCCTGAACCATCCCCTATATATATGTATATTATGTAAATCGAGATTAAATAAAAATATACATATAGATCAAACTACATGTATATTTTTATATAGATCAAACTATATATATATATATAGGGTAAGGACCCTAAGGGAAACAATTGAAAATTGAGAACTTTGAGAACCATTTTGGACCACTAAAAAAACCTCTAAAAATCATAAAACAAAAAATAACAAAAATTTTAAAAATGTGAAAAAACCAAAATTCTTTATTTCATTCCGGATTCATAAAAAACATAAAAAAAACTTCGTATAATACACATGTGTATAATTTCATTTAATCTCTAGTTACGTAATGTACACATATGTACACTATCATATATCTTAAATCATACATATCTGTATAAAAAAAATGTATAAAATTTAAAAAATAAGTATTATACATATGTGTATAATTTTGTTAAACCGATATTTTTTTTTTAATTTTTTTTAAAACCTGGATGAAAAATAAAAAATTTTGGTTTTTTTACTTTTTTTATTTTCAAGTTTTTTATTTGTTTTATTTTTTTTTTTGTTAAAAAGAGTGTTTTTTGTGGTTTAAAATGGTTCTCAAAGTTCTCAATTTCAAAATAGTTCTCACATGATCCTAATCCTATATATATATATATATAGCTCCCTCCGGCTGTCCAGGGGCTGGGTGGCTCTCGGTTCTTGAGGGGGATTAGGCGGCAGTTGAAAGAGCTGCTCGAAAGCTTGACGAAGAAGCGAAAAAGGCCTATATATAATATTCTTTTTAGTACAAGGGCTTTTTACTAGTCAAGTGGTAAGGTAGGGCGCTATTCGATGAAGAAAACATCTTTTAGGAAAGTGGTTCAGGTAGCTCAGCTGGTTAGAGCAAAGGACTGAAAATCCTTGTGTCAGTGGTTCGAATCCACTTCTAAGCGGGCCAAGGGTCCCATTACTCAATAGGGCAATTCCTCGCACATCATTAAGGGAGCCATTGAAAGGTGACTAAAACACCAGAAACGGGGACTACCCGAGCTAATGATAGAGGCAAGAACACTATATATATATATATAGGGGTGGGATCTAGAGAGAACTAGAGAACTAGAGAACTAGTAAAGAATTATTTTTAACTATTTTTAAAAAAAATTATTTTGTGATTTTTTTTCTTTCTTCCTTCTAATAAGATGATATTTTTCCTAAAAAATCGTCGATGTAATGCGTATGTGTATTAATGTGTATTCTCTATATAAAATAGTGTTTTATTGCATATAATTCAACACAAATACATTATCTAATACACATTGTTGAATATATGCAAATACAACACTAATAATTGTATGCAAAACACATTATTGCATATATGTAATACAATACTGATGCACATATGCACTACATCGATTTTTTTAATTTTCGTATATAATATAACACTATTGCAAATATACAATACAAAAAACTATATATATGCTACTCAACACTATTTCAAATATCAAAATGCGCACTATTGCACATATGTATTATAAAAAAATCGATGTGTTTGCATATATGCATTCCAACGTTAATTTTTAAATTTTTTTAATTTTTTTTAATTTTTTTTTATTTTTATATTTTTTTGTGATGAAGAATAACAACATATAAGAAGAATGAAAGAAAAAAAATAAAAAATATTTCTTTATTAGTTCTCTAGTTCTCTCCATAAAATGGAGTTCTCTCATGATCCTCTCCCTATATATATATATATATATATATATATATATATATATATATATATAGTAAGGATCCTAAGACAACTTTTTGAAATTGAGAACCATTTTAAGCCACACAAAAAACCCTTAAAAATTATTAAAAAAAACTATAAAAAAAATTATTTTTCATCCCAGTTTCATAAAAAAAATAAAAATAATAATACACCATAATTATACACATATGTATATTTTTATTTAATCTTGATTTACATAATACACATATGTACATTATCATTTATCTTAACTATACACATGTATATTTTTTATTTTTCATAAAAAGAGTTTTTTTTGTGGTTCAAATGTTCTTAAAGTTCTCAATTTTAAAATGGTTCTTACGTGATCTCAATTCTATATGTGTGTGTGTGTGTGTATTATGTTTTTACCTTTGATTTTGTTCATTTTTTCAAGTTACTCATCTTAATTATTATCTATATATAGTAAAGGAGAAAGTTGGTGCCACAAACTGATATGGGCTCAAGCACTTTCACATATATAAGATACTTGTTGTAACGTACAGTTTTCTCGTTTCGGTTAATAAAATAAAATATGAGTTATTATGAGTCGGGCTAGTGTTGGGTTAAATAGATATGGGTTATGGACTTGGATAATAAAAGAAAGGAAGAAAAGACCATGGGTTTGAGCCCATGACCCATAGTATATAAACCATATTTATGCATTAATCCTTCATTTCCACTAACTCCATACACCATCAAAAACACACACTTAGCTCTCTCTCTCATCCTACTTTCTCTCTCTACTCGAAATCACCAAGAAACCAAGCACCGATCCAAGGTATGATAGTATGATATGGTATGAACTCAAACCCGCTAGATCTAGTCGCAAAACGACGAGCCGGCACCTTAAACCATTAAAGTCACAAGATTCGGATGGAATCGGGTATGAACCGGTCAAAGATGAGCTTAGGGGTCACCCTAGCTCAGCTCTAGATCGAACGGGACGAAAAACGATGAAAAACAGTGGAAAACGAGTGAGATCTCGTTTTTCCGGAGAAATCGCGGTTTTCCGACGACGGCGCCGGAAAACGGCGTATGAGGTTAAGCATGTCAGAGAATGTTTCTGACATTCTATGACCTAACCCTAATTTGTTAACGGAAGTTTAACGAACTAGCCTAATTCGTATGCTGATTCGTTAAAGAAAGAATGACGAACTAGCCTTAGTTCATATCCAAATTCGTTAAGGAAAAGATAACGAATTAACCCCAATTCATTATTCCCATTCGCTAAGGTCCAATTCGTTATGATGGCCAGTTCGTTATAAAAGGGTCATTCGTTATAAGAACCAGTTCGTTACAAGGTTCAGTTTGTCTTAAGGCCAATTCGTTATATAGGCCAATTCGCTATGAAGGACAAATCGTTATGAAGTAACGAATTAGCCAATTCGTTATGAAAAACAGAAGTAACGAATGAACCCCAATTCGTTAAGAAATTGGATAACGAATTAGAAGTTTAAAAGAATGACAGAACAGTCCCTGGACTTAGGGAAGAATGATTTAATTGCAAAATAGCCATTGGACTTTATTAATTTATAGAAATACCTTAAAGGATTAAGAGGTTAACAATAAAATATTATCATGAAATTCTAACGGAAAATGTGCTAAGACAGTTAATGAAAATAAAACTTTTCCAAACTAACCTGGCAGCTTAACCCAGCCAGGGGCTCTGCCCCTTGGACCCAGTAACACCCTTGGCAAACAAAACATTGTCCCACTCTTAGGCTATCCCACATAGGCCGTGGACAAGAGAGATCACTGGTTCATAAGTAATGTCCTGCCTCTTCAATCACCAACGCGTTTTGGGTAACCAAAAACAAATCCGTGAGCTCTTCGTGGGCAGAGCGGACCTTAAATGGTAAGTGTATTCAATGTATGATTTATGTGTTAGATATTATGTTATGAACGTGATTGAAAGCTTGTCGGTACGTGAACGATCTTAGGATATTGCACGTATTGACAAGGAAGGTATGTATATGAAAGATGGATGTGTATGATATATATATATACACACAACATATGAATATGTATGAATGATTAAAGAAAGTATATGTACGTTACGGGTATGTAGAGGCAGTATGTACGAAGATGAAGAAGTAAGGGATCATACCCTAATAATATTTGAGATAGAGAAGAAAGTGATCAGACCCTAATAATATCTGAGATAGAGAAGAAAAGAGGGATCAGACCCTAATAATATCTGAGATAGAAAAGGAAGGGATCAGACCCTAATAATATCTGAGATAGACAACAAAGGGATCAGACCCTAATAATATCTTAGATAGACAAGGACAGAGGGATCAGACCCTTATAATATCTAAGATAAAATGGACAGTAATTATATAGTATGAAAGTATGTATGAAATTATGTATTGAAAGTAAATAGTAAAGTAAGTATTATGTATCTTCGGATGCATAATGGAAGGTAAGTATATGTATTGTATGATTTATGATTAACTAGAACTCACTCAGCGTAGCTTACTTTTAGTATGCACGCAGGCGAGTAGAATGAGACAGTTGGCTTGAGCAGGGACACATGGCAGAAGAATAAGAGTCTGGCATCTGAAGACTTATTATATTTTATAATCAATGTTTTGATTTTGAAAGAAAAGATGAATGTTTTAAGACATGTTATGAATTATTATTGTAATGTTATGAAAGTTTTAATATTCCGCGAATGTTTTAATTAACTCTGATAAATGGAACTATGTTTATGAGTAAATCCAACGTCCAAC
Organism: Bidens hawaiensis; assembly: GCF_021521415.1. Taxonomy (NCBI): domain Eukaryota; kingdom Viridiplantae; phylum Streptophyta; class Magnoliopsida; order Asterales; family Asteraceae; genus Bidens; species Bidens hawaiensis. The sequence goes on along the minus strand of NW_027492341.1, from coordinate 248,109 downwards.
GTAAGGCACCGGTAACAGAGCCTTACACTTTTGCAACTAAAACAACTAAATTAGTTCAGGTCCGTTGACTTCAGAGTTATTGTTAGAAGTTGGTGTTTCTTTTATTTGCCTAGGTTCTAATCTCTGCAAGGCTCGAAACAGAAGTTTTTTCAAATTTTTTTTCTCTCTGTGTCATTATTGGGCCATCAGGCCTGTTTAAAAAAAGTTTTGATTAGCAAAAATCCAAAGTATTTATAAAACAAGTTTATTATAAATCCAACTCCCAAAACGTCTAAGTTTATCAACCGATTTTTTTCTAGATTCGTAACAATCGTTTTGTTTTTTGTTTTACCAAATTCGTGTCGTCTCACCGTCAAAATGTCCGAAACTTCCAGTACCGACAACACTCGGGTATTAACCACCTCCGGGTTTTACCGAACTTTATTTTAGTTCTGTTGTCGTAACCAACGTAAACGAAATCGACAAAATTTGCGTTGACCCACCGCCGAGAAACTCGGATTTTTACCAGTGCCCCGGTTTTACTGACTCACCACCACAACTCCCGAATATCAGTCGACTTGCTGCTGCAACGATTGAGTTTTACCAACGACCGTGTTTACCGACCGAATAAACATGGTTTCAAATATTTTAGCAAAAAAAATATCATATGTTATACGAGTGTCGTTGAGTCATTGCCTCAGCGTCTGGGCCGGACTGACGTCACCCCAGTGGCGGAGCCACATAGAAGTCACCGGGTTTAGCTGAACGCGGTCCATTATCGGTTTTATATATAACTTATATGTACGATTTAATGAGCGAACTCATTCTTATTCGCCAAACGAACCTAGTGTCACGAAATCTCCGGAAACATTTCGCCATTCGCCAATGAAAAAAAAATTGAATTTTAAAGAGAGACAACGATGTCATTTCATCAGCTAGCATGTCGTCGTTTTTGTGACATTTTTGAATACATGTCATTTAATTTTAGGGCACACATGGAGAAGAAAATGGTTTGAGGAGTATTCACAATTTCTCTATGCTCACAAAAATTATATCCAGACAAATATTGCTTTTATTATAATAATATGTGTAGCACCATATTTTGTTTAATGGTCATAATCATTCATCCATATTTATTTTTATTTTTTGAACGACTAAAATATTATTAAAAAAACTCATATGCCTAACAAGAAGCTTGAAACGGAGGAACATACAACACCAAACTTCAATTGTTTTTAAACGTAAACTTATACAAACTCGCCAATCAAGTTCCTTTCGTCGCCCTTTTTTTATACATGAGGATGTACTCCTTTTGATCTCCTCTATCATCATTTTAAAAAAGTATTCGAACTAATCAGATGGGTAGCGTTTATATGAATGATGCTTGCATTTGCTATATTGAAAATGAGTTGTTTCTGATAGTCGCGACCTTAGATGTTATGATTCGTTTTCAATACCTGAAAACGTGTTTGGAACAATTATAATACGTAAGCCTTTTTATTTAATATAACTTGTATTTTATTTTAATGTTGATGATATACTTTTGTTATGGTCGTGATATTGTGTTTTATTTATTTGGCCGAATGATGGACCTGACCCATCCGGGCGGCCTGAAAACTTTGAGGCTGGAAAAAAATCGAACACCAAAACATTCTGAACTCATAGGAAAGAATACCTGGCTCCACCACTGGGCTCACCTCTGTTTTTATTTTTTGTTTTAGTTCCAATACCATAACGAATGTAGCAATTACCGACTAGATCCGTGTTGACTCGTTGTTGTTGTACGTGACCAACCGCGCCACGCCATTGGCCTACCTCAATTTTATATTTATTTTTTGTTTTCAATTTGTTTTATTTCCAATGACGTAACAAACATAGTTAATACTGACTAGATTCGCGTTGACTCGCCGTTGCGACACCCAAGTTTACCGCGAAACGCGCGGGTAAATCACTAGTTTATAATATTTGACAAACCCATGTATTACATGAGTTCAAAAGCTAGTAATATAATATTCAAACTAATTAAATTTTAAATAGTTACAATATATTTATGCCAATAGAGAAGGGGCACTCATGGGTACTACCCATGCACGACCAATCCTAAACGGTAACATCATTTTTACCCTTAAGTGCCCACAAACTATAAAATCACCTGCTCACCTGCCCCCACGTACCCCTATATTTTTTTGTTTTTTTGGTTGTGGCAAGGGTTTATTTATTAAAAGGAAAGTGGTGTGGGTTTATGTGGCAAAAGTTTACCATATAGGTTTGAAGCTATGCATGGATTTATAGGTGAACACAGTGTTACTATATGAGTTTGAAACTTTCCTTGAAGTATCCCATCGGTGTGTTCCAGAGTCTCATTTAATGAGGGGATGGGAGGAAAAGGAAGAGAAAATGTTATAATATCATGTTCCAGATATTATTTAAGGAGAGAATGGGAGGAAAAAGAAGAGAATTTACTAGAAAATTTAAACATATATTCCTCATCCCAAATTGGAGAGATTATGAGAGAAAATCTTATCAATTACTAAATTACTCTCAAATCTAATTTTAATTTAGTTTTACGTAAAGAGTATAATAGTAGAACTATAACTTTTTTTTCTTTTCTTCTCAACTCGGGAACACATGAAATATGTAAATTCCTTGTTTTTTCTTTCCTTTTTATTAAACTCGGGAACAAAAAAAAATAATAATAAAAAAAATAAAAAATAAAAAGCTCTTCATCGTATTTCTTTTCTCTCATAATTTCTTTTCCCTCCCCACCAAACATCGTTAAATGAGACCCTGGAACATTGGTGAGAAGCACGTATTTAAATCGAAATTTTATCCCTCTTGTCAGGTAGTTTCTTCTTATTAGTTTAAAAAGTTGGCGTGCCGTTTTTGTTTTGACCAAAATATGGATGGAGACGCTAGGAACATTTTAAGGAATTATAAAAATATGGATATTTTGAAACGTTTACCAAGTAAACCAGTAAGATGTTTCAAAATTAATTTTCTTAATAAAATATCACCGTCCGCCTATAAAAATATAATATGGGCCTACTCGTTTGATTTAAAAATCTTAGGGGCGTAAACGGACCGGACGAGAGCATATTCGTGTCCATTCGTTAAGCTTTTAATGGACAAACGGACGGTTCACGAACAGTCGAACACTCTACCAAACGAAAAGCCATGTCCCTGTTCGTTCATTAAGAAATTGAGTTTCTCAGTATCCATCCATTAATATTGTAAATGGACATTAATGGACACTAGTAGACACTAATGGACAAACAAACACATTACACTACTGGATATTAACGAACAAACGAACATGTGAACATTAATAGACAATGGACACGGATGGACAAACATAAACGGTTATATATTAATACCAAACATAAATTCAAACAACTTCACCTACAATTTAGAATTACACCATATATTATACAAATATATTTAACACATAATATATTAACATAAAGTTGACCACTATAAGAGACATTAAACATATGTAGTAATACAAAAGTGTGATTAATAACATTAGAAATTTCACAATTAAATTAAAATATTAGATTGATCAAAAGACTTACAATACCGGACGGATGTTACCGGACGCAATCGGACGGAGGTTACCAGACGTCCACGAACACTATCAAACGAACCTGGCATTTGTCCATGTTTGTCCGTTAAAGTTACCGAACGAATTTTTTTTACATGTCCGATTTGTTTATTAAACAGACGAACATAAAGCAACTTCTTGCCGAATGGACGATCGGACGTCCGTTGGACATCCGGTTCGCTTGCAGCCCTATTTTAAATTATAAAAACATAATAACAACTAACATTGTGTGAACCCTTTGTCCGTAGTACAAGTACTGTTGGTCGGTGATTGCATAATTCACAATCACAACTTCTTTTTCAATCTAATCATCAGGCCGGTCTCTAATAGTGTGTTAAACCTTATGCATTTATGGCGGATCATCCTCAGTTTCATCAATAACTAGTCAATGTTACAGTAAACTCCACAACCAATACGGGTATGGAAATTTTCACTAACCCTTAACCAAAAGCTAACATCCTTTCCGATATTGATGGTCTCCACCCACTCCAACGATGAGCTCATCGAGTGTATGCATTACCTAGTTCGTATATGATTAATAAAAACGCCATCAGTTATATGACATACCAACACTTTATTTCCTAGGGTACTGTAGCATGTGATAAAACCTCAATTTTGTTTCAAAATATATCGCTACACAACCAAGATGAGCAATCGCATACATTACATACACAAATAGAATCAACAAACTTTGAAATAGTCAACTTAGCCTTTTATCGAAAGTAGTGTTCGGCATTTTAATCAACTGCATGTAAATTACATCGATGTATACACATTATTTACTATTAATTATACTTTGCTTCTACAAAACACCACAAATTTAACTACATATCTTTAATTTCTTTCCTATTGACCTGTTAGTAGCAAACGATAAAACCCCCCAATTTAGATTCAGAACACCCGAGACAAATTCATAGACGATCGATGGCTACTTATACATACACAAGCAGAATCAAAGCACTTTAAAGTCGCCGATTTTGTGTATCAATTCCATAGAATATAAAGATTCCGCGCAAGGTTTTATGTAAAGCAGTTAGAGAGTGAAAGCAGGGATTGCAAATGTTACTTTCTCTAATGATACCCATCATTGAAAAGTTTTCCCTTATAAGTGAAAAACAACGGTGCAAAAAAATCAATTTATTTACCAAAAATCCATTGTGTATCTTAACCATTGATTTGTGTAACGAGTGATTAAGTTTCACTTATCGCTGTAATATTACTAGCATGTGTGTGTGTATATATATATAACCATTAAATAATATTAGAAAAGATTACCAATATACTCTTTCATATAATTAAAATTAAAAATACAAAGAAAATCTATGATTAGCCGCTATAATCATTTCTCGCACTTCTTGCAATAAAATACGTGTGCGCGCGCGCACACACACATATATATACATGTATGTGTGTGTATATATATATGTGTGTGTGTGTGTAGGGTTACTCGGGTATATAATCGGGTAAATGAGGACAATCTTACGAGGTAATCGAGTATATTAGAAATCTCATACATGTCCCAACCTGTAAAAAATATCAAAACTAATCTCAAACCTGTTACATACCCTAATTTGATGGATATTACATGTCTCATTTATCTCAAGTTTCAGATATTTCTATTAGATACAGGTTTCATTGACATCCCTAATCTTATGACAACTCATGAACTCATTGACTTTTATCTTTTATATATCGTAAGAGCTCCACACACCACTCCTCAAAGACGGGACCTACATGTAACTTTGTCAAATACTTTTAATAAATGAATAAAAAAATTAGAAAAAACATGCATGGGTTTTGGTCCCTTGGCAATATAGGCGGTAATTCCCTACTTGACCTGAACCTCACGTGAAAAAATATAGCAAAAATTATAGCTCTTGGGTTTGCTGACATGACCTCTTTTTTTAATCAAGTCGACCCGTTAAAAAATGGCCGGGTTTACTTGTTAATCAGTTTAAGAATATTAAAGAAATTAATATTTTGATATTAGAGATAAGAAGTGTTATATTTTAAATTTAAACACTTGGATTTTTAATTTTTCATATATATTTGTTAACTTTTGAAACTAAAACTAATTTATTTTTAACTACTTTTATTTATACTTCACTTCTAACACCTCTATTTCGAGCTAAATATGTAAAACCAAGTTTATTAATCGGGTATGAGAGACAAATACACAAAAACAATTAGTTCTATCATAAATTACTAAAATGTTTTACATGAATAAGAATAATTAATTGTTTAAACTGTTATTATGTCAGCAGGTATTACTCATATTCGTAAATAAATGTAAAATGGGTTGACCCAATACACAACTCAAATATGACACAGATTTAAATATGTCAACCCGACATGACACGAATAACTATATGGGTTGCGTTAGGTTAAAGACTCTCAACATGTTAACCCGAAACCCATCTACTAGACACGATTCACAACCCTACTTGGCAAGGCATGGTCTCTAATTATCATTTATCGCCAAACTTTATGGTAATATTAGTCGTTTTTCGGTCAAAAAAAAAAATTTAAAATCAAGCTTCGGTGTAATATTTTACTCTCTGTTATGTATAACTAAGTATTCTCTTTTGTATGGGGTAAAGGTTTTCAACTCCTAAGATTCTTTACGTTATGTCATCTCCTACTCCTCGATCTTCTTCTGACTTTCCTCCTTCTCCTTCTTTTCTTTCTACGGGCGTCATTGTTGCCATTGTCATCGGTTTTGTGGCTTTTACATTCAGTAAGTTGTATCAAATAAAATAAATCTGGAATCAACAATACTCAATTGCAAGTGCACTCTACATATTAATGGTTTTTCTTGATTTGCAGTTTGGTGGATGATTGTTAGAGCTATAGAAGCTGCCGTGGAGGCATCAAAGAACCCAGACTCTCGATTCATCACCATCGGCATGGCCCGGTTCCTCATGACATGGAAAGTGAAAAGCCCATCCGGTTCACCTCTTCACAACTAAAAAAAAGCCACAGATAACTTCAACATCAAATTGGGTTCAGGCGGGTTCGGGATAGTTTACAAGGGGACCATCAACAACAACAAGCCCGTTGCGGTCAAAGTACTAAATGGGACCTCTAATCATCAGCAAATTGAGGAGCAATTCATGGCAGAAGTGAGCACTATGGGAAGAACCCATCACTTTAATCTTGTCAGGCTTTATGGGTTTTGCTTTGAGTCAAGTTTAATAGCTCTTGTATACGAGTTCATGGTTAACGGCTCATTGGATAATCATTTGTTTAAAGGGAATAAAGGGGATATGATGGGGTTTGAGAAGCTTCACGAGATTGCGGTGGGAACGGCAAGAGGCATCACGTATTTGCATGAAGAGTGTGATCAAAGAATAGTTCACTATGATATTAAACCAGGAAACATACTGTTGGATTCAAATTTTTGTGCAAAAGTAGCTGATATTGGTTTAGCCAAACTTTGTAACATGGATAACACCCATATAACCATGACTTTACTAGAAAACTGGTCGATTTCTTACATCATTTTCCGTTGGAAATGTGTAGGAAATCATTGTTTCCAACACATTTCCAACAAAAACAGGTTTGTGGGAAAAAGGCTCGTAGGAAATATTTTTCTACGCATTTCCAACACATTTTCCAACACATTACCTACAAAAAATGTCGTTGGAAGTTTCCAACGATTTCTAACACAACTAATTAAAACATGTATTTTCATTTTCTTACGCATTTCCTACACATATTAACGAATTTCTAACGCAATTTAACTATTTTCTTTTTTTATTTTTTTAGATTTACCTACACATTTCCAACGCACCAAATTATTTTCTATGTTTATTTTCCTACGCATTTCCAATGCATCTAGTTTTAGTTTTAATTTTTTCTTGCATATTTCAAAAATAATTCCAAAATGAAAAAAAGAAAATACAAATCAAGATCTATTATGCTAAAAATGCAAAAAAACATATATATATATATATATATATACATGTTTTTACAAATCAACCACAAATACAATAACTTAATATAAAATGTTCACAATATAGCACTAATCTTAATTTTTGAATCCTTTCCTCATTTTCCATACGCTAGTTTTCCATTTGTTTCATTCATTGTTCCAAGTCTTCTCATGTCGTCCGTTCTTTTTTCAAATGTTCTTCCATTTGGGATTGAACAACTTGTACCTAAAAATTTATTAACATAATAATTCATAAAACAAAATATATATGATTAATAATCATAGCCAATGTTTTCTGAACCAAATCGGACATCAAACCGCTTGTTTTAATGGTTGATTGGTCAACAGGTCGGATCGGTTGGACCGGATGACGTGGTAATATCATTATATACGCACAAACAATTTCAATAAATATTATAACTGTATATATAATTTGATAACAAATATACTTTAGTTAAAGTAAATTAGTCAGTATGTAACATCCTGAATATTATAATGATAAATAAAGAAAGTTACGTTTAGTGATTTCGCGTTATTAAGTAAGTAATACCGAGTAAAGAACGGATCATGGACTTAGATTAATTAAGATGGATTAAGGGTAATGGGCCTTAGGTCCATGGGCTTTAAGGGATATAAATATCAAATTAAACCATCCTAAAACCCTAACTATCATTTCCATCTTTCATAAATCTCTACACACTCAAAAACACACACATACACTACACCTCATACGGCCCCGAGAGAGAGAGAGAGAGAGGGCGGATTCGAGTCCAAAAATCAAGCCGACCATTATTAGATCTTCAATATACGAGATAACCAAGCAAACCGCGACCACACCGAACGTATAAAAGGTATGTTTTGATCCTAAAGATTTCGTTTTTATAAACGTTTAGTCTTGAAACTTAGAACGAGAGTAGATCGGGTATAAACGAAACATAAAGTTGTAAACTTGATGATAAATACGAGTGTAATGAACCCGAAAATGGAAACGGCTCGATTAATGAACCCTTAACATTAGTATTGAACGTTTTTACCATAAAGGTCCAAACTTTACGTCATTCCGGGCTAAGTTTTACCCAAACAAGGCCATGGGAATGATCGCGGAGTTAGTTAACGTAATATCCAAGAAATTCTCGATGAAATAAGGGTGATTTTGGTGAGTAAGATTGAACAGAGACGGCAGCTGGGCAACTTCGCCTGCAAGCCATAACTTCGCCTTCATGCAAGTTCGCTTGCAAGCAAGTTCGCCTAACTGGTAACTTCGCCTAAGGCCAAGTTCGCCTAACTGATAACTTCGCCTGGTGACAAGTTCGCCTAACTGGTAACTTCGCCTAAGGCCAAGTTCGCCTAACTGATAACTTCGCCTAGTGACAAGTTCGCCTAACTGGTAACTTCGCCTAAGGCCAAGTTCGCCTAACTGATAACTTCGCCTGGTGACAAGTTCGCCTAACTGATAACTTCGCCTAAGGCCAAGTTCGCCTAACTGATAACTTCGCCTGGTGACAAGTTCGCCTAGCTGGTAACTTCGCCTGGCATATGTTCGCCTAGGGTTAACTTCGCCAAACACTAATTTCGCCTATGCTTAAGTTCGCTTATTGTTAAGTTTGCTTAATGATAAGTTCGCTGGAGTTAGCAAATGAGAAAATAAATTAGAAACCTAATGAAAAATTTGTTAAGATAGTTAATGAAAATAAAATTTTTCCAAGCTGACCTGGCAGCTCGACCCCAGTCAGGGGCTCTGTCCCTTGGACCCTGCTAGGGCTGCCGCCCCTAGACTCCGCTGCCAGGGGCGCTGCCCCCGGACCCCCGTTCGTTGTGGGTTATATAAAAATAGAAATACAACATGAGTAGTAGTAGTTAATTGATACATGTAAATATTATACAGTTAGCCGTGCACAGCTCAAGAAGGGAATAACAATTAACGGAGAGCGTAACAGGATTCAGGTGAGTTTCTAGCCCCATTTATGTGTTATGTTTTCGGGGCTGTGTGCATACTCAATATGTTTGTTAATACGCTTATCCTAAAAGATAAGTGTATGCCTTACGTGAATAATGTGAAATGCATGAATGATTGCTTGATGGTACGTGAACGATCTTCGGATATTGCACGTACTGTCAGGTTGTAACGCTATGTATAAGGTAAGTATGATATGTATGCTTATGTGTATGAATGTGATAAAGTTAATAAAAGAAGGAAAGGATGGTTGTATGGTTGTATGGTTACGAAGAGGGTACCGGGCCCTAATAATACTCGAGGTATGATGTATGGTTGTATGGTAACGAAGAGGGAATCGAACCCTACTAATATTCGAGAACTAGGGAACCGAACCCTACTAATATTCGAGGAAAGAGGGTACCGAGCCCTAATAATACTCGAGAAAAGAGGGTACCGAGCCCTAATAATACTCGAGGAATGAGGGTACCGAGCCCTAATAATACTCGAGGAAGGAGGGTACCGAGCCCTAATAATACTCGAGGAATGTAGGGCGTAATGCTCTTTATAACGTAAGATATGAAAGCAAGTTAATACAAAAGAAAGTATGAAAGTATAAAAGTATGAATGAAAGAATATAAGTTTGTGTGTATTGTATAATGTATGATTAACTAGAACTCACTCAGCGTAGCTGACTTTTAGTATGCACGCAGGTGAGTAGGATGAGGCAGCTCGCTTGAGGGGACACGTGGCACTGAATAAGAGGCTGGCATCGGAAGACTCAAGACGTTTAAGTTTAACGTTTTGTTTATTTTGAAAGACAAGATGTTGTTTTAAGACAACATGCATGGACTTATAGTGACATGTATGTATTTGATAGTGTGTAATTCGTATTTGGATCCGGGTTTGGGTTTTGCATGTTTAAAATTGGTTTTATACATATCATATTAACAAGATTTAAAACTTTTATATCCGCTGCGTTTTTGGTAAAATAGGGATTTTATCACTTTGATAATCTTGTTAAAACCCAACAGTTTTATGAAAGCTTTTATATTCCGCGAATGTTTTTAATTAACTCTGATATTTAGAACTGCGTTTATGAGTAAATCCAACACAAAAGTAGGGCTACCGGTAACGGGGCCTTACAAGTTGGTATTAGAGCAAAGTTCGAGAGATTTAAGCATCCTACATGCTTAGACTCGAACAGAGAATGGGATTTAAGTAAGAAAAGAAAGAAGATGCCAGTTCAAGAATGTCATCTGTCGCTCAAGCAAGCTCAGCAAAGGTAAGATGTATGAATAAATGATGTGTGATAACAGATAAAGAAAGGATATATGATTGATAAGGATAGGATTAATTGATTGTTTCGATTGACTAACTGTTTAAGTAGAATCAGCACAAATGGACTCATAAAAGGAAGTGTGTAGGACACGGAAAGTAACGTGATCAGCTAATCACAGCTGGCCACTGTTATTACCTGTTAGCCTTACTATCCTTGTACTAAATAGTTCCTTGAGTGATGATGTTTGTGTTTTCCCTTTTAGAATACGATGGCTGGAGCTGGAGGTCGCACTGGACGACGCGGAAGGCCTCGTCGTGTCCAGCAACCTTCGGTTGAGACAGCTTCCAACACCGGAGATGAGGGGAGTGCAGCTGGAGGAGGTCCGATCAACAACGAAGGGGTTCAACTGGATCCCGCAATTAGCAGCTATTGTTCAAGCTGTAGCCACTGCTGTGAAGAATATAACTCCTGGAGGATCTGCTGGAAGCCGTGGAAGAACTGCTGAAGGGGCAGGTGGTGATGGTAGGAAAGATGATGAGAGAGAAAAGGGTGATTCAAGTGAGGTAAGGTCTGTGAAAATTGATGATTGGAAGAGGGGCCAAGGCGATTGCAACTATAAGTCCTTCAAAGGTTGTAACCCGCCTAAGCTGACTGGTTTAGGAGACGCAATCGCTACTCTTCAGTGGATAACCGCCATGGATAAAATTATCCGCATTAGCGAGTGCCGTCCCGACCAAGCGGTAGGTTATGCTACTCAATCATTCGAGGATGAGGCTATGTATTGGTGGGAGAGTGTGGAGCAGAGGAAGACCCGTGAAGAAATCAAAGAGATGAAGTGGGAGGATCTGAAGGAGTTAGTGATGAAGAGGTTCTGTGCTGATGCAGAAGTTGAAAGGGCGGAGATGAAGTTCCTGAACTTGAAAGCTGGGACGATGACACATCGTGAGTACACCACTGAGTTCAACCGAATGTCTAGGTTGGTGCCCGATATGGTCAACACTGAGGCTAAGAGAACCAAGTGTTATGTGAGGGGATTACCACAGAGAGTCCGCATGTTAGTCAGGACAAGTAAACCTGCTACTTTCGATTCTGCCGTCGAACTCGCAGAGATGGTCTATGCAGACCTGGCTGCAGATGATGTGGTGGTGGTAGACGAGAAGAAAGAGAAGAAATGGGTCGCTCCTGCTAAACGACCCGGTACCCAGATGTGGAACCCTAAGAACAAGCAGCCGAGAGTTTGGGAGAACAGGTCGTGCAAGACTTGTGGCAAGGCACACAGTGGTGAGTGTAGGTGGGGAAAGGGATCAGATACATGTCATAAGTGTGAAAAGATGCATGCTGGGGAGTGTAGAGTTGGGTCGAATGTTTGCTACAAGTGTGGGAAGGCAGGTCATTATGCTCATGAGTGTAGTTCTAAACCTGCATGCTACAAGTGTGGTAAGACATGTCACTTTGCTAGAGAATGCACCGAGGGTGAAGCTGGAGGTAGTGAAAAGAAGGATGCCGATCAAGCTAGGCCAAGAACTAGAGCCTACATGCTGACCCAAGAACAAGCCAAGCAGATTCCGGATGTCGTCACAGGTACGTTTCTAGTGAACGGTGTTTCCGCTTCTGTATTATTTGATTCGGGCGCAAACAAAAGTTTCGTAGCCACACCATTTAGTAAACTAGCTAAAATGAAATGTTGCCGAGTGTCTGAAACTCTTATAGTAGAAACCGCTAGTGACACTTCGGTTAAAATAATGAAAATGGTTAAGGACTGTAAGATAGAATTAGAGGGACATGAGTTCCCTGTTACCTTGTATGTTATGACCTTAGGAGGGTTCGATGTGGTTTTTGGGATGGATTGGTTGTCTGAGTTTGAGGCTCAGATAGTATGTAAGAGTAGGATAATAAGGTTAAAGTTCTTGAATGGTAGTGCGGTGACGGTTTATGGTGATAAGGAAAGTTATGGGCTTAATGTCATTTCGATGATAAAAGCCGAGGGTTTGTTAAGGCGAGGGTGCGGTGCCTACCTGGCGTATGTTGTCAATGCAACAACCGAGACGAAAGAAATGAAAGATGTTCCCATCGTGTGTGACTACCCAGAAGTATTCCCTGAGGATCTTCCGGGGTTGCCACCAGAGCGAGGGATAGAATTTCAGATAGATTTAATACCAGGAGCCCAGCCCGTCGCGAAAGCGCCTTACTGTCTAGCACCGTCTGAGATGAAAGAATTGATGTCCCAACTGCAAGAACTCCTCGACAAAGGTTTCATAAGACCAAGTGTTTCTCCGTGGGGCGCACCAGTGTTGTTCGTGAAGAAGAAGGATGGAAGTATGAGAATGTGCATAGACTATCGTGAGTTGAATAAGCTTACGGTAAAGAATAGATATCCTTTGCCAAGGATTGATGATCTGTTTGACCAACTACAAGGTTCAAGTTGGTTCTCACGAATAGATCTCAGATCAGGCTATCATCAGCTGAAGGTGAAGAAGGTAGACATCCCTAAGACAGCGTTCCGAACGCGGTATGGACACTACGAGTTCCTCGTAATGTCATTCGGTCTAACAAATGCTCCTGCAGCATTTATGGACATGATGAATAGGGTGTGTCGGCCGATGTTGGATAAGTCGGTTATCGTCGTCATTGATGATATATTGATTTATTCAAAGAGTGAGTCTGACCATGCTGAGCATCTAAGAGAGGTATTGGAGACTCTGAAGAAAGAGAAATTGCACGCTAAGTTTTCGAAGTGCGCGTTCTGGTTGCGAGAAGTGCAATTTCTAGGTCACGTGATCAATCCGGAAGGGATTACCGTGGACCCAGCTAAGATTGAAGCGATAACGAATTGGAAGACTCCGCAGAATCCGACTGATATACGAAGCTTCCTAGGGTTAGCTGGCTACTATAGGAGATTCATCAAAGGTTTCTCCAAGATAGCCGCACCGCTGACCGGTATGACCCGAAAGTCGATAGTATTCAGTTGGGGAAAGTTCCAAGAAGAATCCTTTGAGGAATTAAAGAAGAGACTCACGCAAGCTCCAATCCTTGCTCTACCCGATGGTGACGAGGATTTAGTTGTTTGTGCTGATGCCTCGCATCAAGGGCTAGGTTGCGTGTTGATGCAACGAGGAAAGGTGATAGCTTACGCGTCTAGACAGTTGAAAGTCCACGAGAGTACTTATCCGACGCATGATTTAAAGTTAGCAGCTGTAGTGCATGCTCTTAAGATATGGAGGCATTATCTGTACGGTACTAAGTGTACTATCTATACAGATCATAAGAGTTTAAAGTACTTCTTCGAGCAGAAAGAATTAAACATGAGGCAGAGAAGATGGTTGGAGTTGATTAAGGATTATGACTGCGACATTAAGTACTATCCCGGTAAAGCTAATGTAGTCGCTGACGCGTTAAGTCGTAAGAATGAGGAAGTCCTTGCAACAGTGAAGTCATACAAGTTGATCATAAACCCAAGTCTTTTTGAAGAAATCATCAAGGTGCAGTCAGAGGTGTTAGTAGATGAAGAGTTAGTAAAGAAAGAAAGGATTTATGGCCAGCAAGATGAGTTGATGGAAAACACTCATGGAGTTAAGACTAGGTTCGACCGTATGTGGATCCCACGCCATGGTGATCTTAGAAGTCGAATCTTGGATGAAGCTCATAAGTCAAGGTACTCAATCCATCCAGGAGCTACTAAGATGTATCAAGATTTAAAAAGAGACTATTGGTGGTCGGGAATGAAGAATGAGGTAGTAGATTATGTCAGTAAGTGCTTAACTTGCTTACAAGTCAAAGCCGAACATCAGAAGCCTTATGGAAAAATGCAGCCACTAGAGATACCTGAGTGGCAATAGGAACACATCACCATGGATTTCATAACTAAGCTACCTCGTACAGCTAAGCATCATGATACTATATGGGTGATTGTGGACCGTTTGACCAAGAGTGCTCACTATCTGCCCATATGAGATGCCATCTCGTCAGAAACGTTAGCAAACTTGTTCATTAAAGAAATTGTAACCAAGCATGGAGTACCGTTATCGATCGTGTCTGATAGAGATACACGGTTTACTTCGAGGTTCTGGAAGAAATTCCATGAAGCTATGGGGACGAGGTTGAACATCAGTACGGCGTATCATCCTCAAACCGATGGGCAGTCTGAAAGGACGATCCAAACCCTTGAGGATATGTTTTGTGCTTGTGTTTTAGATTTTGGTGGAAGTTGGGATGATCATCTGCACCTGGCAGAGTTCTCCTATAACAACAGTTACCATTCAAGTATTGGTATGCCACCGTTTGAGATGCTTTACGGTAGACGATGTAGAACCCCGGTGTGTTGGGGTGAGATTGGTCAGAAAGAAATGGGAAGCCTAGAAGTAGTTCAAGAAACGTCTTCAAAGTTCGATCAGATCAAAGCAAGAATGAAAGCCACTCAAGACAGACAAAAGTCTTATGCAGATAAGCGGCGGCGACCAATTGAGTTTAACATTGGCGACAATGTGATGCTTAAAGTCTCGCCTTGGAAAGGAATTATCCGTTTTAGAAAGAGGGGGAAGTTGAGTCCGAGGTACATTGGACCGTTTAAAATTTTAGATCGTGTGAGGGAAGTAGCTTATAAGCTGGATTTACCCGATGAGTTAGAAGGAATTCATTCAACCTTCCATGTTTCTCATCTGAGAAAGTGTCTAGCTGATGACACGTCTCACGTGCCATTGATGGACATTGAGATTGATGAACAATTGAACTACATCGAGCAACCAATAGAGATTGTTGACCGCAAGGAGAAGCAGCTTCGTCACATAGTTATACCTTTAGTAAAAGTGATATGGAAACATCGCAAAGGATCGGATGCTACTTGGGAAGCCGAGGATGAGATGCGCAAGTTTTACCCTGGTCTGTTTATTTAATAGTTAGGTTTCGGGGACGAAACCACTTTAAGGAGGGAAGACTTGTAACATCCTGAATATTATAATGATAAATAAAGAAAGTTACGTTTAGTGATTTCGCGTTATTGAGTAAGTAATACCGAGTAAAGAACGGATCATGGACTTAGATTAATTAAGATGGATTAAGGGTAATGGGCCTTAGGTCCATGGGCTTTAAGGGATATAAATATCAAATTAAACCATCCTAAAACCCTAACTATCATTTCCATCTTTCATAAATCTCTACACACTCAAAAACACACACATACACTACACCTCATACGGCCCCGAGAGAGAGAGAGAGAGAGAGAGAGAGGGCGGATTCGAGTCCAAAAATCAAGCCGACCATTATTAGATCTTCAATATACGAGATAACCAAGCAAACCGCGACCACACCGAACGTATAAAAGGTATGTTTTGATCCTAAAGATTTCGTTTTTATAAACGTTTAGTCTTGAAACTTAGAACGAGAGTAGATCGGGTATAAACGAAACATAAAGTTGTAAACTTGATGATAAATACGAGTGTAATGAACCCGAAAATGGAAACGGCTCGATTAATGAACCCTTAACATTAGTATTGAACGTTTTTACCATAAAGGTCCAAACTTTACGTCATTCCGGGCTAAGTTTTACCCAAACAAGGCCATGGGAATGATCGCGGAGTTAGTTAACGTAATATCCAAGAAATTCTCGATGAAATAAGGGTGATTTTGGTGAGTAAGATTGAACAGAGACGGCAGCTGGGCAACTTCGCCTGCAAGCCATAACTTCGCCTTCATGCAAGTTCGCTTGCAAGCAAGTTCGCCTAACTGGTAACTTCGCCTAAGGCCAAGTTCGCCTAACTGATAACTTCGCCTGGTGACAAGTTCGCCTAACTGGTAACTTCGCCTAAGGCCAAGTTCGCCTAACTGATAACTTCGCCTAGTGACAAGTTCGCCTAACTGGTAACTTCGCCTAAGGCCAAGTTCGCCTAACTGATAACTTCGCCTGGTGACAAGTTCGCCTAGCTGGTAACTTCGCCTGGCATATGTTCGCCTAGGGTTAACTTCGCCGAACACTAATTTCGCCTATGCTTAAGTTCGCTTAATGTTAAGTTCGCTTATTGTTAAGTTCGCTTAATGATAAGTTCGCTGGAGTTAGCAAATGAGAAAATAAATTAGAAACCTAATGAAAAATTTGTTAAGACAGTTAATGAAAATAAAATTTTTCCAAACTGACCTGGCAGCTCGACCCCAGCCAGGGGCTCTGCCCCTTGGACCCTGCTAGGGCTGCCGCCCCTAGACCCCGCTGCCAGGGGTGCTGCCCCCGGACCCCCGTTCGTTGTGGGTTATATAAAGATATAAATACAACATGAGTAGTAGTAGTTAATTGATACATGTAAATATTATACAGTTAGCCGTGCACAGCTCAAGAAGGGAATAACAATTAACGGAGAGCGTAACAGGATTCAGGTGAGTTTCTAGCCCCATTTATGTGTTATGTTTTCGGGGCTGTGTGCATACTCAATATGTTTGTTAATACGCTTATCCTAAAAGATAAGTGTATGCCTTACGTGAATAATGTGAAATGCATGAATGATTGCTTGATGGTACGTGAACGATCTTCGGATATTGCACGTACTGTCAGGTTGTAACGCTATGTATAAGGTAAGTATGATATGTATGCTTATGTGTATGAATGTGATAAAGTTAATAAAAGAAGGAAATGATGGTTGTATGGTTGTATGATTACGAAGAGGGTACCGGGCCCTAATAATACTCGAGGTATGATGTATGGTTGTACGGTAACGAAGAGGGAATCGAACCCTACTAATATTCGAGAACTAGGGAACCGAACCCTACTAATATTCGAGGAAAGAGGGTACCGAGCCCTAATAATACTCGAGAAAAGAGGGTACCGAGCCCTAATAATACTCGAGGCAGGAGGGTACCGAGCCCTAATAATACTCGAGGAATGTAGGGCGTAATGCTCTTTATAACGTAAGATATGAAAGCAAGTTAATACAAAAGAAAGTATGAAAGTATAAAAGTATGAAAGTATGAATGAAAGAATATAAGTTTGTGTGTATTGTATAATGTATGATTAACTAGAACTCACTCAGCGTAGCTGACTTTTAGTATGCACGCAGGTGAGTAGGATGAGGCAGCTCGCTTGAGGGGACACGTGGCACTGAATAAGAGGCTGGCATCGAAAGACTCAAGACGTTTAAGTTTAACGTTTTGTTTATTTTGAAAGACAAGATGTTTTAAGACAAGATGTGTTTTGTTATGAAATGTTTTATGAAAGCTTTTATATTCCGCGAATGTTTTTAATTAACTCTGATATTTAGAACTGCATTTATGAGTAAATCCAACACGAAAGTAGGGCTACCAGTAACGGGGCCTTACACAGTACTAACCGCACATTGCATTGGGTGTAAAGTAGTGATGACGTATGGAACGGGTCAATGTAGTTTGAGTCAAAATCTGAACAAAGCTACCATATACAAACTCATGAACACCAATTTGAGTAATTTGATGCAAATCGTCTGAATCTAAGGGCAAAGTGATGTTCTCTCTCTGTTGTATGGATCATATAGCTATGACCGTTGTATATCTATGAACATGTTCATCCATTTAATAACGAAAAAAATTATATAATATACCAAAAAAACAACATAATTTTACAAAAGATTATGGAAATAAGAACATACTTGAGAGGGGTGTAGACGGTCCATGCAACATGTGTAGGAAAGACAGCTAAAATCGATACACGTTTCCAAATTCCTATAATAAGAATCAGAGCAGCAATTGGACCCACCAATAAACCTGCATAATTGTTCATAAATATCAAAAAAAATCATCCTGCTAATACATACGAAACAAGATATAATCAACTAATCAAGATGTTTAATAAACAAAAGGGTCAAACCCGTACGAACTATCGAGAGCACCGCTTTGGCACATGTTTATCATTTGATTCTTAAGGATGCTCGGTGTCATCAACAAGATGCTTCAGTTAGTCGGGCGGCCGGCAACACCGCTGCTGATTAACCCATTGATTAACCGATTTTAGCTTCATGCTGGCAATCACATTATCGTCACCTCTATCAAACAAAATTGTCATTCTTAATTTAGTTACCAACTAAAAGATGTTGAAAAAATATCAATGTAGCAAAAAGAAAATGATCATACCATCACTATATTCTGCGATCACAAGATATGTCTGATGTGATTTTAGATTGCTCTCCTATTGCAGCAAACCTGCATTTAAGTATGGCAACAACAACAATGTACATAACAAGTACCCTAACTACCATATCAAACTCACACCAAATCATGCTTAGAAATCAACAAGTCAAATTTAACCACTTTATATATTATCTATGTTTGCAAAATATTCATGAATCATCTATTATAAGAAAAATAAATAAGTTCTACATAGATACACGGAAACTCACTTAG
This sequence comes from Bidens hawaiensis, assembly GCF_021521415.1. Classification (NCBI taxonomy): domain Eukaryota; kingdom Viridiplantae; phylum Streptophyta; class Magnoliopsida; order Asterales; family Asteraceae; genus Bidens; species Bidens hawaiensis. The sequence continues at coordinate 229,028 of NW_027492341.1, read as the reverse complement.
ACAAACACTTGGTATGCATGATGGAACAAAACATAAAAGATAAAGCAAATCATCTCAACTAACCCCAAAATCAAGACCATAGATGTTAATTAGATATACATCAAAACTAAAAGCCTTAGTCACCTAGATTTAGTGAAAAAAAATGGTTGACGAATTACCTTTTAAGCATTCGTTCATGAGATCGACATGGTGAGAGAGGCCAGGGGTTGAGAGAAAGTGGGAGGTTAATTGTTTTGGGATGAAATCTGATATGATTAATTGGGTTTAGGTTGGAGGGAAATCAAATTCTTTTCGTGTTAAAAGTTGGGGGGAAACCCATTATGGCAGTTCTTATAAACTAACCGTTATATTCATATAAATATAAAATATATATGTATAAGAAAAACAAATAAAAATCTTTAAATGAGCCGAGGTTTGCTTTTATGACCTCAAGTCGAGTCGCTCGTGAGCTACTTGAGCTAAGATCAATAAAAAAACTCAAAATCAAAAAAAGGCGAGCCGCTTGTGAACTAGTTGAAATTGGATCAATAAAAAGCTCAAAACGAAGCTGCTCGCGAGTTACCCGAGCTTAGATCAATAAAAAAACTCGAAACGAGTTGAGCCGCTCGCAAGCTACTTGAGCTCAGATTGATGAAAAACTCAAAACGAGTGATGCTTTTTGAGCTCGAGCATCAAATAACGCTCGTTTAGTTACTGAACTCAATCCCAAGCCTTGTATAGGAGGCTCTTTTAGGCTTGTCGAGCTTTACTAAGCCTTATGCATTTTTTTAGTTTATTTATTTTGAATTTATGTATTAATATCATATTTCACAATCATTTAAGTTTTTCTTAACATATATAAAAAAGAATTAAACATGCATATAAATTAATTAATAAATAATAAATGAGTCGAACCCGATCTTCAAAAAACAACTAATGAGCCAAGCTTCTTCTTCCTTTGCTTAAGTTCACACGGAGAATCTCTTATGTATTAGTTCCAACTCCTATAAATAATACACACACAGGTTATACATACATACATAAGAATAATAATTATATAATTGTATAGTTATATCTCGAAGATGGTAACGATTGTTGACGTTGGGAATGTAATGGGGTACGTGGTGGGATTCTCGGTTAAGGAAACAAGGAAGTCGAATTATGAGCATGTTTTATCGGTGGCCACTCGTTCAACTAATTGGTACAATAATATTCCAAGAATGATAAACATTTGTGCCTGGAGGGTTTTACTAAATTGCCTTCCTACCCTTTCCGACATTATCGACAGAAATTATGATGTCCATGTGTTCTTTGTTCAGTTTGCAATCTTTAACATGAGTATAGCAATCACATATTTGTTAGTTGCCCTTTTATCCTTGGGATCTCGAGTAAAATTGTTGCTTGGCTAGGAATTGCGTTGTCGGTGGATCAAGCTCCTTCCTCTATTAGAGCTTGGCTCAGTTCAGTTTATCCAGTGCCTTCTAAAAAAAGATTTAGCGGATCTATTATCTGTCACTTGGTGGATTACTTGGAGAATGATAGATGACGCTCTCTTACAATTGAAAAGAATCAAGGAGGGACGTTATAACGATATTGTTCAACGAATTTCTATTTGGTATTATAGTAATCTTGTTAAGGGTGTTCTTCGGGTTATTGCTTGACTTTTGGGTTGTTTGAGTTTGAACTTAAAGCAAATTGACCCAAGAACCGACCCATATAAGTTTAGGTTTTTCGGGGTTTCGAGTTGAATGGGCCGGGTGAATTCGGGCCAGGTTTTGGGTTTAACAAATTAAAAAAAAAATTATTCACCTTTAACAAGATCATAAACAACTAAAATTATATTCTAAACCTTCAACATACATTTATGTCGTCTTTCAAATAATAATAATAATAATTAACATATAATAATTGTTTTAATTTTAAGTTTCCAACTCATTTTCAATAAAAATATTATTATTATTTTGATTTTTTAGACTCATTTAATTTTTAATGAAAATGAGTTGGAAACTTAAAATTAAAACAATTATTATAGGTTAATTATTATTATTATTATTATTATTATTATTATTATTATATTCCCTACGCATTTATGACGATAATAAATTACAAAATTTTAAAAATACAAAAACCAAAATAATCAAGATTTTTTTTCCAGATATGACAAAAAATCAAAATTTGTTTTAAAAATTTAAACATGAATAAGGTATATATGAGCTCGAGCCGATTTTAGACTCATTTAATTTTTTTTTTAAATATATAAAAATAACTAAAATTGTATATAAATCAGTTAATAAATAATAAATTAGTTGAATCCGAGATTAAAAAAACCATATGCGATTACCATTATTAGGAATAATAAAAGTAACTTAATTATAAATAAAACAATTATTATATCAAAAACAAACATTAATAAGATTAATGGTGTTGAAATAATTCCTACGCATTTCCAGCGAAAGCTATTATTTATTTATTTTGTGTTTATTTGTTACCCATTTCTCATGAAAATGTAAAATAAAAGCGTGCAACTATATTTTTGTTGGAAATGTGTTGGAATATTTGCTATGCATTTACAACACAATTGCGTTTTGTCACTATATTGTCACAATTTTGTTGCAAATTTACGGTTTTCTTTTTTCGTAGGAATTTCGTTGGAAGCGTGTTGCAAATAGCATTCGTAAGAAATGCGTTGGAAATTTTCGTAGGAAACATTAGTCTTTTCTAGTAGAGGGACGGGGTACCCCGGGCTATGCTGCTCCTGAGATCTGGATGCCTCTTCCAGTCACACACAAATGCGATGTCTATAGTTTCGGTATGCTACTTTTTGAGATAATCGGGAGGAGGAGGAACATGGACACCGCTCTTTGTGATAGCCAACAGTGGTTCCCAGTATGGGCTTGGGGCAAGTATGAAAAGGATCAGCTGAAAGATTTAATGATAGTTTGTGAGATTGAAGAAAAAGATCATGAAGTTGTGGAGAGGATGCTAAAGGTGGCTTTTTGTTGTGTTCAGTATAGGTCTGAGACTAGGCCGATGATGAGCATCATTGTTAAAATGTTGGAAGGCATGCTAGAGGTACCTAAGCCTGTAAATCCTTTTACACATATGTTTTCAGGGGCTGATGAGCCGCCTAGCGGCTCTTTGGCTCGAATGGCGTGGAATGTCACTGGTTCAAATTGGTCTTCGTCAGTGGTTGTAACAAGATCTGAGACGCCACTTATGGGGAGATGTGAGATTACAGTGGCATCCAAATAACCACATGAACTAAACAAAAATTTTTGTTTTGAAATAAAATGCTTCGTATACTACATCCTTGCTTTATATGGTTAAATACGTACTCTCATCGTTAAAAAGTAAAATAAAATAGATCAATATTCATTCTGATGATTGGTTTATCTTTTTTCTTTCTAGTAATGTCATTTCTGGAGCATGTATTCCAGTTCTTGTATCATCAATTTCTTATTTGTTTTTGTTTCCTTTTAACTGTACTTTTGTACTCTCAAAATCCCAAACTGAAAAGGATCTATGTCGAAAACATGTAACTAAAACATCATACATAATTGTTTATCTAATTTGGGGTTCCTATACTTTTTTTTTTATGTTTTTGTATGATGAGTTGGGCTCTAGATGCTATTGGAATTTGGATATGTCTTACTGATAAGCTTAAATGTTGAGTGAAGTTTTGTTGCTGGTTGCTGGTTGTATTGAAGAGACCCAAATACGTATTGAAGAGACCCAAATAACCAGCTGATTAGATGTTGGTCGCTTAAAAAAGAAAATAGAGTAAATGACAACAATGAGAGGAAATATATGTAGAACCACCGTTCGCAAAATTAAAGTTTAACAGAGGTTCCTTAAAACAGATTTCGGGCTGTCTCCCAACCCTTAAGCGGCTCGTGGTGACGCGAGCGTGCAAAGTGCGCCATCAAAGCGCCACATTGAGCCCATCGTTCGAGCCTGTGCGCGTCGGGTGCTTCGCACCTTGCTAGTGCCACTAAGTGTGTCTTGTTATACAAGAATATAAACCACTTCTTAGTTTTTCCTTCTATCAACGTGAGACAAACCCATTCCCATTTCACCAAAGTTCAAGTTCTTAACCACATATTTTAGATCATTGATATCACATTCATTTATACTCTTGGTCTCGTTATTAATTGATATACTAATTAATATTATTAGTCCAAAGTTTCCAATAATATAATCATGAAATTTGTACAAACTTTGTGTAGTTTTCGTTTTTATTAGACCATCTCCAACTAGTTCAAACCAGTCACATCACTGCCATATCAGATTTCTTAAAAATCACATTATTTACTCCAACAATACACATTATCAAACCATCTTTATATTTCCACATCATCACTTACTTTTACGTTTACTTGAAATAAGAATTTCACAATACTATAAAATATTTTATTTTTATTTTTATAAATTTTATTTAAATAAATAGCAATATAATAAAATTTTAGTAGAAAATAGATTAACAAAAATGTAACAAATAGATAAACAAAAACATTATTACATAATTTACAATGACTTCTTGTTATGTTTTTTTTCTAAGACTTCTTGTTATGTTTTTTTTATTCAAAATACGTGTTGTAAAATAGATAATAAAATTGTTAAAAAACTAGCCATCAAAAAAATTAACCATTAAACTAGCCGTCATGAAAAAAATTCACAAACAAAATAATACATCATTTTAAATAAATATTAAAATATTTATATAAATATGGGTATATATATGATTTTGTTTTTGGTGGTTTGAAAAATCAAACCTCAAATATTGGTTTTTGGTTTAAACCCACCACTCCAATAGTTTAGGTGGTTTTTAGGTTGGTTTGAATCAACATAAACTACCCATTGGAGATGGTCTTAAATACTTGGAATGATGTGGTTCATCTAGTTCCATTCTATTTGACTTTCATGTGTCTTTTCATCATGTTGATGAGTCTGTCTTGCTTAAAGTTTAGGGTTTGGTTTGTTTTTCGTTGTCGGCTTGTTGTTGACGTTGAGAATTCTTTCTATTGTTATTTTGAATAAAAGTGCTCGAGTTGACACTCTAATTAAGTGGGTCACTTAGACTCATAGAGGCTTTTTTTCTTCCAACCGGACTAAGGAGTGTAAACAAAGAACATGCCACACAAAGAAAGATCTAAACGGATGCATAACAAAATAATTATAAAAAAAATGGTTTTAGTTAAGCGTAAACTAAAAACATGTGGATGTGAATTAATGGCCTTTGAAAAATAACCATCGCCACTTAATCACATAATCAGACAATACGTAGTCATCATAAATGTTTGAAGATTGAGATTAAGACTAAACGTTGAAGAGAAAACCCTTAACCCTATGTAAACCAACCAATCTTGGCCGTTGATTTGGTTTATTAATCAATGGTATATAATCAAGGTAACATTTACGCAATTAAATTAAACCTTTTGACCTTTTAATTAGACTTCAAAGATACAATTTAAAAAAAACAAAAAAAGAACACTCAAATTTGAAGCTGTCAATTTTCTTTAGACAATCTCCTCAAAGGTCAAAAGTCTCCTAATTTTGATTTCGCAGTCACCATCTCTCTCATCACTTCGAGTTTACAAACAAAAATATGTAAAAAGCTACATATACGTTAGAATAATAAAAAATCAGCTATGCTTGTTACGGGTTTGTATTCCATGTATTGTACGTAAAAAATAATTGAAATATTAAATAGTTAATAATTAAGATTTAGGCATATGTGAGACTTTTTCTCAGATCGAAATACGAGTGTATCCTCATACAGTGAATTTAGCCAGTGATTCATTTGGATGATTTGTTGACCGTTAAAAAAGGAAAAAAGACATCTTCAAGAGTGTTGCGTATAGTAATACATACATATATATATATATATATAATAAATCATTTTAATTACAAATTATAGAAAATGAACTTGTAAATATGATTGTATGCCCCTAGATGATGAAATGGGTTTGGAATGATGTTTAACATGTACAAATGGTTAACTTAATGGGATTTTAATGTGTTTATATGTGTGAAATTGAATAGCTATGAGAAATTACCGTTTGAAAAAAAAAAACTATGAGAAGTTAATGTTTTGCAAGTTAAACATGAAGATTGGACGTGTTTTAGAGAATACAAATAGATTTGAAATGAAGATAATGGAAGATGATATGATAGAGGGTCGAAATACGAAGATGTGGCCATAGATAGGGAGGAAAATAGAGTTGAAATAAGGAATTTACGAAGAAAACAATATTTATAAGAAAGCTGAAATCACAAGCTTCAGCCTGACCGTAACTTACAACCTCATAAGTTAAGTTTTTTTTTTTCAAAATTTTCAGGACGTAGCTTACAGTCGCTAGCTACCTGACATGATTTTTGTTAAATACCCCAAAATTAGGGTTTTTGAAGGTATTCCATTCTAAACAACAGGATTCGATTTTGAGAGATCTTAGAAGCGATTTTCAAAGGCTTTCCACTATTGCCTTCCATTCAATTAATCCACAATCATCAACACATGCATTCCAACACCAAGATTGAAGAATAATTCATCACCATGAGTGGCTAATTTTGTTGTTTCTTCCACGTGAAGAATTTTTGTAAGTACGTGATTTTTATTGATTCATGGTTAAGTTATTTTATAAACATAGATAAAAATGAGAAGAATGAAGAAAATGATTTGTGGCCTAAAGAGAATCCCTCAAAAAATAATAAAAAATATAATAACTCAAAATATATATTAAAAAAACTAAAATGCTTTTGCCGTCACCCTTGTAAAAAAACACCCACACACAGTGTTGATGAAATAAAAATAATTGTGTCTTTTTATTTATTATTGTATTTTTTATTATTTTTATCATTGATTTTGTCTTTTATTTTTCTTGATATTGTGTTATATTACTCAACATTGTATTATATTTTACTTAGAATTGTGTTATGTTTTGCTATCTATTGTGTCTTTTTTAGACACAATCACACAATTCGTCTCTAATGTTTCTCTAAAGTAATAAGATTGGGTAGTATGGCTTAAAGTCACATGTACGCGTACTAAGGTTCTAATATTGTAACAATGTTATGTACTAACTTTAACTTTCATTAAATGTTAACAAAAATGTTAGGCATGTAAAAAAAACTAAGGGCATTATTGTCATTAAACATAAGATTCCAAATAAAAAAATGACACATGCGCTCTATCATAGATAGGCTGTAAACCATCTTAACCGAATCGGACAGAACCTTGTTTGCCATCGTTCTTAAATCTTTTGTCGGATAAAGGGACAGTTCATTAAGGAATAATAATAATATTTCAAAACACAAATATGCTAAACATAAAAAGATGATTATGTTAACATTTAACGGGAGTTAATGTTAGTATCCGACATTATTGCAAAATAAAAACTTTAGTGCCCATACATGTAACTTTAAAATCTTAGTATCCAATTTTATTATTTTAGAGAAACATTATAGACTAAAGGACTGTTTGTTTAGGTCTGAACGAAGCTCTTAATGGTTAAGGTCTGATTCGATCAAACTTAAAAATGTTTGTTTCATCAAAGTGTAACGTCTTAATCTTAATGAGAATTATGACCCGCGCGTTGTCTGTTTATAATTTGTTGCGAAAAGCATGAGATGAAATTAAAGGGGTAGTTCATACTAAGGTTACATTTTACAATAACAAAGGTTATACAGGTGGCATTTGTTTTCTCCATCAGTTACTACCAAAGTTAACCTACCTAATTACAAAATATACATAGGTGGTAGGAGCTTGCACAAAATACTAAGTAGTGGTTCAAAAGCCTTGTTAGCTGTCCAAAAGATAGTGCTCGTCTTCCTGGTTCCATGTAAAGTTGATTAAGTGCTTGGTTTTCTTCGCCGGTGGTTTGCTATATTTTTTTAGTTAAAGTTTCTTGGCTAAAATTTTTGAAGGATATAACAGTAAAATAGTGAGGTCTTGAGTTTACCTGGTGTTTGGATGGTGTTCCTGTTGTTAGATGTTTTAGGATTCGGGGTGTTTGGAGATAGTATTGTAGGCTCGGATGCTTTGTTGACAATGACTGTTCCATCATACTTGAGTGTCACGTTCATCGGGTATGATATTCCTCTAATGGAAAGCAGTTTGGGCGGTGTCTTGTGTAGGTTAGTGTAGAAGTGTTTGATTGTCATTTCTTTGCATGTCATGTTCAACATGGTTGTCATGAACTCATTGAAAAAGACACCTTTGACACTACCTGTTTTGTCTGTAATTGTTCCATTTACGCAGTACCTGCAAAAGGTGTTTGGTCAGGTGTCGTAGCGAGGATATGGTGGTATTGTTTGTGGTTTGGTGCCTCTTACATGATGTTTGATCCTTGTTTTTTAAAATGATCTTTGCATTTGAAGCGTTGTTCTTTCTGGAATTGCAGGTTTGTTCTCTTTTTGCAGATATAGCATTTTACGGAGTACCATGGTCGGCTTGTGTCTAATTTTGTTATTAGTGCCTCGCATGTAAAATGAACTTGCTGTTAAAGAACATGTTTTCAATTACTTTTTAGTTGTAAAGTAGTATATATAAGTGGTAGTTGTAGTGACGTACCTTACTCTCCATTTTTAGCATATCCTCAATGGTTGTTAATGGTTCTGATTGTCTTGTTGATGAGTATCTAGGTATGTTGTTGTACCTATTATTGGCATGTGTTCCTGTGTTTAGTGCATGTAATTTTTTAGGCAGATAAAGGAAGAGAAACTATTATGTATAAGTTATGAAACAATGTATAAGTATCAGTCAATCCGAACGTTTGTTTATAAATAATAAAAAAAACAATAATAGGTATGGTTAGGTTAAATAAAATAATGTTTTCTTCTAAATTTAGTGACATATTATTATATTTACATATTGTTCAACTTTGCAACCGTTGCTATGTCTCCTCTATCATATACACTTTATTGTTGGTAAAAATCAGCGTAAAATTAACTTTTTGTTTGATGCGTACTTGTTCTTGTATGCTTCAAGTTCTGGGACTGAAGGTTTATGATTGCAGTTTTAGCATCAATGCTTTTCAGCTGTAGGGTCTTCGTGTTCGTACCTGTGTGGTGGATAGAATATGACATTTAAATAATATCTTTAAAGAAATGTATAAATTCAATCAAAAAGTATAAATTCAAATAAAACACATAGTAATGTGTTGTAAATGTAAAGAATGTATTAACTTTAAAATTTTTTATAGTAATAAGTTGTGTGTTAATTACCTTTAACTTTGGCGACAGATGTTGCAGTCACTACCAACAGCTCGCCAATTGTTATATCTCCCTCAACTTGTGATAACTGACCATTCCAGAACGTGAGGTTGATTACATTTCTTCTGTGTAATTGGGTTAGTAGATGCTTTTTTCTTATTATGTGTAAAAGCTAATTGTTTACTTGTCATCTTGTAAGGTAATCTTTCTCATAGTGCTTCCACCTCTATCTTGTACCAGAGTGTTAGCTTCAACAAGGCCAATAAAGTTTGTTTGTTTAAGCATGTGAAGTAATAGTAAATGGTTATTTTTTCTTGTTTGCATTAGTGTTGTAAATTTGTAGTCAGTACTTGTGAGTTGTTTAGGATCTTCTGTTCTACTTTCCAACATATCGTACAATGCAAACTCGAAGTGATGTAGAGGTATGTTGTTGTTGTGGATGGGTGTAAACACAATGCTCTTTCCAATTCTAAGTGAAGCTTTGTGTAAGAAGGCTAGTTGGTGGGTTCTTGCTGGTTTAGTCAAGGCATCTATAACCTGGTAGCATGAGCCCACACGAAGTTTCGTATCAAAGTATGACTCATTTTTGGAATCTGCAACAGCTTCAATGGCATCACCTTGTTATGTTAAAAACAAATGTTAGTCAATATTATAAATGTAGTTGTTGGTAAATATACATCTTACACGTACGTGAACATCCACAAATAGGTAGCATAGGTATTTCTGTCTTGCACGTGGGATCCATTTCTTTATGACTCTGATTTCAAGAGGTGGTGCAGGCCTGTGACTGTGTCTAGAATTTTGTGTCTCTCCATATGTTTTTTTATAATGTAAATTTTAAAGAAAAACACATGAAGTATTCTATACACATAGGTTAGTAAGCAGTTAGCTGTTATTGGTATATATAAACATATGGTTACTATATCTATGTTATGAGGCGTATTGTATTTATCTCGTTAATGAAGTCAGGGTATACTATATTCTTTGTTGTACACGGGTTATAGTTTTCCTGTGGTATAATGACTATTTTAGGCATTCAGGGTTGTTGCTTTTGATAATGCTGCGTACAATTGACCGTGAATGAAAACAGGTTTGGGAAGATAGACACCAATTTTGTCGAGTGATTGACCCTGACTTTTGTTAATGGTCATTGCATAGCATAATTTTATTGGAAACTGTATCCTTTTGAAAGAAAATGGGAGTTCTTTGTCTTTATTTGTCAAGGATATTCTTGGGATGTATACACGATGACCAATATGGTTACCGGTCATTATCTTTGCTTCTACTATTCTAGGTAGTCGTTGTGTAACAATAAGGCGTGTGCCATTGCATAGTCCATCATTTGGATTAAGGTTCCCTAGTAGAATGAGATGAGAATTCATTTTAAGTTCAAGTCGGTGTGGCGGGAGACCTCTAAAGTTTAGCATGTTAAGGTACTCAGATGGATAAAGTGCATCTGAATCAGCGTCAGTGCCTGCATTGGGAACGATAGAGTTAGTACTTAGATAGGACATCCCTGTTCTTGGACCCATGTTATGAACAATGGTGTTGATCTCATGTACTATTTCATTTGTTGTACAGACAATTGCTTTTCCTGAAAGCGTTAAAGGGGATGGATTTTGCAAACTGTCGATGTCATATATAAAAGTAATATAATTGGCAAATTCATTTTCATCATAAGGAATTAGGTATCTTTTTGGGATGTTGATGATTTTTGTGTCTTGTGGGTGTTCGGTGTCTGGGGTGCCTGCGGTGCCATCACCTATTGCCAATAGCCATGATGAGAACAAGCTAATGTCTTCATTTTGTTGACGGGTTAGTGATTGGCGTTGTAAACACATGTTTTCAGTTAGTTTAAACGTAACAAAGTTGTTCCAAAGATATGAACGTTGAAGTGATAAAGAAAGAACATTTGTCTTGGAGGCTTTGGACTTTATTGGCAATGTTTGTCTAAAGTCACCCCCCAAGAGGACAAATTTGCCGCCAAAAAGTTGGTGTTCATTGTTTAGTATATCCTTTAACGATCTGTCTAATGACTTGAAGCATCTCTGGTCATTCATGGGCACCTCATCCCATATTATAAGAGAAGTCTCCGTTAGTAATTGTACGAGATGAGTATTTTTGGAGATCGAACATGTAGATTCATCGCAAATGTCAATAGGAATTTTAAATCTTGAATGAGCGGTCCTGCCAGCAGGTAACAACAGCGATGCTATGCCTGTGGCGGCAATTGCAAGCACAAATTTTCTATCTAAACGCAGACCTGAGATGATTGTGTTCCATAAGAAGGTTTTGCCAATGCCACTGTGACCATAAACGAAAGCTAAAACATGTCTCTGGCTAGTGACAGTCGACATGATATGTTCACATATTTTATTCTTGGATGTTGAGAAGGCCTTTGGATGATTCGTGTTCGTGTGCCAATTTCTCTCTATTGTGATTCTTTTCATTTAACAACATTATGTTATTAAGAAAATGAAGTGATTGCGCATCAGGTAACAGTAACCCATATCTTATTAAATTTTCGGGACGAAAATTCTTTCAACATGGGAATGATGCGACACTCGTCAATTTCAGATTTTCGGGACTTAATTCAAATTTTCGGGACGAAAATTCTTTCAACATGGTAATGATGCGACACTCGTCAATTTCAGGTTAACTCCGTTAATCCGAACTCCATTAATTCAAACTTAAGATCACACAAACTGTAACGCATATCTTATTACATTTAAAATGACGCATAACAATCACTACACAAGTAGTATTTCGGAATTTCACCGAAACACACACGAGTCGACTCAAACCGTTGGTGAACAAACGACAAGTAATTGATAGTTATGTGTTAATCTATGTGTTACTTGATATTTATATATATATATATATATATATATATATAACACTAAATTCAAGAAGCAAAAGCCTAGTTTATGCTAGAAATTGATTAACTAGAAGTTCAGGGGGCTAAGTGTAGCATAATTAATAATATAATCAAATTATTACACAACCCTAACTCCTTCCCTCCGATTGTACGATCGTTCTTGTCCTCCCTCCCTCTCTTGGCAGCCGTAACACACACAACAGACACATCTACAAGTATTTTTTTCAAGTTTTGTTGGAGAATTCAAGGTGCAAGATAGGTAATTAACATCCCCTCTAGCTATTCTAATGATATAATTATGATATTGAGCATGTTAATCAAAACCCTAAATCTTGAAATTGATGATTGAAGATGAGTTAGGGTTTAATTATGTGTTTGTTGATGATTGCTAGTGAATTGATAACTAGTTATGTTGTTATTGATTGTTAATTACATAGTTCTTGAAATTGAACTTTGAAGTAAAACCCTAATTGTGTATGTAAAGTGAAATTGAGATGCATGGTTGGTGAATTATGCATCTAGAGGGTTGTATGTATGAGTTATAGTTCATAGGTTAATGATATGTTGAGTTTTGATGAAAACTGATGCTGGACAGATTATTGAATTCGTTTTTAAATGACTGTAAATCGATGTTAATTACATGTTCTGAAGTGAATTTTGATTCTATGATGTAGTAGGTCGAGTCTAGTTTCTAAAGAGTCCAAATTTGTAATTTTTGGACGTGTAAAAGTTAGTTTTTATTATTTTACAAAACTGTTGTGCAAGGCTGATTCGGGAGACCTGCTGTTAGGCTGTTTTGAGACTAAGAAATCTCATAAAAAACAAGACCAAATGGGTTGGTTCAACTTCTGGAAGTTAATATTTTGAGTTAGGAATCTAACCCAATTGGTTTTGCATTAATTGGATTTGTCATGTAACGGGAATAACTAATAACATTCTGTTGCGCATGATAATGACTGCTGTGTGTTTGCTGTGATGTTTTAATCATTGTGATAAAACCGAAGATCATAAAAATATAATAAAAATATTTTTAGATACCTAACTCAAGTATGTTTCTGTGATGATTTTTGGTGATTTATTGGACATGTTAGGATATGTTAAATAGATTAATCTTGTCAAGTGAAAATCTGCCTGGACAATTTAGCTGCTGTATTACTTGAATTGTCATGAAAAGTGCATAACTGATTGATGTTTGCTATGTTTTGACCAAATTGCCCTTGTGGGGGATAATTGCTAGTAATGTACAATTTTAATACTTGACACTTAAGTAGTTGTTCACACATGTAATGTATCACCAACGTGTTTGTCGAGTCGCACTTATTTCACAAATGGAACACGAAACGCATCTCATGCATAAGTTGTATGTGTCGAGTCTAGGGACTCACTTGTAGTTTAAATACTTAGAAAATCTCATTTTTGTTGTTAGAGCACTAGTGAGGATTTTCTGTGACGCACACCTCTCTCGGATTCTTTTTGATTTTTCTTCGCAAACAGTGAGTTTCACGTCCCCTTTCTACTCTTTTTAAACGCTTTTATTTGGGGGAGATAACATACTCCAACGCTGTAGATTTTGTTTAGTTTTTATATATCACTTGTAAGGCTAAGTGGCAACAAACCAACCAAAGTCCTTCATAACATCTAACCGGTTAATATTGGGATAATAGCGAGTCACTGTTGAGTAGTACTACTGGGTTTGACAAACCCCACCCAACTCTAAACTCGACTGTAGGTCGAGTGGGTGTAATCTTGGCTAACACATTACCATGGTCGTGGTTGACATGGTGGCAAGGCAATTGATAAACAGTCAGCTTCGGTGTCGAACACTTAGTAATGCATGCTTGATAGGTTAGCTACCTATTGATATATAATTGACTTAACACTATCTGGTAACGCAAAACATAAACGCAAACGCAAACACTTTATTTATATAAACCTGTGAACTCACCAACCCTGTGTTGACACTTTTAGTAGGTTATTCTCAGGTAGCCGAGGCAGGCGCGCGGCATAGGAACATGCATTCGCTAAACACCATCGCTTTGAAAACTTCTTATAATTTTTATCTTAATAACTTGGGTTTTTAAGTCGTCCTGTGTGGCGCAAACCTTTTGGTTTACAATTTACGCTTCCGCATTTTATTTAAGACTTAATGTCTTGTTGGTTTGAAAACTTTAAACATGGTGTTTGGTTATAACTAGTGATTCTGATCTTGTTTGTTCACACCCTCTGATCTACCAAATCTTACGAACATAACTTAGAAACAAACAAATATAAACAACAGAAGAATATCCCAACAACAGTTAAACCCTAGGATTAACAATCCCATTAATCGGTGATTGTTAATCCAATTCAAGTTAGGGCTAACGAAATCGTCGAGGGGCGATCAAAACTGTGTAATCTGATTACCTTAAGGATGTTAGATGATGACATAACTGGAGCAAACAGAGCCGGCATAACAAGCTTAAGAACACGACATGAATTGCCATAATAATTAAATTAAACTAAGGGTAAATGACGGCTAGGGTTCAGGGATTGTGTATATGCGTTTAATTGAATTTGTATGAACGATTATATGTATTATGAATTAAGTTTAAGTTCGGTCACACAAATAAGGAAATCGTGAATCGTTTAATATCGAATTAACATAATTTAACAGTCGGTTTAGCCGCATAAGGTATGTATAACATATAATTGATCTTATTTCCATGTTTGAGGTGTAACATCCCGTTTTTCTAGTTTCGGTTAATAAATGAAAATATGAGTTATTATAAGTCGGGATAGTGTTGGGTAAATGGGTATGGGTTATGAACTTGGGCTATGAAGGATAGGACGAAAAGACCATGGGCTTAAGCACATGATCCATAATTATATAAGTATTAATTACCAATTAATTCTCATTTACACATATTCCATACACCACAAAAACACACACTTAGCTCTCTATCATCTTTCTCTCTCTCTCTCTCTAGCCGAAAACACCAAGGAAAACTGATCCCGTTCCAAGGTAATGATAGTATTATGTTATATGAGCTTAAACCCGTTAGATATGGTCACGAAACGACGAGCCTACATCGTCAAACCATTTAAGTCACGAGATACGGGTGGAATCGGGTATAAACTGAACCTAAGATGAGCTTAGGGGTCACCCTAGCTCAGATCTGGATCGAACGGGGCGAAAAACGGTGAAAAACGAGTTAAAACTCGTTTTTTCGGCAAAACCGCGTTTTTCCGGCGACAGCGCCGGAAAGTGGTACGAGGTTAAGAGATGTCAGAGAATGTTCTGACATTCTCTGACCTAACCCTAGTTCGTTAGAGGGGAATTAATGAACTAGAGGTGATTCGTTAGTTGATTCGTCTAAAGGAGCATAACGAACTAGCTTTAGTTCGTATCCAATTCGTTAAGGGAAAAGATGATGAATTACCCTTGATTCGTTATAGCCATTCGTTATAGGAGATAACGATTAGAAGGTCCAATTCGTTACAGAGGGGTCATTCGTTATAGGGTTCAATTCGTTACAATGACCAGTTCGTTAAGAACCAAGTAACGAACCAGATCATGTTGAGATAGCGAACCAGAAGAACGAATCAGCTAATGAACTAGATCATGGAAGATAACGAATTAGTTAACGAATCAGGTTTAATTCGTTAGGGAAAATGAGTTAGCGAATTAGAAAATAATTTAAAATCCTAATGGAAAATGTGTTAAGACAGTTAATGAAAATAAAATTTTTTCAAGCTGACCTACCAGCTTAACCCCAGCCAGGGGCTCTGCCCCTTAGACCCCGCTAGGGGCTGCCGCCCCTAGAACCCAGCTGCCAGGGGCGCTGCCCCCGGACCCCCGTTCGTTGAGGTTTACGACTAAACTAGAAATACGTTATGGAAAGTGATAGTAATTAATACGCGTAATTGTTATATAGTTAGCCGTGCACAACTAAAGAAAGGGATTACCATTAACGGTGAACGTACCCGCATTCAGGTGAGTTCTAGCCCCACTTCCTTGTTATGTTTTCGGGGCTGTGTGCATACTCGATGTGATAGTTAATACACTTACCTTATATGGTAAGTGTATGCCTTGTATGATTTATGTATGATGATTGCTTGACGGTGCGTGAACGATCTTTGGATATTGCATGTACCGCTAGGTGGTAGTTAAAGATATGATTACTATATGTATGCCATGTATGATTTGTATGTTATTTATGTATATCTTAAACGTGAATGAAAGCTTGTCGGTGCGTGAACGATCCTCGGATATTGCATGCACTGCTAGGGAATGGTTCGATGATACGATTGTGAGTATGATGGATGAATGATGTAAGTACGTATGAAATAGATATACATATGATAAGGTAGGGCGTAATAATAGGATGGAGGGTGACCGGACCCTAATAATATCCGAGGATGGAGGGTGAGCGGACCCTAATAATATCCGAGGATGGAGGGTGACCGGACCCTAATAATATCCGAGCATGGAGGGTGACCGGACCCTAATAATATCCGAGGTATGTAGGGCGAAATGCTCTTTATAATGTAAGGTTAGTTATGAATATATGCATATGGAAGGATGACGCACAGGTTATGTATGTAATGTGTACCTTCGAGTGTATATATAAGTATGTGGATGTATTGTATGTCGTCTGATTAACTAGAACTCGCTCAGCAAAGCTGACTTTTAGTATGCACGCAGGTTATTTAGATAGCTGGTTTGAGCAGGACACGTGGCAAGATTGGATAGGCTGGCATCTGAAGATTTGTCATGATGTTTTGATACTATGTTTTAGTTATGTTTTGAAAAGACAAGTTTTGAGTATTTGTAATGAATGGTTGACTATTATTATTATTCGGCGAAAGTTTTAATTAACTCTGATATTAAGAACTGTGTTTATGAGTAAATCCAACGTCCAAAGTGAGGCACAGGTAACGGGGCCTTACATGAGGCGAGCATTGTGGTCCAAGCATGTTAAACGGGTCACGAGTAAAAGTGTACGGGTCATGGGTATTTGATTATGTAAATGGGTAATATCAAAATTTCATTTTTAACCCTTGAGGTTTAAAGATGTATACAAAGGGAATAAAAGGTTTAGTTGGAGTTGGTTTGCCAAAATGAGAAAGGTATAATATATTTAAAAGATTAAAAATTATATTAATAATTTAATCTCTTCGATAAAAAAATATTATTTTATAAAATGACCCAACACCGAAACGGGTCGGGTTTTTAAGTTTCAAAAAGTCTGAGTTGTTACAGTCTCCCCAATTTTAGGAAATTTCGTCCCATAAATTAAAGAAAACTATAACAACACCGTTAAATTTTTAGAAAAAGTAAAATTTTTAAATATGATCCAAAATTAATCATAATACGGAACTTTGAATAGTTAAACTAACGCTCCAAATGCAAATCCGATAAGGGCACTTATATATAGGATGTACCAACGGCTTATCCACCATGTCCTTATTATATTTACATTTGTACCGTTATCTCAACTACTTACGGATCCATATTATGACATACAATCTTACACATCATGATTTCCATGCGAGGACTTTGATAATTATGTCCCGGACCATAATTATTTTCATCATCGAATGGTCCACATGATTTGTCTCATCGTGTGGATTTACAAAAACGCTTGATTAAGACATGGCTTGAGGAAACAAAAGTTTTAAGGAGTCTTTAATAAAACACTAGAAAGTCACCAATGTATAAAATAATTTCAAAAGTTGCAGTAAATTTTAATAAGGCCAAGAAATTTTAAGACGAATTTTAAACGTAAAGATATAAGTATTTAAAGTTTAAGGAGAGATATCTTATAGTTAAGAAATATGGTAGAAATAGGCATCAATAAACAATCTATTTGATACAAAGAAACTCTATTTATTATATAGAAGATAAATAGTCCAAATACGGAAATAATTCAAGGCCATAAAGAGGCATTCCTATGCGTAACTAAGAAAAGACAAAATAAGGTAAGATAGATAAAGGGGACGGCAAAGGTCTTCATGATTGTTGGGTGGCTTAATTGTCGTGACTTGAAGCACCATGAGCAGTTACATTCATAGGAGTTGGAGCAGTCGAGGTAGGTTGATTTGGAGTAGTTTGAATAACGTGAGCTTAAACAGTCTGCAAGAAGGTTGTTTGGTAGAAATATGTCGGGTGAACTTGAGTTTGTGGTTGTGGGGTTTGGTAGTGTTGGATTAAGTAAGGTTGACCTTGATTGATGCGAGGAGCTTGAGGGACATGAGGTTGCTCCTATTGAGCATGGGTCAAGTAGTAGGGTATAGTCCTAAATTGGGCTTGAAGAGAATGGGTACGTTGAGGGCACGCATTACAGAGATGATTTGGGTTCTTACAATGGTAGCAAGCACGGGTATTAGGAACATCAGGTCGAGCATGAGGGGTAGGTTGTTGCGGGGCAGCTTGTGCATTAGGCGGGACACGACAGGTGTTAGCAAAATAGCCATAAAGGTTACATTAGGTGCAACGATGGCATATGGATTTAAGTAGGTGATGATGGTTACAAATGGAGCATAACGGGAAAGGACCGAGGTAAGGTTTATTGTTTGAGGAGACTTGCGGTTGGGTAGGTTTTGTTGCAGCTAGGTTCTTGTGTTTCTTGTTGTGGGGATGAGTGGAGGTAGATGATTCGTAGTCACCAGCAAGGGAATTAGTGGGAAAAGTTGAATCGGTTACATTAAGGTTCCGAATTTGGGTTACTATCCTAGGGATCGCAGCAGTTAACTATTTAGCTATACAAGCAGCTATGCGGTAGTCGTGAGAATCAAACGATTGATGTTGAGGATGACGATGGTTTCTTAGATGAGACATTCAACAAGTACCAAAAATAAAGATTTATAAGATGAAGGATAAGTTGAGGATATCATTAGAATAATAAAATGTTTAAGTATGTAAATAACTTATAATAACGTTGACCGTAAGAGGAATTGCGTCATGAGTATTAAAAGTAAAAGTTTATAAGATGAGGGGGGGGGGGGTACATAGCGTAAATAGTTGTTAAATGATGTAGTCAATATGATTAATGTGTGATGACTACACGAGGAGTTAAGTCAGTTTAAAATTTAGAATTTTATTAAGTTTACAATAAACTAACGAAATATAAAATGTGGATGTTGGCCTCCCATGAGCTTACCATGTCAATTTGAATCGCCCAACGAAACTAACGAATAAAAAACAACTAAATTAGACAGCCCATGAGCGTTACATGGCATTTTGATTGTCCCAACTATTAACGAATTAACAATACGATATAGTTTGTCGGCCCAATGAGCGTTACATGGTGTTTTAACCGACCAAACTAAATAACAAACAAACGAGAGAAATATGAGTAGTTGGAGCATTCCGTGAACCACCACGTATGATGACTCCAACAAAAACATAAACCAAACTGAGAAATGGATAGTAGGAGTGCCCATGGGTTCCATGGATTTTTTCACCCAACTAACCATTTAAATAACAAAACACAATAATTGGGAAAACCGAGTTTAGCCACGAACCGCCATGAATTTGGTTTAAAATCAACCTAAGGTGCCGGTCGTATGACAGTTGTGTTCCACTTTGGCTGATAGGAACTTGCCATGCTACCTAGCCTTAAGATGAAGGAGTAAAAACAAGAGTAGGGAATTCTTAAGGAATTTCCCAAAAATAAAAAGGCAATCTAATTTCGAAAAATTTTCTTTGAATGTTGAGGCATAGCCTCGGAGTTGTGTGTGTGTGCATAACAATACAATAATAAATAATCATTAAATAATTATCTAAGAAAGCTGTAAACAATTTAATTTGAACACATAAAGGTAAACAGATAGGCACGTATAGGGCTCCTAAACATGTGTCTAAGGCAATTTCTAACGACCTATCTTAAACCTTCGGCTATGATATCAATCTGTCACACCCCAACCTACGGCGGAAATGCCTGGACGCGAACTGATTGCTCACAACTTTTCAAAGGTTACTATATGCAATATTAAAAGTGTCAATATCTATTAAATTTTATTAAATAGTCAAGTACATTAAACTCATAAGTAAACAAGTAAAATAAACATTCAAATCAAATTCTTGTATCTTCTTCTCTAACATGCATCCTAAGTTGCTTCAAACAATCTTAATAATCACGTCACACGATAACCTGCATATGCGTTGAAAATAGAATAGTTTTGTCAACACAAGGTTGAGTGAGCAACATACCATTTTAAATGTACATATAGTATATATATAAAAATAAGTAGTTGTAACAAATCATATGAGAATAAAAAATTAACTAAATGAGCAAGTATAACTGAGATGTCGAGAAGCACAAAGGCTAACGACTGGCGTATGATCATACTAGACTAAGATTATGTTGGACCTCTCTGAATGCGGAAGCATACAAAGCAAATAAGCACATAAACAAGTAAGGTATAAGTTGTTAACACATAAGACAATAGTTGCAGTTTTGAGTATAAGTATATATGAGAAATATAATTTACGCATATGTCCCCTAAATGTGAGAAAACAAGTAAAATAGGGGAATGTGGTACTCACCTTAGTAAATGAACAAAAGTCGGAAGATGATAAAGAAACGAATATTATGAGTTATGCTTGTCGCGATGTATCAACGGAAATCCCTAAGTACCAAAAAACGGGAAATACTACAAGTTAACAAATGGTCCAATGAAGATTAAAGTATATGGAAAAATGAGAGTTTAAACGAGTTATCTAACGTTGATTTTATAATAGATTTTTACAATTATATTAGAAATGACAACATAAATCCTTTTCTTATTATAAGTATTTTTAATTAAAGTTGTAATGATTTATATTAAATATTTGTTTATGAAATTATCTGTTCAATACTTATCTTAAAACAATAAGATACACTTATTTTATATATTTTGAATATTAATCCTTTTACTTATGTATTAATAAATAATATATGATAATAGTGAGTTGTGGTCGATGAAATAATGATTTATTTAAAGTAAATAATGATTTCTTATCAATTAGTGTTATAAATAATAATTTATATAAGATAAAATTATTTATAAAAGACTTTTATAAAACACGTATAACTATATTTAAGCATCTTATTTACAAGATTATATTATGGATTTTTTTACATCAAAACCTTATTATTAAAAATCTTTATCAATAAAACTTTTAACAATTTTAACAACTATATATTCATATATATAAATATATATGTATATATATTAATGGTTTTCAGCAAAGATTCGGAAAGCAAGATGTTATTACGTTGGTTTTAACAAAACACTTATTAATAAATATATTTTATAATGAAATTGATTTAATATACTATATATATATATATATATATATATATATTGATTTATATGGTTTAAAAATGATTTAAATATTAAATAAACAAAACCCTACCAAAAACTGGCTGCCGGAGCTCGAACCCGCGCCGATAGCCGGGTCTCAGGAATCAAGCGCATGACCAAAACCTGCTGATCTACCAAATATTACGAACATAACTTCGAAACAAACAAATATAAACAACAGAAGAAGATCCCAACAACAGTTAAACCCTAGGATTAACAATCCCATTAATCGGTGATTGTTAATCCAATTCAAGTTAGGGCTAACGAAGAGCGTCGAGGGGCGATCAAAACTGTGTAATCTAATTACCTTAAGGATGTTCGATGATGACAAACTGGAGCAAACAGAACCGACATAACAAACTTAAGAACACGACATGAATTGCGATAATAATTAAATTAAACTAAGGGTAAATGACGGCTAGGGTTCAGGGATTGTGTATATGCGTTTAATTGAATTTGTATGGATGATTATATGTATTATGAATTAAGTTTAAGGCCGGTCACGCAAATAAGGAAATCACGAATCGTTTAATATTGAATTAACATAACTTAACTGTCGGTTTGGCCGCATAAGGTATCTATAACATATAATTGATTTGATTTCCATGTTTTAGGCGAAAATTGTGGTCCAAGCATGTTAAACGGTTCACGAGTAAAAGGGTACGGGTCATGGGTATTTGATTATGTAAATGGGTAATATCAAAATTTCATTTTTAACCCTTGAGGTTTAAAGATGGATACAAAGGGGATAAAAGGTTTAGTTGGGGTTGGTTTTGCCAAAATGAGAAAGGTATAATATATGTAAATAATTAAAAATAATATGTTAATATTTTAATCTCCTCGATAAACGAAATATTATTTTATAAAATGACCCAACACCGAAACGGGTCGGGGTTTTAAGTTTCAAAAAGTCCGATTTGTTGCATATGTGCGTTACATCGTCGGGCATTTTGTTACAGTGTTATTCCCACATCTGTTGTGGGTTGGATATATCACAATACTGAAGCATATGGGCAAATAGTGTATGTAACTAAGAAGTAGGGGCCCACACATCGGCTTTCTCAAATGTAGACGACCATTCATTATCATCTTCTAATAAGTTAAGCATTTGGCATGCCTCTTTAAATGTCGGTGCCACATGACCGTTCATGGTACGGATATTAGTGAATGATTGGCAACCTCTTTGGTGTGAAAGAAGCATCCTTAAGAAAAACATTTCTCCACAACTTGGATGTACGTATATTAGTCTTCCAATTGCAGGTGGTTTTGTTGATTTTCTTATACTCCAAAACTTGTCACCTGCGTCCCATTTGTATTCTAAAAGGTAGTCTACACAACAAAATTGACGACCGACTGGGTCATAATGATTGTTTCTTAGCCATTCCATTAAGTAGTTTTCTTTAAATATGGGTTTTGTAAAACTGATTCAAGGTTGTCTTCATCTCTTAAAGTAATTTTTTTCATGTCTTGTAGGTGAACAACCAAAGTCTGTACCGTAGGATTTTTGTTTTGGATTAGGAAATTGAGGATCCTCCAGGATGCCTCATGTGGCAGATTAAGTGACTGTCAACAAAGTTAGAAATCTCATTTACTTGAGGGGAACTAGTACTTGGTGTATTGACATTGGTGCTTGTCATTTTGGCTATGGAATATCGTATACGGTCGAAACCTTTTGATATATACTTGAATAAGTACTTAATGAGCATATTCCAAACACATTATAAAACATTTATGTGAGAATGAAAGTGTAAGCACAAAATACGGTTATACGGAACTACATAACCGTTGTCAAGATCAACACCATGTTTATTAAACACGTGACTGATAGAATTTCTTTTGTACCAGGTGTAACCATTTTTGTCAAACACGCTGGTTGAATGATAATCTTTTGGAATTTTTTTGAGCAACATCCCTTATCTATACATGGTGAGTTAGGTTGAATGATACTACATGAACCATGTATCATAAACTCATTCACGAAGTTATGCAACGTAGGTTTAGAAATTGGGTCTGATATTTTAGCAGAAATGAAGTTATCCAATTGTTCAGTGTTATGGATCTTGTGTGGTTCTGTAACCCACAACAGCAGGTGAGTGTAGCAAGCCTCTTTTTTGAAATTCAATAGTGTAAAAATTTGCTGAAACCTGACCAAAAGGTTTGTGTGTCATAAGAAACTTTAATAATGAGTTAACTTTCATCTAGAAAACTCCAACATTTATATCCAGACTATCTTGTGCTTTAATTCATGAGAATTGCGAAACATATCTTTTGATTTCTGGCTATTTGACATTACACATAAATGTAATGAAATATTATGGGTTTCCATGAACTCTGCATCACAAAGGCATCTTGATAATGTTTGTACATATATGTAGGGCCACCGGTGAACGACGATGGAAAAATCGTTCTTTTCCTATTTTCACGGCCTTTGGTATCACCACGTTGAATAGAATCGTTTAGTCTTTGAGAAAATTCGTTCTTGAACTTGCTTTGAATTTCCTAGTATAATTCACGTGACTTTCTTCTATACACACATATGCGTCTACCAAGTACTGCTGGAATAAGCGACCGCCTATGAGATGTAAAGTATAAAGGTTTTGGCGATCATGTAGCTGGTAGCTATAATACATATTCATTGCAAAATTCTTTTCATTATTTGAAGCATGCCTATATAATTGAAGGCTCGGAGACCACCCACTTACGCAATAAACAAATAATAATGGATACTGTAATGGCATATATAATGGATAAAATTTACTTATTCTTTGTGGACGACCATCCTTGTGGAGAATGACAATGTCATAATGGTCTGATGAAGGTTTGTCATTGGCAATAATTGCGCCAATGCATTTACTAGCAGGTGTGTCATAACATCTTTGACTATGCACGGAATACAAACGAATAGAGAATGTAGGCATGTTAGTGGTTTCGCATATGTCTCTTGTCGTTCGAAATAACTTTACCTGTTCATTCAGAGATTCAAGCTCTCTAATGAGTATCGTAACGATCTTAGAAATAAGATGAGAGTCGGCATCATTGATGCAGTGTGGAAGTAGTAGAAAAAGGTGTTAATTTTTCAAAGGTTTGTTCACACAATATTGAGTTTTAAATTTGTAAAAATGATTATTATCTAAACTAAACCACACACAAATAGGCAAGTGTACATATCATATATGTAGTAAAGTATAGGTAAGAACCAAGTATCGATCCACAGAGACACATATAGAGTTTTACTACTTAATCGTTGTATTTATTTAACCGGAAGTAAAGATCATTTTTTTTATTTTTAGTGAATAAGTTCTAAAAGAAATAAATTAAAAGATAATATTTTTGGGTTTTATATTTTAAGGCGGAAAGAAAATCAAAGATAAAAGGGTATCATCTTGGTTAAAACTCCTTTTAACTAGGTTTGATATTTTATTAGTAAACATATGATCTTAAGCTTGCTATGGTGATTAAATGTGAGAATAACATAGTTAGTCATGTTATTCCATGATAATTAAAGAAAGAGAAAACTCTTGGCCTCTTTTACAAAAACATCATTTTATGTAAGCAAGTGGTTTTTAATAAAGATAAGTTAATTTACTTTAAAGATGAGACAATCCCTTAAATTACAAAGTGAATTGTCCTTGATACTTTAGTAAAATAACCATTGTATTATGCCTAAAATACCAATTAAGATTAGTTGAGCCTCAAAGGATAAACCTTGAATTACCAAACCTTAATCCGCACAATTCTTGAACAATTATAGAACTCATATAATAGCCACTCAAGAGTTGCTTTAAAATGGCTCCCACTTAACGAGTAATTAACCGATCTTAGTGGATGAGCACCTACAATCTGTTTCCACAACATTGTTGATAATTCTCATTCTAAAATGGTCAATCACTATTAATATTCCATTTGGTCCATCTCAATAGTAAAATTCATGTTTTTCCCTCAACCAAGCCCTTACAAGAATGGAAATTTCTCAACTTATCATCAAGCTCAGAATCTTGGCGGCTCGTTATAATTTTCTTAAGTTATTCCCCAAACCCTCACAAGAGTGGCAGTTCCCCGGCTTATCGTCAAGCTCGGCGTTTGGGGGTTGTTTTAAGGATTCTTGATTTATCAACCAAGTCCTCACAAGAATAGCGATTTCTCAACGTATCATGAAGTTTGGAGTCTTGGTGTCTATTTTAAGGTTCGCCAAAGTTTCACAAGACTAGCAATTTCTCGGCCTATCATCAAGCTTAGCACTTGGTGTATAATTTAAGAGTATTTTAACATTCCTCATCAAGTAATAACTGCAACACAACCTTTGGTTATAAAAACCGATCATATGTTTTACTAACATTATCAAACTTTAATTAAGATTCATTATAAACCAAGATGATATTGTGAAAGTTTAGCCACTAATAGACACAATGAGAGTTATCAAAGAAATAGATACCAACATGATCAAATTGAAACAATCTAACCAATTTGTATGACTAATATTTGATGCTAATTACTTCTCCCAGAAGCTTAATCTCCTAAATCTTCAAGGGTTGGATGGACGA
Source organism: Bidens hawaiensis (assembly GCF_021521415.1). Lineage (NCBI taxonomy): Eukaryota > Viridiplantae > Streptophyta > Magnoliopsida > Asterales > Asteraceae > Bidens > Bidens hawaiensis. Next base: position 203,090 of record NW_027492341.1, on the reverse strand, counting down.
GATTGATTCCCTTATTAATGGTGGTGAAAAGAATTGGTTGGAGAGTATTGAATGCTCCTCCAAGGGGTGTCCAAGTCTATTAAATGAAGGAGAAGAGCATTCAATTTATAGGCTGATTAGACCCTTAAGGCACAAGCGTGCTAAACAAGACACAACCGTGTCGCCATTTTTTTCCTTGTAGGTCCCAAACCGACGTCGAACAGATTTTGCACTTGATACACATTAGAGACGGGTGTGGTGAATTCAAACGACCGAACATAAATAATATAACAATAAGATATAAATGTACGATCTCGTTCTTGGTTAAAAGATTAATAATATTGATAACAAAGAACCGACCTCACCCAATGTGAGCTCCACTTGGGTAGGTGAAAACCCTTACAAAACACACACTAAAATGAAATACAAAGTTACATTTATAACCAAACAACTAACTTTCTAGAAGATCTTCTCCCGTTGAAGTTAAACGCGTGCACCGAAGCTCTCGTTTCGTGTCCAGTTTCCTCGTCGGCTTTAATGATTATATTAACCTTAAAATATATAACGGGTTTCGTCATTTGATATCGCAAGTCACTAATACTGGCCTTACAATAACCCCCTTGACTTGTGATATCAAAACCTTTGTTGAACCATGTCTTGCATCTTCACGAATAAACCCGATAAAGCCGAAGCGTCTTCAATCACCCCCTCAAGGTATGATCCACCGGGGACAACAATCAAATGATAAAGCTTATTATTTCTGTGAATGAAATTATTTAGGTAACTCACCCCTAATAAATAAGTATCCCAGATACTCGTATCCCACATTTTCGAGTTGAGAGCTTAAACAATTTAATTCCCTGTTAAATCCAACTTGTTGAAAAATTATCACCTTAAAAAATAAGCATTCGGATGCTCATAGCCCACGTTTTCAGGATCCAATTCTCGGACGCCTTGAAAATAACATATAAATAATATGCTTTGAACACGGTTCAATAATGATGAAAACCCGAGCAAATTTGACTTTCTTCGGTTGGTTAACCCTGAATAGTAATTCTTTCTCGGCCAAAAAGTACACCTCATAACCAAATCCATACAGCCCAACATATATATTAAAGGCTGATCCATTAAGCCCACATCAGATACATGCATTCAGCATAAAACTTGACAACCCCAATCTGATCTTATAAGGCCTAACTCAAGCCCATTTTATTTGTGACCCATATTAAGGCACAAATGAGATTAAACATTATAATGCAGCCACCCTCACACCTAGGCGCCACCTTCAGAGAACCGCCACAATCACCAGCCGACGACCACATCTGCCGGAAAACTGATTCCGACCGATCGCCGGAATAACTCCCAGCCAGAAAACCAGCCACTGCCACCACCTTCCAACATCACAACACTGGCTTCTCCGCCGTGAACACAACATACCACAGCCCAACATGCGTGATGCGTCATCCTCAGCTGTCATCATTATTGAGACACTGCCGGAAAACCTATATCCGGAAAACTAATATCCGGCAACATCACACAATCACTCGAAAAACGTGTTCCGGCGTAACTAGTTGCAGCGGCTGCGTCATTTCTTTTCACTCCACATTCACCGTCACCTGTTTTTTTTCATTCATCGGAGCCACCACTCAACACTACAGCCGAAAAATGAATGGTCAGAAAAACGCAGCCACCACCATTACTGCCAGAAAACGGTTCTTGAATCGTCAGATCTGACACTTGCAGATGCCGAACATCCGGATCAACAATAAGAAGCTTCAAACACGCTCATTTCCCACTTTATTTCCAACTTTAGTTCTAGATTTAGAAAGCTAGTTTAAAACTTCAACGGGTTTTAACGTCTCGGTTCGGGTAATAGCGTAAATAGAACCTGAATATCAAGAGCAAAGTTGAATCATAAGATTCAGCCCGCTCTAATACCAATTGTAGGTCCCAAACCGATCTCAAACAGATTTTGCACTTGATACACATTTGATTCGGGTGCGGTGAATACAAACGACCGAATATAAATAATATAACAATAAGATATAAATGAACGATCTCATTGTCGATTAAAAGATTAATAATATTGATAACAAAGAACCGACCATACCCAAGGTGAGCTCCCCTTAGGTGAGAGAAAACACCTTACAAAACACACACTAAAATGAAATACAAAGTTACATTTATAACCAAACAACTAACTTTCTAGAAGATCTTCTCCCGTTGAAGTTAAACGCGTGAGCCGAAGCTCTCTTTTCGTGTCTGGTTTCCTCGTTGGCTTTAATTATTATCTTGACCATAAAATATATAACAGGTTTCGTCATTTGATATTGCAAGTCACTATCATTGGCCTTACAGTCCTGCTGCATTAATTGATCTTGTCAGATCGTACAGCTCAAGGGTAACACGGCCGTGCTAAGCAAGGCACAACTGTGTTGATTTCCGCTACAGTCCAAACTCTTCATGTTTTGTGTTTTTCTCTTGTTCTGAAGGCATGGCTGTGTTTTGGGAAGGCATGACCGTGTTTTGCTTCCGAACCTTTTGTTTTGTCGTTTCTTATTTCCTTTGATATCATGGGGTATGTCTAGGTTAACATGGCCATGTCTTGACTTCCTGATTTTTGTCTTTACTTCGTATGCTCTAGGCGTGGCCATGTATTGATTCACCATGGGGTGTGTCTTTTTTGTTTTCATTGTTTATATTCGTTTTTCTTCGTATCTCAACTTGCTTTATTCCTTAGCATTATATTTACCTATAGATAGAAATTATAAACGTTAGTGGTTATTATTTTGATATAGTTGCCAAATTATGTTTGTTTGGAGATATTTAGTACTGAAAAGATGTATAATTTCTTATACATAAAATTTCCCCACACTTGAACCTAGCTTGTCCTCAAGCAAGATTTGAACAAACTCTTCGACACAACATGTCAACCGAAGCTAAACATCCCAAGAAATTTCAAAAAGTTCCGGTGATCCATAAGAGCAAAATGTGCCAGTATATGATTTGTAAAACTATGGTTTGCTTTTATGAGCTTCATCTTATGCAAAATGTCATGTGCTCATAATGCTCACACACACTCGGCTTTATATTGAGACATACATGTAATGTTGTATGTGAAACACTCTTAACCAAGATACGGCTTATAGAAAATATGCTTGTCGAGAGATTAATTTTCCACCCACCTTGTGAAGCACTGCATGCGTCAAAAGACATTATATTTCCAAAGGTTTTGGTATGTGGGTGATAGGTTTTGTCGGGTATTTTGGCAACGGTATTTGAGAAGGTACGAATAATTGAACTTCTTTTCAACATTTTACTTCTTCTTCTTGTCTTTTCTCCATTCTTCGTCCCAAAGTTTGGTGAATCAGCTGTTTTTTTTAACATTATAAATGACTCTTTTAAGGTCAAATCGTCAAGACTGGTTTTATCCAAGATATGGATAAGCTCCTCCTTAATCTTATGTTGAAAATAACTCTTAACTTTAAAGGATCGTTCGACTTTGAGCCTAATAGCCCCCACCCTCATTAGTTTGGTATATTCGTATTGATATTGGGTTTGACTTACTCTACATCTTCCTTCCTAGGACCAATATCCACAGCTTAAACATCTTTCATATCTTTTTGCTCGTATTTTCATTGCGCTTTTGAAAATCACACAAAATGGTGGTCTTTGTTCCTCTTGGCGCCACTTTTGCCTCACCTCATTGCGAAAGAGAAAAATTCTCTTCCTAAGTTCTGGAGGCAACATAGGTTTTGCGAATTATAGGCAGCAAAGAAGATTGAAATCGAAAGAATGCATTCCAGTTCTTTAGGGTCTGCCGGTAAAAACCAATGCTGAATTCTACCGGTGAAAGGGTTAGTTTGGTAGGGTAAGTTTGGTGATATGTGTAGGGTTTATGTGGGAGTTTTTGTGTTTTTTGGAAATATATTATCTTTCTTGTTATGCAGAATTTCGTCTGATCTCGAATAAAGTTCTCAAGACAAGTTCTATTCCCTAAAACTACCTGACTCACTCAAAAGTATCCAATATATGAGTATTTTCTGAATATCTGCATAAAGGTTTAATTCTCATAAGCGGAAGGATTGGGTGAAAATGCCATATTTTGCATAAAGTTAATCTCAATATTACAAACCATATTTTTATTATATTTGAAAGTAGAGGTAATTTTTTGCTCCTATGTTTCTCGTTGTTTCTTAGTTACTGGTTTGTTGAAACTATTTAAAAAGCTTAAGGTTTTGTTGCTACAAAAACGGAATTTTGAATAATTTGTTCAAAAATTTCGCTTTTTAGACTTGGTTTAGCTATGTGTAAATCCCCTCTCCACACTTAAATTCACATTTTCCTTAATGTGAAAAGATTAAAAATAAATGGATTCAAGGCGGAGAAAAGAATTTAACTTCCCTATGAGCCGAGACGAAATGTTTGTCATCAGTTGCCTTCTTGTCGGCTGTTTGGAAGGTCTGGTACTAAATAAATCATACATGCATAAAATCTACAACTACAACCACAAACATAATACACAAAACATATAAAGACCCAAGATAACTATGGGTATATAGTTGCCCATACGGCCCTGCAAGCGGGCATCCTACATGGTAATAATTGTCTTAAAACATCCACACGAAGCAACAGAAAATAAAATTGTTCAACAACCAACATCAACACAAACATAAAAGTGTATCAATAAACATCACCAAGTAACGTGGGAAAAAGTGGTCAACCGTATCATGAGTACAACGAGGGCATATCGTACCTATTGGTCCTCTGGAGGCCAGTGTTTGTCCATCCGTTCCCTCATGTATCTAATCTCCCCATCAAGATGGTCAAATTGAGTGGTCATGAGATGCTGCAGGCCCGCAAAGGAGTACGGGTCAAGCTGTGATGATCTGGCACCATAGTCGGTATGTGGAGTGTCGGGGCGATGGCGTGTACGGCGTACCTGGGCTAATGGCTTATCATAATCCTGATTAGTCGGAGCCTCTGGATCCCATATTCTACCATGGTGTGTTTAATTATGTTCCAAAACCATCACATCATCCACCAATGTCGGATCACGTATCAAATCAGGTACCAAGTGATCAATAATTAATTGCAGAAGTCTTGGATACATCGGAAACTTGTTCTTTCGGTTAAGGACCGTGCTGTTCTCTTTCAAATTATAAAATATCAACTCCGAAAAGTTGAACAACTTGTTGAGAACGCGAGCCACAAAAGCAAATTGCAACATGATTCCTTATTCTTCATATCCACCCTTCCTTCCCCCAAAAAAATGAATAAGTATGTGTAGCAAATACTTATATTGTTCACAGAGGTATGCCTTCTTATACTTTGATTTGTCCAACTTTCCCTTGTAGTTCAACCTTTTAAACAAACCTCTAATCAACGCGTTATCAAACTCACAAGGATCATCTACGGTATTAGGGAACCATAGTACCTTTCTAATCACATCAATATCGACAATGATTTTCTTTTTCTGAATTTATGCTTTGATATGTTTCTCGTCATCAACATATTTTGCACTATCGGAATGGACGGATAGGTATCCACAAACCGGAAGCTCCCCATTCCCGGAACTCGTATCACCATCTTCATAGTCATGCAAATATGGAGATCCAAGGGGATCGGCTCTGGTCCCTCGGTACCATGAGGATCTAAACCGTATGCCTCATGAAGCTTAACAATGCAACCTCCCCAAAACATCTTTGTTTCATTGACCTTAGAACATTTTTTCCCACATTTTACACAACATGTAGACATTGTTACAGTTTCCCCCCCGTTTTCATGCAATAGAGGGCCCACAGATCCTTAGGCTAACGACCCATGTACTCTTACCACGGTTTTCATGGTGTGGCTAAGGATACAATGGATGTATCTGAACAGTGGGTCCCTCAACTCAGTACTCTTGGAAACACTCGGCTTATACACTGCCCCAGGGTTACCTGTCAACCGTCTCCATGCATTTGCTCTCTCAGTTTTATCAACTGTTTGTCTCATCTCTCTTCCCTCTTCACCCTCAAACGTGTAGCCTGATGTAAGCCAGATTTCAGTCTAAGTATCAGAATGCGTGTAAATTCCCAAATTCACACCTAAGTCTATAAACGAGGTCCTGATCCATCGACCTCCTAGCCTAAAGGCACCATGTAACATCCTGAAATTCTAAGATAATATTTAATATGTTATTTGTGTCGGGTGAAATAATTGAGCTAGTGGAACGATAATAATAATAAAATATGAAAGAGTAAGTAGGCTATTTAGATGGAATAAGTTACGGACCAAAAAGGAAAGATGGGCCTTAGGTCCATGGGCTTAATGGAGTATAAATACCCCCTTAAACCCTAATTCTTTCCATTTCCATCCATCTTATTTTTCAAGAATCTCTACACACTCTAAAAACACACACATAACCACCATATACGGCCGTGAGCAAAGGGAGAGATCCAAGACCAAAAACCAAGATAAAAATTGATAGATCTTGGATATTTACGCATGACACAAGATTGTAGTCATAATCAAGCTAAACCGTAACCTAAAAACGAGTAAAGGTATGTTCTTGATCTTTAAAGCTTATGTTTATATGAACGGTTAGCCATGGAATGAAACCCTAGAGTAGATCGGGTATAAACGAACCATAAAGTAGCAAACTTGATGTTAAAATGGACTTAACGAACTTATGGTTATGAACGACTCGTTAAAAGAAACCCTAGATCTAGTTTTGAACATCTTTAGCCCTAAAGGTTCAAACTTTATGGTCACTCAGGTCAAGTTTTGGCCGAAAACGGTTAGGAAAACATTTATGGGTCAATACCGAGCCATAGTAAGGTGTTAGGGTTAAAAACGAGTAAAAATAATGATATTAAGGGACCAACCCGTGGCCAAGTATTCAGCTCATTCGCTTACTTTTGGTAAACTCGCTTACTTTTGATAAGTTCACTTACTTTTGGTAAACTCGCTTACTTTTGATAAGTTCACTTACTTTTGGTAAACTCGGTTAGTTTTGATAAGTTCGCTTACTTTTGGTAAACTCGCTTACTTTTGATAGGTTCGCTTACTATTGGTAAACTCGATTACTTTTGAATTGTTCGCTTACTTTTGGTAAACTCTTTTTCTTTATGGAATTCGCTTACTTTTATGGAGTTTGCTTACTTTTATGAAATCGATTACTTTTATGAAATTGATTACTTTTATGACTCGATTACAATCCGAACTCACTTACAATATTATAATCGATTGCTTTTGAGGAATTCGCTTACAATATTATAATCGATTACTTTTGAGGAACTCGCTTACAATATATAATCGATTAATTTTGAGGAATTCGCTTACAATATTATAATAGATTACTTTTGAGGAATTCACTTACAATATTATAATCTATTACTTTTGAGGAACTCTCTTACAATGTGATCATTAGCTTACTTTGTGATCATTGGCTTACTTTGTGATCATTAGCTTACAATGTGATCATTAGCTTACTTTGTGATCATTAGCTTACAATGTGATCATTAGCTTACTTTGTGATCATTAGCTTACTTTGTGATCATTGCTTACAATGTGATCATTAGCTTCTTTGTGATCATTAGCTTACAATATGATCATTAGCTTACTTTGTGATCATTAGCTTACTTTGTGATCATTAGCTTACCATGTGATCATTAGCTTACCATGTGATCATTAGCTTACAATGTGATCATTAGCTTACAATGTGATCATTATCTTACTTTGTGATCATTAGCTTACAATGTGATCATTATCTTACTTTGTGATCATTAGCATACTTTGTGATCATTAGCTTACAATGTGATCATTAGCTTACAATGTGATCATTAGCTTACTATGTGATCATTAGATTACAATGTAATCATTAGAATACAATGTATTCAAATACATTAGGATATAAGGATGAAAATATTCTAAGTAAATGTAATCTAAAACAAGACCATTTGATTAGACCAGACTTAGCCATTTTGGCTGAAATACGAGCAATACAATTAGGACAAGTATTGATACGTGTAACTCATATACAATTAGCAAAGCTCGATTAAATAAAGGGATAATGGTCAACGGAGAGCGAAACAGGATCCAGGTGAGTTTCTAGCCCCACTTCCTTGTTATGTTTTCTGGGCTGTGTGCATACTCGATGTGATTAGTTAATACACTTACCTTAAGTGGTAAGTGTATGCCTTGTATGACTGACTATGTATGAATGAATGCTTGACAATGCGTGAACGATCTTTGGATATTGCACGTATCGACAAGGAGTACGACTGTTAAATGAATGATGTGAAGAATGCCTAGAGTGTTCTTATGCTACGATGTAATTGTTGTATATGTGAAGTATGTATGCAGGTACATGAATGGTATGTGAGTTCCATGTCCGACGTAGTAAGTTAGGATGACAACTCCCTCTAACTTCTATTGGACATAGACTTGGCACGTGATGGCGTAGTTAAGGACTGCGGGCCTTATACATGATAAAGATGATAGATGAGAACGTAGTTAAGGACCGTGGGCCTTATACGTACTTTGGCTAGGAGCCGACATAGGAAAGGACCGCGGAACTTATACGTGCTCTAATTGTATTGTAGTAGCATAGGGGAGGACTGCGGACTTCGTACGTGCTATGAATTAGGTTGCAACATAGGGAAGGACTGTGGACCTTGTATGTGTTGTTAATGTAGGATGGTATAGGGAAGGACTGCGAACCTTGCACGTACCATAATGGTGAACATGGGTAAGGATTGCGGACCTTTTATGTGTTCACTACCTTGAGTATAGGTATAGACGGTGGACTATGAACATACTCTCGGTGGACTGAGGTAAGTAATAATATGTATGTAGTTATGTATGATAGAAAGGTAACTGGCTAAGTGTGAATATGTGTTACAACTCGGGTTTTCCGATTATTATATAATATCCATTATCCGACCCATTTTTTGTTTTTGGGTAATTTAATCAACAAAACATCGTTTACGAGTTAATAATATTTTATTATTATTATTATTTATTATATTTAATTAATTGTCCAAAAGAACTTTCACTTATTTACAATTTACACTCTAAACTTGAGTTCTAACCAATTGTGTTTCCAACCTTAAAATCCAAGGACCAACATGCAAAATCTGTTATATATTTTATTATATTATAAACCTTTAACCCTTTAACCCGTTTACCCGTATCCAAACCCAAACCTACAACCCGTTTACGTTTCTTGTAGCCTAATATTCGTTTATTCTTGGAATTGATTTAAGGTTTTCATTCCTTTACATTTAAATGACCTACCGACAATTTGAATTAGGAAATTAGACTAGTCATAACGCGTATTTGACTAATTCCTTTTCCGTCCAAACCCGTTCATCATTATACACTGTAATCATCATCATAATACAATTAATCTGGCAGACATCATCCTTATAACCTCGCGAATGAAACCCCCATATTTAATTTTGTTATCGTAGCCGTATATACCCCTTTTGATGTGTTCTTGGCCGTCGCTGTTGGGTAGCTGTTCACCATCAATCCAATCGCGTATCTGATAATTAAACTATGTTGTATAGTCGTTTTAATTAGTATTTCATTAACCCTAACTTTAATCAAACGAATATAACTTAGATTAATCGATTTTGGTATTAGGGTTTATATTCAATTTAGGGAAAATAAACAGTGTTGTATATAACATATAATTTTCATTCCTTAACCAGCTGTTAGCTTGGTCCAGTTGGCTTTGGGGGTTGCGTTGAGGCAGGGACCTGGTGGTCGCGGGTTCGAATCCGGCCGCCAGGGTTCTTTGTTTTATTTTTTTTAAAGCTGTTTTATGATTTATTATAATTAATTCTAGTAATGATTATTTAATAATAAACCGTAAATAATTAATATCTTATGAAAACCGACATCGTTACTTTATAAATTTTGTCAAATCTCGTTTACGTGTGTGTATATATATATGCATTATAAGTATATTCTAATTGAAAACCTAATTATTTTTATGTAAAACCCGACACCAATATTTATGTTTCTCATCATTGAATGTTTTTATAAATTTTGCTCATATTTATTTTATATAAATATATGTATTGTATTTATAAGGAACATATTAAATAGTTTTTATTAAAAGATTCAAATGAAGTATTTATTTGCAATTTACTACGTATTATATTTAAATAATTACACATTGTTATTATGATCATCTATTTAGTTATACATTAGTATTTTATTTACTCAAATAATTATATGTATATTTTTATATTAAAATTAGTTATTTAAATTATTAGTTTGTAAATTTTGGTTATATATTTATCATATCAAGAAATCAAGGGTAATTGTATAAATATTAAAAATAATGACTTTAATAAATAAATGTGAAACAATAAAAATCCATTCGATCAATCAATATTATTATAATCCCAATCATAACTCGAATCACATCGACATCTTAATTCATTAAAGTCATGTTATACATTTTATAATTAATTCATGTTATATTATTTAACTAGGAATCATTGTCGGTGTATCCCGAAGGGTTCATCATTTTCACGTCATCATATTTGTTTCGTTTATCCGATAAGGTGAGTAATCACTCCCCTATTTTACCGCTATCAATGTTTTGGGGACACTTGCGTATCATTTATCAAATTATTTATCTATCATCTATTATTCAAAACCACAACTGTTTAATCCTTGTGTGTATATCAGTTTATGCCTAACTTGTTATTTGCTTACTTGCTTACTTGAATCGCATTCGGAGAGGTCCAACATATTCTAGTCTAGTATGATCATACGACCGTCGTAGTGGCCGGCGTCCGACGCATTGACAATGGTTTCACCGACACCTCATTTTTTGTAACCAATGCCCATTCGCATGGCAACGGTTTAGCCCTTTCTATATGTTTGATTGTTTGTGTATGTGCTATGGTTTAACTGTTTATCTCACAGGAACAGTTTGCATCTTTCTTTATATATTATATATACTATTACTGTTGTGTCTGAAACTGGTGTTTTACTCACTCAACATGTGTTGTTGACAAAAATATATTTTATACGCATTTGCAGGTTATCAGCTTGGTTGTTTAGCAAGGTGGAGATCACGTAGAGATGTCTTTTAGGATACAAATAATTAATCATTGTTGTAGTTTCTTTATATTTGATGTACTTAATTGTAATTGTCTTATTTGAAATTATTAAATAGATATTGTCATTTATTAATCTTGCTTGGTAGTAACCTTTGAAAAGTTGTGAGCAACCAGTTCGCCGCGGCATTTCCGCCGTAGGTTGGGGTGTGACAATATGCATCCTCGGATATGCATGTATGTATGATATGTGTATGTATGGTATGTCGCCTGATTAACTAGAACTCACTCAGCGTAGCTGACTTTTACAATGCACGCAGGTGAGTAGATTGAGGCAGCTAGCTTGAGCAGGCACATGGTGGACGAATAAGAGACTGGCATCCGAAGACTCAAGATGTTTTATGTTATTGACGTTTATTTTGAAAGATAAGAATGTTGATAAGACATGTTTATAAAGTAATATGTAATATTTAATGAAAGGTTTATATTCCGTGAAAGTTTTAATTAACTATAATTTGTAAGAATTGTGTTTATGAGTAAATCCGACGTTAAAGTAGGGCTACCGGGTTCGGGTCCTTACACACCACGTAAGGCCCCGTTCCCGGTGCCTTACTTTAACGTTGGATTTACTCATAAACACAGTTCTAAATATCGTAGTTAATTAAAACATTCGCGGAAACGTTAACTTTAATTCATTCGTTACAAAACATTAATCTTTTCCTTAAAACCATAACATAAAACATTATATTTAAAACATCATTTCTTCCATCTTCAGATGCCAGCCGTTCAATCCATGCCACGTGCCCTCCTCATGCTAGCTCATTAAACATATTCACCTGCGTGCATACTAAAAGTCAGCTACGCTGAGTGAGTTCTAGTTAATCAGGCGACATACAATACATACACATATCATCCATACGTCCATATCCGAATATACATATCCATACTTAACCAGTTACCTTTCTTTCATACATACATATATACATTCTATCACTTACCTCAGTACACCGAGAGTATGTTCATAGTCCACCGTCTATACCTACACTCAAGGTCATGAACACGTAAAAGGTCCGCAATCCTTACCTATGTTCCCCCTTTATGGTACGTGAAAGGTCCGCAATCCTTCCCTATACCGTCCTACATTAACAACACGTACAAGGTCCATAGTCCTTCCCTATGTTGCAACCTAATTCATAGCACGTACGAGGTCCAAAGTCCTCCCCTATGCTATCACAACACAATTACAACACGTGTAAGGTCCGCAGTCCTTTCCTATGTCGGCTCCTATCTGAAGTATGTATAAGGTCCACAGTCCTTAACTACGTTCTCATCTATTATCTATAACACGTATAAGGCCCACAGTCCTTAAGTACGCCATCACATGCCAAGTCTATGTCCAACGAAAGTTAGAGGGTTTTGCCATCCTAACTTACTACGTCAGACTTAGAACTCACATACCATTCCTGTACCTGCATACACTTACTTCGCATATACAATAAATACATCATAGCATAAGAACACTCTAGGCGTTCTTCACATCATTCATTTAACAATCATACTCCTTGTCGGTACATGCAATATCCGAAGATCGTTCATGCCCCAACAAACATTCAATTATAAAGATCATACATCATCCATATATAATATTCATATATTTATTTACAACCTGACAGTACGCGTAATATCCGAAGATCGTTCGCGTATCGACAAGCAATTATTCATATCTATCACATATATCATATATGGCATACACTTACCAATTAAGGTAAGTGTATTAACTAATCACATCGAGTATGCACACAGCCCCAAAAACATAACAAGGAATGGGGCTAGAAACTCACCTAAACTCTGCTTCTTTCTCCATTAGTTGTTAATCCCTTCTTTAACTGAGCTCGGCTGACTGTATAAGTTACACGTATCAATACTCATCTGATCTAATCTAGTGGCCTAGTATCAGCTTACTTTTACTTATCATTTTTATGGTTTCCCCTTTATTTTAACTTTACTATCTTTTATCTCTTTTGATCTTTACAATGCATACCATCACGTGTGTACATATATGTCTACATATACAGGTTGCCAGGTATCCGGGTCTCAATATAAGCGAACTTATATATATAAGCGAACTTAGATATACAACCAAACTTAGATATATAAGCAAACTTAGATATATAAGCGAACTTAGATTAAGGCGAACTTAGATAAAGGCGAACCTGTATGTCAGCGAACTTACCTTAGTGAACTTACATAAGCGAAGTTAACCAGCAGGAGAACTTATTCAGTTAACCAGCAGGCAAACTTATTCAGTAAGCAAAGTTAACCAGCAGGCAAACTTATTCAGTTAACCAGCAGCAGCTACGGTTTTAGTTTTAACAACATTTAAACCTTGATATGATGCTAACCATTCCCGTAATCGTTCCCCTGTCCATTTCCGGATAAGTCTTAACCCGGGGAACCATAAAGTTTGGACCTTTAGGCTTAAAACGTTCAAACTAGATCTAAGGTTTATTTTAGACGAGCCAAACATAGTCATGGATTCGTTAGGTTCGTTTTTAACATCAAGTTGGCTACTTTAACACCCGTTTATACCCGATCTACACTACGTTTAAGTTTCAAGGCTAACCGTTCATAAAAACGTAAACTTTAATATGAAGAACATACCTTTATGGGTTCATTTGGTCTCGGTTAGCTTGCTTATGAACCTTAAACCTTGGATCTATCTATATCTAACCTTGAATCTCGCTCCTTCTTCTCTTTCTTTCTCTCAGCCGATATGTAGCTAGTGTGTGTGTTTTGGGTGTGTGTAGAGATTATGGAAAGATGGAATGAGAAGTTAGGGTTTTAGGATAGTTTAATGGGTATTTATATCCCTTAAAGCCCATGGACCTAAGGCCCATCCCACCATCTTATTCCATTTAATTACCCAAGTCCATAATTCTTTCTATATGTAATATTAATTAAATATTAACACTCATTTTTAAATCATAGACCTCTTTTATTTATCATTACAAAATTCGGGATGTTACACACCATGTCCTCTTCAAAGTGATCTCCAAGGTATAATGGGTTTTCTTTGTGTCTGAATGAAGCTAGGAATTCTATTGTTAGTTCCTTATATGATTTAATTTGGTTTCCTAGGAAGCGCTGCCATGGTCCACAAGTTATTTCCTTATATCTTTCATATTGGCTCACCTTCCTAAGTGTTGACCTACACGTATAGTAGAGGGGGTCTTCCATTCTTGTTTTCATTTTTTTGACTTTTTCACTAGCCTCTATATTCTTTCTTGAAGTACCCGCAAATAGTAACGATGGGTGATCTATTTCCTCATTGTCCTTATCGTCATATATGGCCATCCTGAGTAGTGAAAACAAGTAAGAGTGATGGATCTGAAAATTAAAAAATTTGTTTCAGAAGCAAGGCATGGCCATGCCTTTGAGGCACGACCCGTGCTGAGTTTGGGTAAAATCTGGTTGACTTTTTGGTTAACCACGGTTGTTCTTTGTGAAACATGACCTGTGTTTTGCACAAAATCGAAGTTACGAAGTCTCGAACGTGCGTATCAACCTGGTCCAACAAACTTATCAAATGGTTTCGGACATGCGTCGGTCACTGGGGTTGAACCCGACCCGAACCGAAACTTAACCAAATTGGACTTAAAATCATGTTTAAATTAGTTTACATCTAGTTTTTCAAACCAATTAATCCTTTCAAATCATGTAAACTATGTTTAGACATGTTAATTAGTCCTAATCTAACTCAAATTTAGTGGAACTTAAATCTAGTCCTAATCTAACTCAAATTTAGTGGAACTTAAATCTAGGGTTCGGATTATACTTGAACTGAAAGTGAAGTGGGTCTTAATCTAACTTTAGAACGAGACTGAAACGAGTAAATTTACATACCTTGATGATTGGAACAAGGAATCGGTGGGATAATGGCGGGAAAATCTCCCGAATCATCTACGGTTTGAAAGGGTGCGGTTAAAAGTGAAAAGGGGATTTTGAAAAATAAAAAACCATCAGACACCCTCGACACGACCGTGGTCAGCAAGGCACCCCGGTTTGTTCCATTTTTTTTTGTTTTTAACCGTTTTTTAATCCCGAAATTAGTTTCACAACTGTTTTGGACTAAATGAGTTAGGTATGACAATTTAGAAACATAAGAAATGAAATTTCATTGATTCGAAACACGAGTACACGAACGTTAAAACAAAGGAAACGAAGAGTACAAGTGATAAATGTTTAGAATCCTAAACTTAACTGAACTACTTGAATAACCCCAGTCCTCCTTCGAAGAAGGTCTGAATGTGGGCAGGCCCTGGCATGAAGTTGGTTTGGGTTGCCCTCTCGGCTTGGTTCCGGTTAAAACTAGCGAGCTCGTCCGTTAGCCTCTCAAGGTTGTCCTATAGCTTCGCCATCCTTCTGTCCAAATGATAATGTTCGAAACGTAGTGTTTCAACCTTATCATGTAGCTCTTGGTTTCTCTGTTCTGCCACCATGTTAATGCTAATCAACTCGTAAAATCTCGCGCAAACACACTAACTCCCTAAATACATCTATAGGCACCTCTCATTGTCTTCCATAACTTGGCCCCCATACTCTCCTCTCCAAGGTAATTTCTTAGTGGAAATGTGTGGAAAGGGGTATATCAAAAGAATGGGAATTAATAGCCATTTATAGACACGTAATAGGGAAAAACATGGCCATGGTGACATAAACACGGCCATGTTAGGCGAGTCTCATAAATGTCAGTCTGGAGTTTTGCATTTTTTTAAGAGATGATGAATTTTTTCTGGGCACGACCTGTGCTTAAGGAAGACACGGACGTGCCTTGGCATGTTTCAAAGTTTTCAGTTTTTCTCTCAGTCGTGGTTCGGTGGTTGGTTAAGCGTGTGCAATTCTTATCCCTAAAACATAACTTAAACTTGATTTCATTATAAGTCCTAAGATTACATTACTTGTCCAAAAAACACATAAAATAAAATAATATAACAAATAATCGGGTTAAGCCCGATAAATCCTAAATAACTAGTCTTTAGCACAATCCCTTGAACCATTAACGAGCATATCAGAAGAGATGGGAAAAAGGGTCTCCAAAATCTCCTTATGATAGGTTCACTCCAAAACCTCCATCTCCACCGAAATGGGGTGCTAGTGGTAGCAGGGGAAACAAACCCAACCGAATTGTCTGAATTGAATCTGCTCATTAATGTCATGAAGCTCAACTTTCATTTCTTCCACTGTTTCCGTCAAAACTATGAACCATTGTTCATTGATAACGAGCGTGTCGGTGAGCTCTTTTGCCATTTCATGGAGTTGAAGGATCATCTCCAGGTTCATGTTTGTCTTCTTAGATAGAGTGGCGGCAGGGCTTCCTGCATTAGGGTGTTCTATCGGCATTTCGAGAGGCTGTTTAGTTTAGAGAAATGTGGCTAAAAGGCGTACAAAACTCTCAAGGAGATGATGCAAATTTATAATATGCCAGATCTTCTCAGCACAGCCATGCCTTGCAGGCACGGGCCATGTTGAGAAGTTTTCTCTGAAATTGGATAGTCTGAGTCAGAAACAATCCTAGAAACTATCACTGCAAAGAAATTTTACTGGGCATGGCCATGTAGAGTGGGGCACGACCGTGCTTTCCTAATATTTTTTTAAACTTATCCCTCCTAAATTTTCTGAAGTCGATAGCTTGACTCCTGACTTTGTCATTTTAGTTTACGGAATGGAGGCGTAGTACCTCCATTTCATTTTATACGGGTTCTCCTAAGTAAAGTTTAAGTCTATGACCGTTAGCCTTAAAGCCATGCCAGTCTTTTTGAGCAAGTTCAACGGTTCCATGATAAAAAACTTCCTTAATTGTAAACGGACCAGACCATCTAGATTTTAACTTCCTAGGAAATAAGCGAAGGAGAGAGTTAAAAAGGAGTACATGGTTGCCTGGTTTAAAATGTTTTTCACCTATTAGCCGTGCATCATGAAGTCTGTTCATGCTTTCTTTGGAAATCCGTGAGCTTTCATATGCTTGCATCCTTAATTCTTCTAACTCGTGAAGCTGCTTGACTCTATTTTCTCCTAGGAATTTCATATCATGATTGGCGTTTTAAGTGCCCAGTATGCTTTATGATTGAGTTCAACAGGAAGATGACATGCCTTTCTTTACACCAATCTGATTGGTGTTGTGCCTATGGGAGTCTTGTATGCAGTACAGAAAGCCCACAAAGCGTCGTCCAATTTCTCTAACCAATCTCTGCGATTGTGACTCACAGTTTTCTCTAAGATTCAATCTGATTGGTGTTGTGCCTATTCATTTGCTTCTCGGTAGATCGTAGGCCAGTAGAATCTAGCGTCAAGTACCTTCTTTGCCGTTGCTAATGCTCCATGGTGGCCTCCTGATGGTCATTCATGACATTGTTTCAATATCTTGTGTGCTTCATCTCCATATACACATCTTCGAGTAATATTATCAGCTTCTATGTGGAATAATTATGGATCTTCCCAAAAGTAATATATGATATCTGAAAAGAATTTCTTCCTTTGCTGACATGCCATTCCTTTGAGAATGATTCCACTAGCTTTGTAGTTTGCGATATCAGTGAAGCAAGGATGTTTTCCTTCACGAGTCTGGATATGCATGAGGAATTCATGGGGAAAATTGTAGTTTATCTTGATCTCCAATTTTTCTTGTGAAGCTGAGAATTCCAGAAGAGAAAGATGATAAGCTGCACCATTTTCAGAACCTTTCTTGTCCATGATTTCGATGTCGAATTCTTGTAGAAGTAAAATCCATCGGATCCAAAGGGGTTTAGCATCTTGTTTTGTGAACAAATATTTAATTGTTGCATGATCAATGTAAACAATGGTTTTTGAAAGGACTAGATAAGAACGGAATTTGTCGAAAGCGAAGACTACAGCTAGAAGCTCCTTCTTGGTAGTTTTGTAATTCTCTAAAAAATCATTAAGTGTCTTGCTGGTGTAGTAGATCGGATGAAAATTTTTATCTTTACTTTGCTCTAAGACTGCTCCAACAGTGAAATCACTTGCATCGCACATAAGTTCGAATGGTAATATCCAGTTTGGGGCTACCATGATTGGAGCGTCTACGAGTTTGTTCTTCAGAATTTGGAATGAATCTAAACATTCTTCGAAGCATATGAATGGAGCATCTTTTTTAAGAACGGTCTTCCTAAGATAAGGGGTACAAAAGTGTCTTCATCCATGTCTAGAATAATGAAGTCAACTGGAAAGACAAACTTGTCGATTTTGACTAACGTGTTCTCAACTATGCCTCTTGGGTATTTAACAAATCTATTGGCTAGCTGAATACTCATACAGGTTGAAGTGGGTTCTACTAGTCCTAACTTGGAGAAAACGTATAAGGCATGAGGTTAATTTTGGCTCCTAAATCGGCTAAGGAATTGCTGACAAACACGTTTCCTATCAAACAGAGGATAGTGAAACTTCTGGGGCAGTCATCTTATTTGGAAGCTTGTTCTGGAGAATGGCATAGCATTCTTCATTGAGTATCACATGGGATAACTCTTCTAGCTTCCTTTTGTTGGATAGAACTTCTTTAAAAAACTTTGCATAGTTTGGCATTTGTGAATAGTTTCTATGAATGGAAGGTTAATATGAAATTGCTTAAAGAGTTCTAGAAATTTGCCATATTGTGCCTCCATCTTTTCATGCTTTATGCGAGTTAGATTAGGAATTGGTGGAACATATGGTTTCACAGGTTCTTTGAAAGTTTTAGAAATAGGTTGAGTGTCGGGGGTGTCAAGAAGCTCAGTCTCACCTTCACCTTCAGATTGATAGGTGTGACTGGTGAATTGTTTATGGTCGTTTTGCCGCTTCTAAGGGTTATGGCATTGGCTTGAGCGTTGGAATTAGTAATGGTGTTACTAAGGAGTCCTTCGGGTGGTCTCTCAGACAGTAGTTGGGATAACTGATCAACTTGGTTTTCAATGTTTTGCAAATAAGCCTTTTGGTTCCTCAATTCCACTTCATTCTTCATGAATTGGTCCTCGGTCAATTTGTTAGTAGAGTCTTCACTGTAGATCCACTACTTGATTGTTGGATGGTATTTGTACCTTGGCTTTGGTATGGAGGTTTAGGTTGAGATTATAGGTTTTGATTGAAGGGTCTTCTATCAAAGCCCGACGATGCTAGATTGTTAGCATCGTCCCTCACGCTGAAGTTCAGATGGTTTCTCCAAACAGGGTTGTAATTGTTTCCATAAGTGTTATTTTGTCGACTTACAAAATCACATTCTTCGATGGTCATACTCAGGCAGTATTTGACCTTGTGATCTCCCCCACACCTATCACATTTCACCTTTGCTTTGACTAGCTCAGACTGAAGTTGTTCAAATTTCTTCGAGAGGGACTCGAATTGTGCAGAGATGAAGGTGTTACTATCGACATGGTGTATGCCTTTGTGTGATGGGGTTGATCCTGGTGGATATACGCAAAGATTTTCCTGGCAGCTTTTTCTAAGATCTCGAATGCCTCATTTGGTGATTGGTTTCGAGATCTCCACCAACGAATTGATCGATTGCTTGTTTGTTTGTTTTGGCTAGTTTGAGCGTCGAAGAAAGTTTGGACTTTAAGCCATTTATTCAATCCATGGTGCGGACATCATCATAGAAGGTAGTTATACCTCTCCCATGTTACGTGTAGTGACTCATCTTCATATGTCCGGAATCCGATGATGCTGACGCGGTACTTGGCAGTTTTATTGGGTGGAAAGTATTTTAGAAATAACTGCTCCACCATTTGTTCCCAGTCAGTGATGGTCCCAGATAGCAAATATTCAAGCCATTCCAAGGCATTGCCTCAGGGCAAAAATGCAAAGATATTAAGCCTAACTTGATCTTTCGAGCAATGTTGAATTTTGAAAGTTCCACATATTCAAAGAAATCCGGAAATATGAGATAAAGGATCTTCGTCAAGATGTCCATGAAATTGGACAGAATTTTTGATCATATGAATGATACTATATTTGCGTTCGAAGTTTAAAGTACTTCGGGTGGTGCAATGCTATTACCATACACGTCGAGTGTCAGGTTTGCCATATTGGCTCATGTTTATCTCATTATTTAGTTCCGCCATCATAGGCTCTTCTTGGTTCTCCTTAGTTGATGTACCTTCCTTTGGTTCGTCCTTAACTCCTTTGATTGACATGCCTGAGTGCGTTTTCTTTGGTGGAAGTGGCGTTCAGGTTCGAAAAGTGGTGAAATGAGGTTGGGAGTATACGTAGAGGACATAAACTAACTAAGAAAGTAAAGATCTAAAAGTACAACTAAGGTAAGTTTTATTCAACTAGAAAGATAAATTAGAAACTAGAAATGCAAAATAAATAAGAGAGAAAAAAAAATTGTCTTTTTGGTAGATTTTAATATATATATATATATACACACATACACTACAAACAAGGTTTAATAAATACTCAAATTGTTTGTAAAAATATATCGGGTGTCCTCGGCAACGGCGCCAAAAACCTGATGCGGTGTGGAAGAAGTAGAAAAATGTGTTAATTTTTTCAAAGGTTTGTTCACACAATATTGAGTTTTAAATCTAAAAAAATAATTATTATCTTAACTAAACCACACACAAATAGGCAAGTGTATCTATCGTATATGTAGTAAAGTATAGGTAACAACCAAGTATCGATCCACAGACACACTTTTAGATTTTACTATTCAATCGTTGTATTTATTTAACCGAGAGTAAAGATCACTTTTGTTTTGGTTTTTAGTGAATAAGTTCTAAGAGAAATAAATTAAAAGATAATATGTTTGGGTTTTTATATTTTAAGGTGGAAAGAAAATCAAAGATAAAAAGGTATCATCTTGGTTAAAACTCCTCTTAACTAGGTTTGATAGTTAATTAGTAAACATACGATCTTGAGCTTGCTATGATGATTAAATGTGAAAATAACATAGTTAGTCATGTTATTCCATGATAATTAAAGAAAGAGATAACTCTTGACCCCTTTTACTAAAACATCCGTTTATGTAAACAAGTGGTTTTTAATAAAGATAAATTAACTTACTTTAAAGATGAGACAATCTCTTAAATTACCAAGTAAATTGTCCTTGATACTTTAGTATAATAACCCTTGTAGTATACCTAAAATACCAATTAAGATTAGTTGAGTCTTAAAGAATTAACCTTGAATTACCAAATCTTAATTCGCACAACTCTTAAACAATTATAGAATTCATGTAATAACCACTTAAGAGTTGCTTTAAATTGGTTATGTTGCACACCCACTTAATGAATAATTAACCGATCTTGGTGGATAAACACCAACAATCAGTTTTCACAACATTGTTGATAATTCTCATTCAAAAATGGTCAATCACTATTAATATTCCATTTGGTCCATCTTAATATTAAGATTCATGTTTTCCCCAACCAAACCCTTACAAGCATGGCGATTTCTTGACTTAACATCAAGCTCGGAATCTTGACGGTTCTTTAAAAGTTTCTTAAGTTATTCCCCAAATCCTCACAAGAGTGGCAGTTCCCCGGCTTATCGTCAAGCTCGGTGTTTGGGGGTTGTTTTAAGGATTCTTGATTTATCAACCAAGTCCTCACAAGAATAGCGATTTCTCAACTTATCATGAAGCTCGGGGTCTTGGTGTCTATTTTAATGTTCGCCAAAGCTTCACAAGAATAGCAATTTCTCGGACTATCGTCAAGCATAACACTTAGGGTATCTTTTAAGAGTATTTTAACAATCCTCGTCAAGTGATAATTGCAACAAAACCTTTGTTTATAAAAACCGATCATATGTTTTACTAACATCATCAAACATTAATTAAGATTCATTATAAACCAAGATGATATTGTGAAAGTTTAGCCACTAGTAGACATAATGATAGTTATCAAAGTAATAGATACAAATATGATCAAATTGAAACAATCTAACCAATTTGGATGACTAATCTTTGACGCTAATGACTTCTCCCAATTGCTTAATCTCCTAAATCTTCAAGGGTTGGATGGATTGGATTGATTCCTTTATTAATGGTGGTGAGAGAAAGTGGTTGAAGAGTGATGAATGCTCCTCCAAGGGGTGTTCAAGTCTATTAAATGAAGGAGAAGAGCATTCAATTCATAGGTTGATCAGACCCTCAAGGCACGACTGTGCTAAACAAGGAACAATTGTGTTGCCATTTTTTTCCTATTGCATATATTGCTCTTGTCAGATCATACAACTCAAGGGTAACATGGTCGTGCTAAGCAAGGCACAACCGTGTTGAGTTCCACAGCATTCCAAACTCTTCTTGTTTGTCTTTTTCTCTTGTTCTGAAGGCATGGTCGTGTTTTGGTAAGGTATGATCGTGTTTTGCTTCCAAACCTTTAGTTTTGTCTTTTCTTATTTCCTTTGATAACATGTGGTGTGTCTTGGTTAACATGGCCATGTCTTGACTTCCTGATTTTTGTCTTTACTTTGTATGCTCTAGGCATGGCCATGTATTGATTCACCATGAAGTGTGTCTTGTTAGTTTTCACTACTTATATTTGTTTTCCTTTATATCTCAAATTGTTTTATTCCTTAGGACTATATTTACCTATAGATAGAAATTATAAACATTAGTGGTTATTTATTCTAATATAGTTTCCGGAATTATGTTTGTTTGGAGATATTTTGGTACTGAAAAGATGTATAATTTTTTATACATCAATCATCGTTAATGAAACAAAGTCTATTAGAAACTTCATTGTCGGTGTCGTTGATGTACATTTGCAGAAACTGAGGCTTCTCATTAGGAGGAAGACAGAGTCTTCCAAGCCAATGATGAACTTGACCTTCTATTTTAAACAAGTAAGGCCTAGAGGACGTGTTTATCTAATGGTCAACTTTAGAGCCAAAGGAAGTCGCTGAACACATAGAGTTGTACGCACAAATGTTTGAAATAAATTCAGGTTGGTCATAACAATAGCTGGACTATATGACCTGAAAGATGGAAGCCGCACATCTCCATCTTTGCAGCATTGGGTATACCATGTGTTACCATTACGGTATGTTGAAACACAACGTTCATCATACCAAAAGAAGGCACCGCAAAACTCACAAACACTCCGACAGTCGCCAAGGTCGATATATACGTTGACACGGGTGAAGAAGAAGCACGAATGATAGCGTCACGACATCTGGATTGTGCGGCGCTAGTGTAACCAAAATATTGTGTAGACGACGATGATGATTTGGTTGCAAAACATGAATGTTTCTATTATTAGCGAACATTGATGCAAATGATACAATTGAACAAACAAAAAAAATAATAACTACTTTAAAGCTAACATCAACGCAAGATAACAGATACCATGAACACGAAGGAAACCAAATAACTACCTTAACCGAGTAAACAAAAAGTTAACAAAAGATGCCTGTTTAAATAAACACACATAAAATGGAAATAACATCCTAACAACCTAGACTATTTAAGGCAAGACACATAATAGAAAGAAATTGTAACATAAGAGAGAGGAAAAACTTAAGTTAAATACTAACATTTCACCTTATAACCGAAGAAACAAACATAACATGTACTCAAAGATTAACAGATGAATACAAAACGTAACCTCCTACCAACAGCTAGTTTCGATAAACGAAGATGCGACAGTTATAACAAAGATGTAAATGAACTAAAAACACAAAAGATGAAATCCAACAACACTACTAAGATTTAAAAATTAAGAGATTAACAGATATATAACAACACATATTGGAAGATCCAGATGAGTTGAGCAAGTCAATTCTTGTTCATAAAACCAAAAATCCAAGTGACATTAGGAAGAAGAAGAAGAAAAACCCCTAAATTAATGAGCCTTAAAACCCAAAAAGTTATAACAATGAAAACAACAAGGCCAAAACCGGCAGAGACTAGCAGCGTGAAGTTACTATAGAGACAGAAGAAGGACGATCGGATGGAAGATCGTTGCCTAATTTGGGGATGTCAGTGACGAATGAGACAAATGATGAGACCTTTTTTTTGTGAATGAAGGTTTAAGATAGTTTGTAATTCAAGTGTTATATGCGGTAGGTAAATGACGTGTGGTTGATAATAAGTTTGATCAAAAGTTTTTACGGTTGTAAATGAAATATGGATGAATAGTGAGAGGAATGTATCTTAGTTTTTAATATATATATATATATAAAGGGTTAAAATAAAAATACATAGTTTTGTAGAAAGAGTAGGAAGGGAATAAAATTTAGAGTAAGGAAACTATTTAGTCCAAATCCTTGATCCTAGGGAACTATTTGCTATTTTGAAAACTATCAATATCAACCATTAGATCCTTGATCTAAGGGCCTAGATTTATTCTTACTCTTTCTAGAAAACTATTTCTTATTATTATAACTCACCCCTATATATATAATGGCTGATCATTCAGCTAAAAACTATCGCTGAATGAAAATCAGACATAATATACCCATCATTCAACACACGCAACCATTAAACATCAGCAGCTCTCTCCATTCCTAACACCACCGAGTCACAGCCTCTCACTGTTGCGTGTGTCTTCAGGTTCTCATCTTATCTTTAGCTTGATCATCATGTAATCGGTTAATTGTTTCTGATTGCTTTGAGTTTAATCGATCAAAAAGATATGGTTTCTAATCGTTTTGAATTGGTTAAATCAGCATCAGTTACATATGTTTAGTCGAGTGTTTTCTTCGAGGTGTATGCAAGTCTTCAAATAGTATTCATTTTTCATTATGTTTGGTAGTGGAATATTATTGTTATATTTTTTGGACTCTTCCTTTTGGATTACAACACTTGCAGAATTGCTTCAACTCCTTTTCTTTCAAGTTGTTGATTTTTGATTGTATATATTATAACTGAGTTGTGCATCCATATGCATAAATATTAATAATCCAATTTTTTATATAACTTGTTAAGATTTTATTGATCTAATTTATTAATATTTTTCTTTTCATAAAGATATTATGAGACCATGCAATACATTTATCTCTTGTTATATGATTTACATATGCTTAAGTAATGACAGATGGATGCAACAATCATAACAACCTACATCTTTTGGAATCAGATTCAACATATGGGCATGGGTTTCATCATGGGATGCAACAGATTGGGTTGGGACTAGGATAGCCTCTAGGGACGGATCTAGAATAAAATTTCAGACGTAACGCTCAAAAAAAATTTTTTTTTACCGTGTTTCATACGATGTAAACGAAACAAAACAAAAACACGCTAATAAAGAAAATTAAACACATGGGTGTTGATTTATCCTCTTCGTTCTTTGAAATTTTGATTGAGTAATTACATAATCTTCTTTTGCATTATCAAAGGTTTCACTTCAACCGCACAAATTAAAGCATTGTTCAAATAATCTTCATCTATTCAATTGCGCAAATTCTTCTTGATATGTTTCATTTTACAAAAACACCTTTCAACGGTTGAGGTTGCAACTGGTTAAACCAATGCTAGCTTCAATATTCATCAAACCGGAAAAGCACGCCACTTCTTTTGGTTTATCGAAAACTGAAGCTAGTGTTGGTTTTACCGGTTACAAGTGCAACCATTGAAATGTACTTTTCTAAAATGTAGCTTATCAAGACAGATTTGCAAAATCAAATGGGTGATAAGCATCTGAACAATGCTTTAATTTGTGCAATCGAAATAGAAACTTTTGATAAAATAAAGAAGATGAGGTAATGACTCGATTTCAAGCTTTCAAAACCGAATATGAGAAATCTGCACCCCATGTGTTTAAATTTATTTATTATCATCCTTCTATTTTTGTTTCGTTTACATTGTATGAAATACGGTAAAAAATTGAACTTTAAACTAAACAACGAACATAAAACACATATCGTTAATGAGTTATTAGGTTTTAATTGGCTTGGGCTTTAAACTTTGGTTGAGTTTTAATTGGTTTGAACTTTTAATTTGGTTGAGCTTTAAACAAATATGGGTAACATTATATTTTTTCAGCGGTAGCGAAGTACAAAAACCGACAAAATAAATTTTTTTGCACTACCGGTGAAATGTTTAGGGGTAGTCTCTACCCCTGCTAAGCTTATACATATGTCCCTGATAGCCTCAGTTAGGCTACAATCTTCTACAAAGATGGATTGGGTGGGTTCAGTTTGTTTGGACGATTATGAAGTAAAATGAATACTACTACTATGAAGATTGATAACATTAGTTATTGCCTCAACCGAAAAGAAATCGAAACGGTTAAAAAGTCTATCTCATAGGTATACTATTTCATGGAAGGGAAAATAAAATAGAGAAGATTTGAAGATAAAAGTAGTAGGACATGCTAAGTGGAACCATAAACTGTTTAGTTAAAAGTCTTCTTTGTTAAATAAGTTTGTGAATAACTGAATATGCATTAGTTGCTAATGTGATGATGGTTTCATATTAGCCATCAATGGTGATTTAGTATGTTGAATTTTTTGTTGTAGTTTGTTGTCCAAAAATGTAAGTTTATTATGTTGTTTGCAACTAAAAATATCATGAACGAGTGTATCAAACTTATTGTTGTGTTTGTTGTCCAAATGTAAGTTTATTATATTGTTTTGCAAATAAATATGTCAAACCAATGTGTTAAACTTGTTGCAGTTGTTTGTTATTCAAGCTATAAGACCATGTGTAGTGGATGGAGCCCCTTTGTGGACGTTGTGGCGACATGTGATGCAACGTCAGCATATGAGCTTTTTGGTTAAAAGGGGTGTAGTGGATGAGCCAAACAATCATTACATTATTATTATTATTATTTATCAAAAAAAACATATAAAACCCCACCAATCAAAACAAACTCTCCTCGACCCGGAATTGTGTGTGACAACCCCCCCCCCAAAAAAAAAACACTTCCAAAGCGCCCATAGCGCCCCGGCGGCGGTGTTATTGTGACACCCTGCACTTTCACGTTAATACCATTAACCCAAACTCCGTAATCTTTCACGTCATGCATAACATTTACAGAGTAAAAAACGATTCACACACATGAGTCTGTCAGTACATGTTGGTGATTAATGTCGAGTTAGATATGTTTCAATAATTCAGATATAATTGTTATTTGTTAGACGATTTTATGTGTTACACTTAGTACATTATGCTCTCTTCACATGCTATTAGTTATTATATAAAAATAATACCTCAAGAATATGTTTATAATATTATCTATGTAAAATTACATGCTAAATAATTATGTGTTTAGTTCATAGTTTGTTTCATGAAATTGTGATTCATTGCGCGTAATTTGTATGTTTTCAGCTTTTATAAAAAAGTTTTAACAATGATATCAACGAGGCTTTATTTTTATTAGTTTGAGTTATTATTTTATTCATAATTATTTGTTATAACCCGACTTGGTGTTACAGTTGCTCATTTATGTCAAAACTCGTTTAATAAGGGACTATTCATGTAAATGTTGATTAAAACAATATTAAAATAAAAATCCCCAACCCTAATTCCCCCCAAACCGTCTATCATCAGCAGCTCACCCTCTCTCACAATTCCAAACCACCAACAAACCCTAATTATCTTCAACTCCACCTCAATTCTTGAAATTGGTGGCGTCTTTGAGTGATTCTCATCATTCATAACACTAGTTGGTAAGTTCTATGCATTGACTTTATGTTTTTGATGTGTTATTGTGAAACCTTGATGTTAAATCTCTGTAATATTGATGATTATGATGTTAATTGATTAAGTAGAACCCTAGAGATGACATAAAAATGTTAGGGTTTGAGTTTTGATGACAACAGTTTGCTGACAGATTCGTTCTCATTTATTGATTGGTTTATAACATGGTTTTAAACGACGATTATTGATCGATTCTTGATTCAGGATATAGTATTTTGAGTCTAGTTTCCAGAAAAGTAAAATTTGTAATTTTCAGACAAGTTTTGAATAGTTTTTATGATTTTACAAAAACATGTGTCAAAGCTGATACGGGGAGTTAGATTCTGGTATGTCTTCCCAACATCATAACTCTTTCTTGTAGAGTTAAAATGGGTTTGTTCCAATTCTGGAACTTATAATTATGAATCTAGAAGAAAACCCAATTGTATTTGCACAATCTGGATAAATGAATTGAGAGAACAATAAAACAACTTTTTGTTGCGCAAGCTGTTGAACTGTTGGTACCTATCTGCACTGATTGAATTATTGTGAGTTTTTTTATGCATGATAAAGTATAATAAAAATTGTTTGAGAAACCAAATTCTTATATGCCAGTGTGGTAAATTTTGTATAATTTATCCTTACGTTTTACTTGATGAATAAAATCAGTTGTACATGTCATAATCTGTCTCGTGAACTGAATGATCATAAGTTGAGTTATACGATGAATATTTGGTTTAGTTGCCGTGATATGATGTGTGGATACATGTTAAGACGTTTTGGTACATTTAACATTACTTATTATCACCAACTATTTTTCGTGTCAATATTGTCTTTGTGTGTGAGTCCATACTTGGGTTTTAGAGTCATGTGTTGTTGAACACATTCTCATACCTTAAACACTTGTACTAGGTAACGATTAATGAGTCAAGTGCATCCTTTTGGTTTTGAGGAAAGTATATTACATGTGACACCAGGTGAGTTCATGCATTTTCCTATTTGTTTTCTAGAAAGAAAACACAAAACTATTTTCGTATACTTGTTTTCTAGAAAGAAAACACCAAATATTTTCCTTACTTGTTTTCTGGATTGAAAACACTAAACTATTTTCGTATACATGTTTTCTGAATTGAAAACGCTAAACTATTTTCATATATTTGTTGTCTGGATTGAAAACACAAAACATTTGCCTATACATGTTTTCTGGATTGAAAACACGGACATATACTTGCATCCTGGAGGAAAACACAACAACTTATTTTGGATTTATGTAATTTTCTTATATATCACAAGTGTATACTAGATGCCCTCATATCACTTAAAGTCCTTACATACCTTGAACAGTTAAGATGGGATCGCGGGGAAATTTAAGTAGTACTACTGGGTTTGACAAACCCCACCTGCTAAAACTCGAATGGTGGTCGGACGGGTGTAAATTGTCCTAACATACATGCGCCAGTGTTTGTGATATACCTGGTAAGAAGGCATACAGACAGTCAGCTTCGGTTCAAACGTCTAGTAGCTTGTAAATGGGTTAGCTACCCTGGTATATTTGAAAAGTGCTAAATCGACTTATACATACACTACTTATCCTACGTATAGTATCTGTAATATATATATATATATATACTACTTTTAACTACAACTTATGAACTCACCAACCTCGTGTTAACTCTTGAGTATTTATACTTGCCCAGTTTGCTAGATGTGCTAAGGATCGGGTTTGCATTGCTTATGTTTAGAGTCACACTTGTTGCATGAACTTTTATTTCACATTGTTTACATTTTATGGGTTGTGCATGTTTGAGCACATGAGTTATTGTTTTACTTAACGCTTCCGCAAAACTTTTGAATTGTTTGGTTTATTTTTGTTTTTACCAATTAGTTGGATTAAACTTAAATGGTGTTTTATATAGTTTAAATGATTGTTTGGTATAACGAATGAGCTGGATCCTGGTATGTCACATGCCTCAAGGTAAAACTTCGTTAGTCGAAATTTGAGGTTGTGACAGATTGGTATCAGAGTCATTGGTTATAGTGATTTTGGTTTGTTTTCGATAAACCGGTCTATGACATTTTTAAAGCTCAACTACATTTTTTCAAATGTGTCAACCCATTAGTACATGGTTTTCATGCATTGCACTATATACATACATACATACATACATACATAGCATTCACACACACACTATGTCACTGGTATGCCCACGATAACCATGTCAGCATCCCTAGCTCATAAGATTTCTTTTAGCTTGTTATTTTGCGCCTTGCTTTGCATCTTGATGTGTCTTTTGACGCCACCCTAACTCACAAGAGGCCAGTCTAGCACAGGTGAAAGGTGAGGCGGCATATGAGGTGTCATCACACGGGAGCACCTTGGGTAACACCAACGAATGGTAGTGATTACCAGACTTAGTTAGATATTGAATACATCGATAAAAAGTTCCCTCTTTCCTATGCTTTTGGCATTACCTCATTGACGTTCACTACTTATGTTTATGATATCATCACTATCATATGAAGGCATAATGGAAAGGACATAACACCTCAATGTAAGATAATTGACGAGTACGGTCCAGAACGTAATCGTGAATCTATAGGTACATTGGTGTGACATGGGATTCCATTGTGTTTTCTAAAACAAGTTCTTGGAACTCTAAACTCTGTCATCTACGACGACGAGCCCCAGACTTTCATTGCTGAAATTCTTTTTGTATATCCTGATTAATTATTATAAGTGTTTCCTCGAATTTGTAAACCTCATCAAAACATGATTAAAAAAACCCTCTTGATTGAAAACTTTCCAGAATCTCATGGTTGGACCTTCAACTTTGTCTTGTGCACGGAAATTGAAGAACGCCTTGTAAATTGACAACCTATTTCTTATGCTCTGACTATTAATTCCATTTTGATTCTACTTTTCTGACCTATGTTCAACCCTCAGCCTTACCTGTTTATGCTCTATCGAAACAAACTCTACGATAAGACTTTTTTGGCACGATAATCATGTTGTCTTAAATCCTTAAGCTTTGTTTTAACCGACCTTTATCGTATGGACACCATTTCTGAATAATAGATCATCCTCCTGCAATGACGTTATTTGTGATGAACACATACACACTCTTTCACTTTGTTTTTCCATTTTTCTTTCCCGTGGTACTGAATCTTGATTTGAAATTTCTTTCACATAAGAAATTGTCTCTACACTTGAAGTATCTTATATCGAACATATGATGAATAAATCCATCATGCAACCAACCGGAAAGAACAACCTCTGCCAGAGTAAGGCTCTCCATTTTGGAAACCCTCCTTTGCGTAACCAACCTAACTCGTTAAATCTGTAATTAACGAAGCGCAAGCATCTGGTCAGCAATGCAATTATTCTTATGGATACGACCCTAAACAAGACACCTAAGCTATATCCTTCAGGCTAAAGTTAAGGAACATATTCAGACTATTCTATTTCTTCTTCACTTATAGTTCACATTGGCAGAGTAATGATCGGTGATAGGAGTCACTTGCAATGTTCTATTAGTGTGGTGGGTTAGCAGCGGTACACCCTATATATAAGCACTAACAGTATGCTAGCGGGGGGACTAGAGCCAGATCTTTAACCGACCTTAGCACCTTAAACATGTTTGCTATCACTTTGACCTTGCAAAACCGATACTCGCACCAAAGACCATGAATCTCAAATTTTATAAAGCATCAAAAAGAACATTCATAAAGGAAATTTCTCGACTTTTTATACTACCATGCGCTTTGACTCTTTTATTATCGGTAAACAATCGTTACGGTCTCAAACCATCATAATCTTAATTTCGGGACGAAATTTCTTTTAACAAGGGGATAATGTGACAACCGAGAAATTTTTTTATTGTTTTTAAACATTGGCAACTCTGCCCAAACGTTAGCACACTAACCATAGATGGGATGTCTACTTGCTTTATTTTGATCATACATATAGACGGAAAGCCTACTTAATTTAATTTTGATCATACAACTAGACAGGGAGTCTACTTATTTACTTAGCGGCACCTATCAATTTTCAGGACGAAAATTTTTTTAACAAGGGGATAATGTGACACCCTACACTTTCACGTTAATACCATTAACCCAAACTCCGTAATCTTTCACGTCATGCATAACATTTACACGAGTCAAAAACGATTCACACACATGAGTCTGTCAGTACACGTTGGTGATTAATGTCGAGTTAGATATGTTTAAATAATTCAGATATAATTGTTATTTGTTAGACGATTTTATGTGTTACACTTAGTGTATTATGCTCTCTTCACATGTTATTAGTTATTATATAAAAATAATACCTCAAGAATATGTTTATAATATTATCTATGTGAAATTACATGCTAAATGATTATGTGTTTAGTTCATAGTTTGTTTCATGAAATTGTGATTCATTGCGCGTAATTTGTATGTTTTTAGCTTTTATAAAATAGTTTTAACAATGATATCAACGAGGCTTTATTTTTATTAGTTTGAGTTATTATTTTATTCATAATTATTTGTTATAACCCGACTTGGTGTTACAGTTGCTTATTTATGTCAAAACTCGTTTAATAAGGGACTATTCATGTAAAAGTTGATTAAAACAATATTAAAATAAAAATCCCCAACCCTAATTCCCCCCAAACCATCTATCATCAGCAGCTCACCCTCTCTCACAATTCCAAACCACCAACAAACCCTAATTATCTTCAATTCCACCCCAATTCTTGAAATTGGTGGCGTCTTTGAGTGATTCTCATCATCATAACACTAGTTGGTAAGTTTTATGCATTGACTTTATGTTTTTTATGTGTTATTATGAAACCCTTGATGTTAAATCTCTGTAATATTGATGATTATGATGTTAATTGATTAAGTAGAACCCTAGAGATGACATAAAAATGTTAGGGTTTGAGTTTTGATGACAACAGTTTGCTGACAGATTCATTCTCGTTTATTGATTGGTTTATAACTTGATGTTAAACGACGATTATTGATCGATTCTTGATTTAGGATATAGTATTCTGAGTCTAGTTTCCAGAAAGGTAAAATTTGTAATTTTCGGACAAGTTTTGAATAGTTTTTATGATTTTACAAAACATGTGTCAAAGCGGATACGGGGAGTTAGATTCTGGTATGTCTTCCCAACATCATAACTCTTTCTTGTAGACTTAAAATGGGTTGGTTCCAGTTCTGAAACTTATAATTATGAATCTAGAAGACAACCCAATTGGATTTGCACAATTTTGGATAAATGAATTGAGAGAACAATAAATAACTTTTTGTTGCGCAAACTGTTGAACTGTTGGTACCTATTTGCACTGATTGAATTATTGTGAGTTTTTTTATGCATGATAAAGTATAATAAAAATTGTTTGAGAAATTTAATTCTTATATGCCACTGTGGTAAATTTTGTATAATTTATCCTTACGTTTTACTTGGTGAATAAAATCAGTTTGTACATGTCATAATCTGTCTCATGAACTGAATGATCATAAGTTGAGTTATACGATGAATATTTAGTTTAGTTGCTGTGATATGATGTGTGGATGTTAAGACTTTTTGGTACAGTTGACATTACCTATTATCACCAACTATATTTCGTGTCAATATTGTCTTTGTGTGTGAGTCCATACTTGGGTTTTAGAGTCATGTGTTGTTGAACACATTCTCATACCTTAAACACTTGTACTAGGTAACGATTAGTGAGTCAAGTGCATCCTTTTGGTTTTAAGGAAAGTCTATTACATGTGACACCAGGTGAGTTCATGTATTTTCCTATTTGTTTTCTAGAAAGAAAACACAAAACTATTTTCGTATACTTGTTTTTTAGAAAGAAAACACCAAACATTTTCCTTACTTGTTTTCTGGATTGAAAACACTAAACTATTTTCGTATACATGTTTTCTGGATTGAAAACGCTAAACTATTTTCATATACTTGTTGTCTGGATTGAAAACACAAAACATTTGCCTATACATGTTTTCTGGATTGAAAACACGGACATATACTTGCATCCTGGAGGAAAACACAACAACTTATTTTGGATTTATGTAATTTTCTTATATATCACAAGTGTATACTAGATGCCCTCATATCACTTAAAGTCCTTACATACCTTGAACAGTTAGGATGGGATCGCGGGGAAATTTAAGTAGTACTACTGGGTTTGACAAACCCCACCTGCTAAAACTCGACTGGTGGTCGGACGGGTGTAAATTGTCCTAACATACATGCGCCAGTGTTTGTGATATGCCTGGCAAGAAGACATACAGACAGTTAGCTTCGGTTCAAATTTCTAGTAGCTTGTAAATGGGTTAGCTACCCTGGTATATTTGAAAAGTGCTAAATCTACTTATACATATACTACTTATGCTATGTATACTATCTGTAATATATATACTACTTTTAACTACAACTTATGAACTCACCAACCTCATGTTGACCTTTGAGTATTTATACTTGCCCAGGTTGCTAGATGTGCTAAGGAGCGGGTTTGCATTGCTTATGTTTGGAGTCACACTTGTTGCATGAATTTTTATTTCACATTGTTTACATTTTATGGGTTGTGCATGTTTGAGCACATGGGTTATTGTTTTACTTTAACGCTTCCGCAAAACTTTTGAATTGTTTGGTTTATTTTTGTTTTTACCAATTAGTTGGATTAAACTTAAATGGTGTTTTATATAGTTTAAATGATTGTTTGGTATAACGAATGAGCTGGATGCTGGTATGTCACATGCCTCACGGTAAAACTCCGTTAGTCGAAATTTGAGGGTGTGACAGTTATCGACGTTATGGTGCGCTTTCAAGGCCCATGACGCCCCACTACGGCCACTTCGTTGGGTCTAAGTTTGTTAGCTTGTTTTGTAATTAAAATGTTGAATTAATGTCAAACTTGTTGCTGCAGTTTATTGTCCAAACTCCAAACTGTAGATTTATTATGATGCCTTACGACTAAAAATGTCACATTAATATGTTAAATTTGTTGCTACAGTATGTTGTCGAAGATCAATTGTTTGTAAGGCCTTAGGTGAAAGTCGGGAGTGGAAATAGGGAAGTCGAATATCAAGCACTCGGATCATTTTGAATACATATCATTCAATTGGAGAAAAGTTTGTTGAAGTAGACATAAAGTTTTTTACTAGTTGTGTTGATAACGTTAGAGTTGTCTTGTCTTACCGTTGTTTACAAACTTAAATTATCATATAGATATATTTATGTTGATTTTCAACATGTTGTTTTCGAACTTCAATTACTATATAGGTAGATTTATGTTGGCATGGTGAATCAATTTTAAGATGTATTTTGATTGGTTAGAATGAAAGTTTGGCCATTCAGTAACAACTATTAAGAGTTTTGACTAAACATATTTATTTCATTAAACATGAAATAGTTTAGAGAAGCAAAATAGTCATTCTGCACGATCATACAGAGTTCAAAGTTTATCAATCATTCAAACATCTTACTAATTCAACAGTTAACGACTCAGCACTTGCCAACAGCCGGTAAGGCCATGTGTAGTGGAGGGGCTACAATTGGGGGCGAATTGTGACACATGGCGCCCAGTCAGCATGGAGTGGAAATTTGTTTTTGGGGTGTAATGGTGTAGGGGCTACAAGTTGGGCCCACAGTGTCTTTTTTTATTATTTTCCTTTTATAATTAAACTAATTAAATAAAAACCAATTTATTTAAATAATTAAATAAAAATGCATTAAATTAAAAAATAAATACATAAAACTAAAAAAAACACACGAATAAGAAAAATAAATTATAATAAAAAAACACACCACAACAAAATACATATAAAAATACAAATAAAAAAACTAATCTATTCGTCTTCATCTTCGCCTTCGTCCCCGTCCCCGTCCTCGTTTTCGTCTTCGTCCTCCTCTCCGTCCTCATCTTCGTCCTCAACGGGACGATTATCCCACACGTGTTGAACCAAATCCGCCTTCAGTTGGTTATGTATATCACTTGATGTGAGCTGGTGAATGTTATACGTTCGTTGGTCTTGGGTTGGTTCAGGGAACTGTTCTGGAACACTTCCTGGTATATAGTGTTGACATATTACTTTTCCCTCGTCTTCTAAAATCATATTATGCAATATGATACACGTATACATGGCATCGCTCATTTTTGCCAACGTCCATACACGACAAGGGTTTTTCACATAATGCCAACGTTTTTTTAGAACCCCGAAACACCTCTCGATATCCTTTCTCGCGGACTCTTGCTTCTTCTTAAAATAATCTCTTTTTTCTTCGATAGGGTCTTGAAACGTTTTAACAATGATCGAGTACTCTGGATATATCCCATCTCCCAAATAGTATCCGTGACGATAGAAGGTATCGTTGGCATAAAACGGTAAGACGGGTATGCTACGGCTGATTTAATACTCTAACACGGGTGACACGTTGAGAACGTTTATGTCGTTGTTGGACCTGACTGAGCCGAAGTAGGCTGGCCAAATCCAGAGGTCGTGTGAACAAATGGCTTGAAGACTAACCGTTGGCACTCCATGGTCACCACGAGTGTATTGACCTCGCCATGCGGTTGGACAGTTGGCCCACTCCCAATGCATTTAATCTATACTCCCGATCATGCCTGGAAAAGAATGTTTGCTTTTGTGTACATCATATATGCGAGTCAGGTCGTTTGAAGTAGGAATCCTCAGATAACGACGAGAGTATAATTGTATTATCCCTATACAAATAAATTATTAAACAATATTTATATTAAAAACAATAGTTAATACAAACAATTTAAATATTACCGATGCAAAAATTCTCCAACGCATATCTCGTTGTTTTCTCAGCCATCTTTAAATACTCGTCATTGATATCGGTCGTGTTGCCGTATGCGAGGAAGCGTAGAGCCTAAGTACACTTTTGGATGGCGGAGAATCCTAAATATCCTCTTGCGCTGGGTTTCTGTTGAAAATACTCATACTCCCGCTCCATATCTCCAACGATGCACAAAAATAAACGCTTGGACATCCGAAAACGACGTCGAAACATAGCGTCGTTAAATATAGGTGTGTCGTCGAAGTAGTCTTTCATTAAACGAGCGTTCGCTTGCGTACGATCCCGAAGGATATATGACCGTCTACGTGGTGCCATAGATGGAGCAGAGCCGGACACCATGTTATTGGCGACGGCCCGAACCGCGTTCGTGACCTCTAAATGCTCTTCCGTCACTTATTGATGAATCTGATGAATTCTTCGACTTTCGTTGATTAATTGATCCTAAATCTCGGCAGAGTTCTTGGGGAATCCGGGGAACTCATTGAGTTTGAAGAATTATGAAAATAATAAAAATGATTGGTATTTTTATGTTTGGGTTTATGTATGATAGGTGAAAATGGTTTAATTGGTTTGATATTTATATTAAGTTTTTAAATTAATTTTTTTATATATATAGTCGTTACCAAGTTCAAGGTAACATTATTATTATTATATTATTATTAATCAATCTCGCCGACGACAAACTAATACCGCCCCCGCCCCAGATCGCCCAAATATCGCCCAGGGGGCGGTGTTTGCGCCCTTAGTCACCAAAAATCGCCCAAAACCGACGCCCACTACATATTGCCTAACTATATGTGTAATTGTGTCTAAATAAAAAGAAATAATTCAAATTTAGATCAATTATTATATTATACAAAAAGTAATAATAATTATCCATACGAAATACCCTTTTCGTCTCTCTCAATCTTTTTTTCGTGCCTCGATAACTGCCCTGTCGTTCCTCTTTTCATGAGAAAACAAACACTTTTCCTTTACCACATAATATTCTATATCTATATGTTGGATCTATATCTATATGTCTTTACTCTTCCTCCCTTTTGCTCTGTCTCTTTCAACTAATTACTCCTTGTTGGAATATCCACCGGGACTACATTTTTGACCCTCACATCCCATCCCATTTCTTGATCTGGGTTCATTCATGCCCACCCGGTTTCACCTATTCGACCCGTTTCTTGATCTGGGTCTGGGTCCTTTTATGTTCTCAACATTTTACAAACACACCCTTTTGAGGATTATTGGTAAAGTTTGAATCTTGATGGAGTTTGAATGTTCTTGTAGTTGAAATTAGGGTTTTGGGTTTTGAAAATGGGGGTGGGTTCTGAGTCTGTTGAAGCTAGGGTTTTGAATATGGATAAAGTGAAGGAAAGCAAGAAGAAAGATAGTGATGGTGATGGTGAAGAAACAGGTTGTTGGATTAAGTTTAGGTTATTTGGAAAGTGTATATCTTCAAGGTCTAAAGTTGAAAGCTCCATTAGTGGAAGCAGCACTCAATATGGTACTTTTATAACCTCAAATTTAATAATTGATAATATTATCTTAATTGATTATATTTTTGTTATGTGAGTCTTTGTAAGCTACAATTGAAGACTCGAAAATGGTGACAATTGATCCCAATTTGCAATTTTTTTGGTGTTAAATATAAGTTCTTTAAGCTTAATAGTTTTGCGATCAGTACTACTAGAGTAAGAAAATCTATCAAGATTCAAGAGGTGTTGAAATTGACCAAAATGCCCTTGCTAACCACAATTTTTTGGGCTAAAAATAGAAATGTATCTCATTTGGGAACACAAATAAAGGGAAAGATTGCTTCTTGCTTTAGAATATCGCGTGATTAGTTTATATGCGTAATACCTAGGCTTGTAAACGAACTGAATGAACACGAACGGGTATGTTCGTTTAACATTAACCGAACAAACAATCGAACACAAACAACTACACAAACAGGGTTTTCTTGTTCATGTTTGTTCGTATAGAAAAAGATTGTGTTTGTTCGTTTAATGGGTCATCAACGCTAACTGACACAAATGGACGAACGTAACTGAGGGAACGCCAAATAAAAGTAAAGGTGAACATCAATCAGTTGTGCTTAAAAAAATAATTAAACTAGACTAAATTATAATGGGTGATGTTTTTATTTCATTAAACTAAACTAAACTAAATTTTAACAGACCAAAACCTTTTATTTTAACAGTTATATAAAGGAACTAAGGTAACGAATCTAAAAAACTATAAACTAATGTACATAAGTGAACGTAAATGAGCATACACTCGCAAACATAAAGTAACGAAAGAGACATGTTTTCATGTTCTTCAGTTTAACTAAATGAAAACAAAATTTTATTCATACTTGTTCGTTTTTTAAATAAACGAATTTCCCGTCAAAGAGTTCACTGAACGTTCAGTTCGTTTACAGGCCTAGTAATTCCAGTATATAGACGGTTTAAACTTTAGAGCTTTAGAATGATTAAAGTAAACATGTTTTGTTTAAACGTGCGCTCAAACAAACAAACAAACAAATATTAACTGACTAAGTTTTTTGTTTTTAATTTATGTGAACCAGCTGAAAGTAAGTCAACAAACGATACTAGTACGGGTCAACCCGTTGCTCCAATTGCTTCATCTTCAACTACTAGCAATCGGGAAAGCACTACATCTACTCCAAACATAACACAAGAGCTCAAAATTGCATCTCAACTTAGAAAGTTTAACTTTGTTGAACTTAAATCAGCAACTAGAAACTTTAGACCTGAGAGTCTGCTCGGTGAGGGTGGGTTTGGTTGTGTTTTCAAAGGGTGGATTAATGAGAATGGGACCGCGCCTGTGAAGGCGGGAACGGGTCTAACCGTTGCTGTCAAGACTTTGAACCATGATGGCCTGCAGGGTCACAAAGAATGGCTTGTAAGCATCATTTGATCGTTTACTTTCAACAATTTTGACACGTTTCGGTTTTTGGCAAGTTTTATGTATTAATGATTTGACCTTTTTGGGGATGATATTGAATTTCAGTCTGACGCGTTTATTTATCTTGTTTTTTTGGCAGGCGGAAGTTAACTTTCTTGGTGACCTCTTACATCCAAATTTAGTTAAATTGGTTGGTTATTGCATTGAGGATGATCAAAGGCTGCTTGTTTATGAGTTTATGCCTCGTGGAAGCCTCGAAAATCATCTTTTTAGAAGTACGTACATGTTTGTTCTTCGTTCACACCTGAGCCTGGCAAAACGAGCGGGTCGGGTCGGTGACGGGTCAAAACGGGTGGGTTTGGTTGGGTGATGGGCATGACAGATCAAAACAAGCGGGTAGGGTTGTTTGACGGGTTCAGTGGTTAACAGGCGAGTCAGGTTGAGTGACAGTTCAAAACGTGTACGAGTCATGTCGGGTTGCGTGGTGGGTTAAAACAGTCGGGTTGGGTTGTGTGACTGGTCAACAGTGGGTCGGGTTGGGTTGTGTGACTGGTCAACGGTGGGTCGGGTTGGACGACAGGTTAAAACAGGTTCGGGTCAGGTCGGGTTGGGTTGGGTTGTGTGACTGGTCAAAACGGGTAGGTCGATTTTGTGATGGGTCAAAATAGCTGGGTTGTGTTGAGTGACAAGCCAAAACGGGCTGGTTTGATTCTGTGACGGTCTAACAGGCGGGTCGGGTTGGGTGATGGGTCAAAACAGGTTTGGGCTGGGTCGGGTGAATCACGCCCGCTTAACTAATAATAAAATGTCAATTTTTAATTTGATCAACAGGGTCACTGCCTCTACCATGGGCTTTGAGGATGAAAATTGCACTAGGTGCTGCAAAGGGTCTTGCTTTCCTCCATGAAGAAGCCGAAAGACCCGTCATATATCGTGATTTTAAAACGTCAAATATATTACTTGATGCGGTTTGTGGCTGTACACTAAACTTGTATCTCATTATCCAAGATATTGTAATATAAAGTTGTCATAGTAACAACTGTAACGTGCTGTTTTCAGGACTATAATGCAAAACTATCTGATTTTGGACTTGCGAAAGACGGCCCTGAAGGTGATAAGACCCACGTATCTACTCGGGTGATGGGTACATATGGTTATGCTGCTCCTGAGTATGTGATGACGGGTATGCTTTCTTGCTTCTGTTCCTACCGGGTCTGGGTATTGTCTAAATGAGTTCGGGTCAGTTTCTGGTCAAACCTGCAAATGCGTTTAGCCAAATGGGTGGTGTTTGTGTCAACAAGCGGGTTCGCGAGTTGACCCGTTTAACCCTGGTTTATTCTTTTAAAATGTTTTATGTAATATCTTAAACTAAGGCAAAATTCAAAAGATTAAAAATAAATTGGCAGTTTTTAATAATTCTTTCTTTATTTTTTTGGGTTAAACGGGCCGTGTTCGGGTCAGCCCGTGAATCCTCATGTCATGTTCGGGTCCGTGTTGTGTTATATTTGGGTTTATGTTTGTGTAAACTTTTCGGGTTCATGTCGTGTTTGGGTTTGTGTAAAATTTTTTGGGTATGTGTCAAGTTTGACTTGCCAACACATGAACACGACACATTTAGAAAACCTAGTCAAAATGGGTACATTTTATTTTTATGATATGTAAAAACGGGTGGGATTGACCCACCAACAATTTTTATCCATCCATCTAACATTATGTGACA
This sequence comes from Bidens hawaiensis, assembly GCF_021521415.1. Taxonomy (NCBI): domain Eukaryota; kingdom Viridiplantae; phylum Streptophyta; class Magnoliopsida; order Asterales; family Asteraceae; genus Bidens; species Bidens hawaiensis. The sequence goes on along the minus strand of NW_027492341.1, from coordinate 161,988 downwards.
AATGCCAGGGCATTTGACATCAAAGAGTGATGTTTACAGCTTCGGGGTGGTGTTACTCGAGATGATAACTGGCCGGAGATCAATGGACAAGAACCGGCCCACTGGCGAGCACAACCTTGTGGAATGGGCCAGACCATATCTCGGAGAGAGGAGACGGTTCTACAGGCTAATAGACCCGCGTCTAGAAGGTCGGTTCTCAATAAGAGGTGCACAAAAAGCGGCTCAATTGGCGACCCTTTGTCTTAGCCGTGACCCGAAGGCTAGACCGCTCATGAGTGAGGTTCATGAAGCCTTGAAGCCCTTCCCGGGGCTTAAGGACATGGCGTGTTCGTCTCCTTATTTTCAGACCATTCAGTCAGAGCGAACCGGGAGCAACTTGAGTAGTAGAAGCGGGTCCAAAGGACACCCTGTGAGGAGTTTATTGATTTCCAATTCCCCGTTTCACCAGAATCAAGCTTACCGGTCTCCAAAGCCGGTTGGGTAGGTTTGGTGATGGTGTGATTTTGTAAACTTGTGAAATTGTTGATTGATGATGTTTTGTTTGTGGTATTGGTGAAACCCTTGTTTTGTTTGCATTTTCAATGTATGTTCAAGTGTTTATGGCTGCAGTTTTTTTTTAATTTTTTTTTTCTGTTTGCATCTTCATTGTTTGATTGTGTTAATTATACTTAAAATTCATGAAATTTTGATGGATGGTTTATTTTGATGAAATTTCAAAGGTTTAGAATCAATTAAGACCTATTATATAAATGTGTGTGTGTTAGAATTGTTATCTTTGACAAAAAAAAAAAAAAAAAAAAAAAACAATTATTAACTATTAATGGATCATGTGCGAATAGAACAACTCAACCCGTCAAACTTAAACCATAAATCCGCAAACAAATAGAAGAGGGTTCTAATATTTAATCTACCGTAATGTTTCTATTATGTAAGGTTTACTTAACTAAATAAATTGTTTTTTTCCTACGATTTTAATTCTCTTAATTTTACCGAGCCTAAAAGGAGGGTTTTGGTTTGAAAACTGTAATTAAATAAGGACATCCTTATTGTAGAGACTAAAAACGACTCCTAGGTTTTTCTAGTTTTATAAGTAGTGGTTGAAGCCTATTGTAATTATTAAATATCGTTTAAATTAATTAAATAAAAAGAATAAAAAAAGGAAGAGATATGATGTGCCAATGACCAACCCCTTTGCCCCAAACGCCGTCGTGGAAAAAATTTGCAAGCCAAAAATTGATGAAAACGCCTATATACATAGTGGTGCTTGGACATTTTGAACAACGCCCTATTACAGATGCATTAAGTGGTAAGTTTCTTTTGTTTTTATTGTAACAATAATATAGAAAATGCAACCGGTGCTATATATCTGAGCTTGCTTTTGCTTTTCACTCGGGTTCTAATCTGCCATGTAGCACTTTTATTGCGTTTTTAATTTTTTCATCTGGGCCTGGCCCAGTAAGATCATGTATCTAAGATTGAACACTAACTGCAGGTCTGCAGCTTTTTAATACTTTGTGAAAATAGCAAAGAATGACTGTTTAAAGTATTGGGTACTTTATTATTTTTAATCTACAATCATTCATAAACAAAATTGCATAATCATTATCTTTTCAAATTATTTAAAAAAAATGAAGTATACAAAATAACAACTAAGTTATTACAGATGAGATGGAGTAACTCAATTTCACATTTTCAAATCTTCCCATATATATATAAAACATGAGTCTTAAATTTTAAAAGGTATCAAACTCATCTCTGTTTCTATCTCTATATAATAAAAGAAAAAAGATTCTGACACGACGGGTGTCTTCACCAGAATCCATATTTTTTGAGAATTTCTAAGAATTCAAAATTCTCTCTTTTCTTTCTACTATCATTTTCTTTGTTTCAATCTTTGTCACTTTTATTTATTATCAGAAAATTAGGTCACCGGATTCTTTAAAAGGCGGTGAATCCGGTTGGGAGTTGATCTGATTATATTCTCTTGAAGTCTTCGTCATCGGATATCACCGACAAATCGAGGGTTGACGATCTGGTTTTCGTTCTCAGATCTGGTAAATATCGAACACAATTGATTTTGGTAAATATCGCATCCTCCTATCTCCTTCTCAGATCTGGTTTTCGTTTTCAATTTTTGTTCAAAACCCTAATTTCTCTATTTTCCATAATATGCAGGTGGAGCTTTATTTTCAATAAATCTTTATTTTGTAAGTCCATTCCGATTATTTCGTTGTTAATTTCCCTTTTGTAGTAATTGATATTTATTGAATAAATCTTTATTTTGTACAATATCAATTGTGTTATATTTCCAGTGGTTCTAAAACAACACCAGCTTCTTGTAACATTGCTTTTGTGCAATGCAGCTGTCATGGAGGTAATACTTTCTTCTTTTGATGTTTTTTATTAACTAAACTATTAGATTATTATTCTTATTATTATTTTCACCATATATTTAGCTTTTCTAACAATATTAATGATCTTGGTTTATGTTGCAAACTTTTGGGCTGGTAAATACAAAATAAAACTACTTTATGTCATCATTATTGTATACGGTTAAATGCAGTTCAAAGGGTTCGGGTATTTGGGTTTAAAATGTCAATTTTTCTCAACTGTACAAAATTTTAGATTATTGAAATAGTTCTGCAGCATGTATTACAACATCCACAAATAAACTAATTTATGTCATCATTATTGTTCTATATTTTGCATATTACATTTAACATTTAAATATTTAATGATATTCTGAAAACTTTGATTTTTAGATGTTGATGATCCTCCTTTGAGTTTTGGCTTATCAGCAGAGTGCACTAAAAATATTAAAGGTTTTTCCTACATTCATCTTGTATTTGCTTAATCGTTTATGTAATTAGTGTATGATATTTATTACATTTTTAGAGTACAAGGTGAATAAACTTGATATAGAAGAAAACAAAGTAGCAAAAATGCGTGCTCAACTCTACATGGATCACGGAACAACGATGACAGGTCTTTGGGTACGATACTAATCCTCAAATTGGTTTGAATTATTATAATTGCATATATGATATTTTACCTGCTAATATTTATGTTTGTAGGCTCTTGGCCATGATGTAGGGGTGTTCACGGTCCAGTTTTGATTGTATACATGAAATTAAAGACTAATAATATAGCTATTTATGAAAATTTCGTACAGAAAAGTTCATTTCTAGAAATCTTTAAGCTTTACATTTTATATGTGTACTATTCTTATGTTGATAGCTTTGCTTTTTACTGCATATTGGTCTGTTTTAAATATTGATAACAATTAAAATAAAGAGAGTATAATAAATACATTGTGGGATAGGAATTGAACATGCAGGTTTCATAAACATAAAGTTTTAGTTATAGCCTAATTGTATATTAAGTGTAATATAAAACTTCAAAATATTAAAATTTTATATATAAAGAAAACCCACGGTCTGATCCGGTTTTATACGGCCGGTTTTTGGCATAAACCGCAAACCAAATCGTTCGCTACGGTTTAAAATTATTGAAACCAACCGACCGAAAGTAAAAAAAAAAACCAACCCGATGACCGGTTTTAAACCGAACCGTGAACACCCCTACCATGATGAACCGAACCGTGAACACACCTACCATGATGCCTTCCGCATGTTTTGAATCTTTAAATTCCCTTTTTGTGCATATTAAAATCTCAGCTTATGATAATGGTAAAAGATATGGTGGTTCAAGACCAAGACCTTTGTAATGTATAAACATGTCTAATTTATAATAGACCTTAGTTTTCAACAGTTTTAAAATATCAGGTCACTCTTATTATGAATGATTATGAATGTATATGCTCTTTTAAAATTTGGTTATCTGTATATAAGTGATGAATTTTTTGTTAATATCATTTTCAAAAGTTGTAGATCACTTTCGGAATTCAACTATTTGTTTAGATTTGGGTATCATTTAATTCAACTATTTGTTTAGATTTGGGTATCATTTGTGAATATATGTTTATTGGTTTGTAAAAATTTTGTTTGTAGATTGGTTTGTTAAAACATTTTTTAGGTTAAGAGGTTATGAATATTGATTTTTGCATACAAATCTTTGGTATATATTGTCAATTTGAGATATGTTTCTAGAATTTCTACTAATAGTTTGAAATAACTATAGAAATTATCTGGCTGTTGGATAACATGATGCTCTTATATGTTAGATTGTAGAAAAACATGTATAATTTGATTAAGATGATCCAGTTTAACCATTTAATGTTTTTGTTAACAATAATAATAGGGTCGTATTCTTATGTTTTATTCATCTCAATATATGATATATATTTTGATTGCTTGTATCATAGGTTGTTCTAGATGTTGGCTGTGGTACAGACATCCTCTCAATATTTTGTGCTAATGCAGGAGCAAGACGAGTAACTTTTTTTTCTTTCATTAACTATGTTTTTAACCAGGTTTATGCACTAGGTGCCAGTGTTACAGATTTGTAGGTATATTTTGTCACTTCCAGCCGTTTGGCTAATGTTGCTAATGATATTTGCCTCATATTATAATTTTGTTTACATAACAAATTAGGAAACATGAAAAGGAAGTTGTCAAGGCAAACAAACTTGCTGACATAATCGTTGTTGTACACGAACGTATTGAGGTACATAATTTGTGATTGTAATTTTCAAAATTATTTTATCATCCAAGTTTTGACATCGTACTGTCTACATGCAGCACACTCAAATTGATGTAGAGGTTGATGTTACAGTTTCTATGTGGAATTGTGGATGGGTTATATGCTTCTCTATGAGGTAATCATTATTTTTTTATTCACTTCCCAAATTAATTAACGTTTCCCCGTTATATAAATTTCAATCCATCACGTGCCAAATTTAACGTGTTAACGGGCCATTAATGTATTTCATTAACGGGTCAAAACTTTGGTTTTATTATTACCAAGTTATATTTAACCCGGCTAACGGGTCATTTTTCGTATTTTATTAACGTGTAAAAAGATAAGTTTTATAATTATATGCTCAAATTTATCTTTTTTTTGCTGTGCTTGAATGAGTCAAGAATTTAAGTTTTACTATTGTGGACTCAAATTTAATCCGCAACAAGGATCAATTATAAGGTTGTTTAACGGGCCATATGTCAAAAATTTAGTTTTGTTATTATCAAGTCAAATTTAACTCGACTTATGCTCAACCCTCATATGTATAGGATGACAAAAGGCTTAAAATGCGTCAAAATTAACATTTTAGAAAATTGACCAAACTTTTCAAGAGAAGGTAAGGCCCAAGGACCATAATGAGGTTTAATTGCTTTTCTTATAGCCACTCTTCAAGCTTCTGCTTCTTAACTTCAAGTTCATGCTATAAAAATATTTAAGTTTTACAAATGCAGCGAAAGACAGGACATAAATGGCAAAATTAGATTGATTGGAGTCCACAGTACAAGATGTTAATTTACTCTAGATTGAAGTTCACATTGCAAGTGGGAGAACCTCAAGTACCATGTTTATGTTTTGATTCAGGGTCTAAGGCTATTAAAGCAATAAAGAAATGGGAAAGGACAATCACCTTAAGTTACAAAGTAGGCAATTCGTGATTGTCGGAGGTTGTATGCACGACTATATAACCATATATGTGTGCTAAACAAATCAGTTATTGAGTTTTTTCAGAAGAAAAAATATAATAAAATAGCATACAATATGGTGATGTTTCTTTAGTAAAGAAAATGTGTATATACTTTTATTTGTTTACTTCATTATAAAAAAGAGTAACAAACCTTTTCTCTTATTTCATTGTCTTGTCATATGAAACCTGTTCAAACAAATAAAAATAGACCTTGACATACCGTATTTGCAATATTGTTCTGTATATTGTTCATGAGTCTGTTTACAATTGCTTTTTAGAAATTCCGACTAGGTCTATTTGCCGTATTGTTCTGGACAATCACTATTTAAGGTAATTTAATATTTTATGCTACTATATTTTCTTTAGTGCCTTAATATTTATAAAGTTTATTAAACATAGCTATTAGTTAGTTTGGTTAATAAGAATTTATTTGAAAGTTTCTCATCATATCAAAAATAGCTATTAGTTAGTTTGGTTAATAAGAATTTATTTGAAAGTTTCTCACCCAATTAAAGAAGTATGTTTATTTAATGTTTTTAATGTTACATATGATTTCAAAATTTCAACAGTATATGAGTTTTCTAATAAAGCTTTCAAAGAAATAATTATGACAAGCCTTCTAAATAAATATATCTTACGAACATTTGTGAAAAGGAAGATAAGGACTTCTTCTTGGTGATAGGAACCGAAACATGCCAAAATATTCTAACTTAACTTACTTAGGTACATTTTAATTTGATTTTTCAAATTTCAAAGATCTTATTTTTTTAAACCCGTGTACCACACGGGATATAAGCTAATTGCTTTATATACAACATATAAGCATCAAAAATATAGAAATTATGGGTAGTAAGGTCTTTACTAACAAATATATTACGTAACTTTCATTCTTTCAAAATATATTTAAAACTTTAGTCCCTCAACTTCACTACCTTTTTGTAAAGTTTAATAATAGTTACACATATGACCTCTAATTCAAAACTAACTACCCCATGACTTTTTTAACGATCATAATTTTTTCACACGTTAATATTCTTTAAAAAAAATAAATCATAAAAACGAACATTTTATTCTCTTTAATTAGATTATGATATTGTTATAGTTTTAAAAAGTTAGCATGTTATGCGCTTACCATTTAGAACCGGGTAATAGGCCGAGTCAGGCGAGCTTGGTCATTTGTAAAAGTACTTTAGGGTCGGAATGAGTCGATACAAAAAATGGTTAATTTGGTTCGGGTTCGAGTAAAAAGGGGCCATGTCAGAATGTTGTCGAATCAGAATGGGTTTGGGCCAAAACGGATTGATTTAAAAAAATGATTTATTCCAAATTACTGTATATTTCAGGTTTTCCTTGTTATTTTCGTTACAAGTTACGCGAATACCGTTGTTTACATGTACCGGGGCAAATGAAGTCCAGCACCACGTAACGCACATAACCCAATCTTGGTAAACGATCAACCCAACACCCTACACCGTTAATCGCCATGAGTTACACGCGTGTTGTTGGTTAAGCATGTTTTAATGTCTATAACGTGCATTCCCGTCTGGTTACGTGTGTTGAATCTTCGATTACACGCAACTGGCTTTGCACGAGTTACGCGCCCAATTTCAGGCTACGTGCGCACTGTCATCAGGTGACGTATGTACCGACATGGACTATTCGTTCAATGTAAAGTTGCGCGTGCGCCCCGCTGCATTGCGCGGGCACCCGGCTAGTATATATATATGGAAAGGTTAAAATAAAAATCCATCCAGTTGTGAAAACCCTGGAAACTCTATATTGACCATTGATCTTGATGGATGGATGGTTGAGATTCAATGTCTAAAAGAAATACAATTTTCATATTAAAAAAGAACATTAAAAATGTACAAAGGGGCAAGATAGACATTTTACATTTTCTACTTTATGTCTTCAATCAAACCATCTGTCATTTTTAGAATAAAAACATCCAAAATTCAAAATTCTCTCAAATAATTCACATCAAATAAGTTCATCTTTCTCTCTCATTAATCTTCCAACCATCATCTCAAACCAAACCATCCAAACATCAATCCATACCATTTAACCTCACTAGATCTAATCAATGATTTTTCCGGCGAATCACAAGGTAAATGATTTTTCCGACGAATTATAAGGTACTTACAGTAGGTGAACCCAAACAAGCAGCTTCCGACAACCCAAACAAGGGTTCCGGCCCAAGATGACGACGACATTGAAGGTCTTTGTGTACGACGGTGAGGGTCTTGGCTTACCGGAAACGTGCAACTCGATAGCGGTTTCCGGCCTAAGGTGACGTGGTGGTGAAGGTCTAGGTCATCGAAAAACTAAAACTCGATAGCGGTTTCGGTTCGGATCTAGCCATTTCGTATCAGATCTGGACAAAATTTTGAACAAGATCGGGTCGTTTTAGTTTTTTTTTTAAGATGTTCTTGGAAATTTTGTTTGAATGTATATATTATTTTACAATTTTTGAAATTTGCTATTTTTAGAGTAGAAAGGAGGTTGATTCTTTTTTTATTATTGACCCTTAAAAAGATTCAATTTTTTTTTTTTAATTTTTGTTACGATTCTTGAAGAAATCTTAAATTTTGTACTAAATCTTCATCTTTTTTTGTATTGGAAAAAATAAGATGGTGGGGTGGGGTGGTTTTCAGAGTTTGTACCGGAAAAAAATATTATTCTCCAATTTTTTTAAAAATATAAACCGAAAATCTTTAGATTCAAACTTATTTGGTTTTTGTTGCAATTCTTGAAGAAATCTTGAATTTTGTTATAAATCTTCATCTTATTTTTTACTGGAAAATAAGACAATGGAGTGGGGGTGGTGTTCATAGTTTGTAGTGGAAATATTATTATCCAAGTTTTTTAAAATATATACATACATTTAAAACACATGTTATGCTTGTCTATAAACGTATGTTTTAATATGCAAAACATATGTTACACTTGGCTATAAACATATGTTTTTAACATGCAAAAACATATGTTACACTTGGCTATAAACATATGTTTTTAACATGCAAAAACATATGTTTTTTTTTAACGTATGTTTTAATATGCAAAAACATATGTTACGCTTGTCTATAAACGCATGTTTTAATATGCAAAAACATATGTTTTTTTGTATCAGAATATTAATATTTAAATGAACAATTTTTAATAGTTGTGTAACCCATACATGTGCAAGAGAGAGTGAGAGACGTGCTATACAAAGTTTATGAACATTTAATACAAAAGAGAGTGTGGGAGACAAATATTGTATCTTTAAAAAATCAATTAAATAAATACCATCATTTTAATTATTATTTTTTTCTATATAACCATTATAATGTAAAAGGTTTTAATTTTTTGAATAACCCTTATTAGGAGTTAATTATATTGTGTTAAAGTTAATTCAAAAGAGTGTGGGAGACATGAATTGTACTTTTCAAAAATCAATAAATTCAAAGTCATAAGTTTTACTTTTACATCTTCATTACTTTATGTCACAATTACACTCGCTCTCCTACACACATCCACACATTTTTATGACACACTTTATGTCACCATCACACTTTATGTCATATCACTCACTCTCTCTTGCAAATTGTTTATTTTATGTCACAATCTATCTATCTCTCTCTCTCTCTCTCTTCATTCACAAGCTCCAGTCAACTTTTAAACAAATCTGCATTTTTTGACACTTTTTGAAATCCATCGAATCACAAGTTGATTTTTTAGCAGGTTTCCAATCTGAAAGTAATATAAACATATGTTAATTGTGTAAAAAACATATGTTGGTTGTTTAAAACATATGTTAAATTGTATAAAATACATATGTTTTAAACCAATATGGATTTTTAATTATAAAAAAAATAATAAAAAGTGAAAGTAACACCGGCAGGTTGGAACACATAATACCTTGAAAAAAAAGAAACCCATCAAAAAATTAATAACAATAAAAAAATCTCATATACATAAATTCATACCAAAATACACTCATATGAATTCTTATTAATAAAAATAAAAAATAATGAAAAGCAAAAAATATAATCCTTTAGATCTTGAAGAAGAAAAAAAAAGAGAAACACATAATATCTTGAAAAAAAAAAGAAACCCATCAAAAATTTACCAAATATATATTCAAAAGAAAAAAAAAGGCAAAAGAAGGATAAAAATCTACCAAACATCAAAGGTTTACCAAAAACTAAATCATAGAGCTACCATTACTCAAAGGTAAAAAAGAATCAAAAAAGAAAAAAAAATAAGTAAGAAACAAATCTTCAGATCTTGAAAAACATAAAAATATACCAAATTACAAGTTAACCGGATCCGACTTGCTTACTTTGACCAACCATCGCCGCCATGCCACCGGGTCTCCTCCACTGGAAGAGAACCACTGCAACCATTATTAGCTGGATAGATACATACTCAATTTTGTTCTTGAAGATGGATAAATTTTTGGTTCTTGAAGTAGAAATAGTAGAAAAAAAATGAGAGAAAGAGGAGAGAAACTATTAGGATTATAAGAGAAAACGTGAAAATGAAAAATGAGAGGATGGGATATAAAGTGAAAAATGAAAAAATTGGTGAAATTACATAACTGGCCTTCTCTTTTAAAAATAATTAATCTAATCTGGACATACGTGGCACACTCTAGAACCACACAATTGAGTTTCCAGGGTTTTCGCAACTGGAGTGAGTTTTTTGCATATACTTTCCCTATATATATATATATTAAATTAATTTATTTAAGGGCATACTGAACCGATAACGTAATAAACCACATTGATACCGCCCGTTCCCGTGGCAACGCACGGGTTGATCGCAACTAGTTCAAAATTATCTATACTATATATAATACACCAAACAAGGGCAAATTAAGACACTCATTTTTAAGTAATTTACAACAATTAAAGCATGAGGTACATGTGTTAGTAAGGGTAAACTTGTCTTTTAAATACAATCCATTCAACTTACAAGTTTGGTCCCTCATCTTTAACCATATTATGTTTTTAAATTAAGTTGTAAACTAACTTCTCACCCGTGATTTTTAAACGACTATAGCCTTTTCAAACGTTAATATTTTTATAAAAAAATTACACCATAAAAACGAGAATTTTATTCTCTTTGATTTGGATATGATATTGTTATAATTTTTTTCATTTTAAATAAATTAATATGTTACGTAGGGGTGTTCAGTGTCGGTTTTGATGGTTTTAAGTTAAACTTGTGAGTCCAGCCGTTAATACTGAATTTTTTGTCGTCCAAAACCAAACTCAACCATTGAAAGTTGAAACCAAATCGTTACTAACGATCTGGTTCCAGTTTGGTTCATAGTTTAATCTTTAATAATAAATTTAGTTTAAAATAATTATTAATTTAAATGTACCATCAATTTTAACTAAACACTAACATAATATGATACTTGAGAGGATCATAAATAAAAAATGATAATGTTAGCCACATAAATGGTAAATATTAATGGAAGGTCTAGGATATGAAATAATAACAACAAATATCACAAAATGAATCATACTGCATTTAGGTTAATTTAAGGTTGTATAACCAAGTTATTTGTAATAAAAAGATTATGTTCAATTAAATTTTAATTATATATAATATATATTACAAAACATATCTAATAATTAATAATAAAAAACATTAAAATGCATTCAACATTTACAGTCTAGTCTGGTTTCTTATGGTCGGCTGCCAGTATAAACCGCGAACCAACCATTCACTATGTTTTGAAAATTTTGAAACCGACCAACAAACCGAAAGTAAAAAAAGAAACAGAAAAAAGAAGTCAAACCAATTACATGTTTAAACGATTTCAAGGTTTTAACCGAACCATAAACACTTATATTTGTTACGTGATTAATAAGTTCAAACACCCGCTGCATCGCGCGGGCACCCGTCTAGTCTTAAATATAGAAATAAGTAACTATTTAATTCTCTTTTTTAGCATAAATGAAAAGTTAAAAGTGTTCATCAAGTTCTCTAAACCAAGTCTTTTCAAATTTATTGCAGTATTTAAACTAAAGGAACTAAATATACATGCATACTTAACAAAGGCAATAATACAAATAATGTGACTTGAAATTTTTTTGAAGGCAATAATAATACAAATAATGTAACTTGAAATTTTTTTGAAGGCAATAATAATACAAATAATGTGACTTGAATATTCTAGTAGCTAAACAAACCCGATTGGGTTGAATTAGCTGGCATCAGGTTAACGTCTTTTAATCTTCTTTTTGTTGTGAATGCCAATAGAAGGAGGTTACACGGAAGTTTAAGTTAATGTAGAGCTGTATTTAAAGTTTAAACTTGTTGGTAAGTAAATATTTCTTAGACACGCAAACAAGCCCCTATAATTGTATTAAAGGTACTTGTACACGGTTAAATAAATTGTACGAAATAGAAATCCAGTTTTATTCTTAAAATGTAAGCTTTAAAAACTTGCTTACCATCAAATAAAATTTGAAAATGAAAAACATATGAAACAACTAGCTAGGATTAATGCTTTCACTGGTGTCAAAGATTTTTTGTAAAAAAATTATAGTGATATTCTCCTTAATTATATCCTCATCAACTCTGATACGAATAAACTTTTCACATAGTATATCAGCATAACAAATTAATAATTAGTTAATCAAATTTGGTTGATATAAAAGGAAAAAATCTTAATTCATAAACCAGTATATTTCTAATTTATTTATGCACTTTTAAGCAAGTAAGCAACCTAGGATATTAGATGTCCTTAGTTATACAATTACCAAAAATAATCAAAATATATCCTTGCCAGCTAAAATAAATTATAAACATAATATCATTAACTGAAATTCATATTTTTTCCACATATATATGAAAAACATTATTAGAGCAAAGACCAAATTAAAGACGAAACATGATATATTATAACTAAAATGATCAGATACTTTTTTATAAAACTTAATATCTAAACGATAAGATACTAAAACACATGTATCCAAACATCAAATCAAGATAATCAATAACACAAATCCAAACAATAATAAGGGATTAAGCTAAGCATTTATAAATTTTTCACTGATTTTGAACAAACCAGCCCATACAACGATGACCATTAACGATATGATCATCGGATTGAATCCTGTAATAATATTTGAACCGCTTTTTGGCGGAGAAGGATCTGGAGCAGGAACAAATTCAACCGCATCGACTTTGAGTTTCATTCCACCGTAACAGTAGCCTCCGCTTGCAAGGAAATAGTATGGTTTAGCTTGTTTGAGCTCGAACACATCACGTCCTGCGCCTCTTGTGATGTTAAAGATGAAATCTTTCTCATTGCAGTGTTCATAGCTGGTTTCGTTCACCTCTAACACGTTGTACATGTGCTTATCGTACACGAAATCTGAATAATAACACGAGATTAAAACAATTTCAATTCAGATGATTAATTAATATAAAGTTAATTGTCATCAAAAGAGTCATGTTATAGCTACACCACCCCGTCTTATTTAAATTTTTAAACTATCTGTTAGAACGATCATTTGAACAATATTCAGATGGCCGTTCTAACCATTGGGGAACGAACACACATATATATACATATATATATAGAGAAAAATGTGTTTACAAAGCCAGTCGCCGACGTAGAATTTCTCTTGAAGCGACCAATCGGTATAGTTAAATTAGGTATCCACATACTCTTGCCGCCGACTTGGTGGCGCACCGGATTTCTAGACGTAGCGCATGCTAGCATCGCCATTGTCACCACCACCGCCACCATCGTATTCATGACAACTCCTCCTGATCTTCTCATTGTTCACTAAATCTTAAATTCCAAATACACGGAAAAGAGTGAGTATAAATAGCTGGTGCAAGAAAATTAATATAATGGCAGCTGGCTGGCAGTGTTGAGGGTAAATTGGGAATAGTGAGTGAGAATGGACCAGTGGCGTAAGATAGTATTACTTGTGTTTCAGGCGGCTCATGCAATGCTATACTTTTCGTCTTCTTACCTTTTTGTGTGAAATATCAAGTGTGGAACATGTTATGTACCAGTTAAAGGTCATACATTTGTGATGAGATGAAAAATAAAAGGTCTTGTTTATCTTAAAAGAATATTTAATATTTTTACTTAAATGAAGTAAAAGGAGAAAAATGACCACATGAAAATAATGTTGCAGCTCGTATTTTTTTTTAATTATTATATAGAATATAAGATGCGCATATAAAATGATGGTATGGGATTTATTGAATTTGAAATTGAAGTAGATGCTTATGAAATCTTTTTTTAAATTATTATAATTTTTTAACTATTGTATATGCTAGAAGATTAGTGATTAGTCATATGTATTGGTTTTTTCAAATTTATAAAAATAAAGAAGGATTGCTTACCATGATTTTCTTGAAATCGTTTAAAACTACCCCTAGTAAAATTTCTTCGAAATAAAAAATGTCTAAATATACTAGATTTTGAAAAGGCTATGAGTGACGAACATGCATTTTATTTCAAAACTCGCCACTTAATCCAGTCCAACCTGGCTGTACATCTTGGCTATCGCTGATGCCTAGAGTAAAAAAATTAATAATAATAATAACAGCTATGGATGTCAATCATTTTGACCTAAACCTGTCAGAGAAAGCTTGTATGGCCTTTGGGTGAGAGGTCCAGGGTTCGATTCCTGGCATTGGCGGTATAATGTAAATAGTAGGAGGAAAGCTTGAACACTCAAAAAAAAAAAAAAAAAAAGTTATCAAAAGCTTCAAGTATATAACTACAACTATTTAAAGGGATATTGAGGAAAAAGTTTAAGTCCTATTATTTAAAAGTCGGTTATGTTGTGTTTTTTGTTATTTATCAAAAGCAAAATCTTTGGAAAACATAACTCGACATATATGTAGATTTATTTTTGCTCATTAACTTCGGTTAAAGGTAGGTGGTTGTTGCAAAAAGGAAGAAACTACATATCTAGGTCATGTGAACTTCTTTGACGGTGATAAACATTTTATGTATGAGGTTTTGCTATTCTTGTAAATGAACACATGTTTCTCAAGCGAGAAAGACAACCGAATATACTTGAAACAAGAAAATATATCATGCATAATTTGAAAGATACGAAGTAATTTTGTCATTCATTTGAAAAGAAAAGGGGGAACTTGGTCGGGTAAAACAAATACGGGTGGTGCGTAGAATCATACCACGTTGCACCAAAGATATTCTTTTATCATGGTAGATAAATTTAGTCTTGAAATCATGTATTGCTTACTTAAAATCTAAATCACATGTAAAATACGATTAAAAAGGTTATGTTAGTTTTGATAACTTGAAATTGTACCTTAAGGATTCAAACTAAGGGGTTCCGTTATTAATCGATCAACTTGATTTATTTAAGACAATGTCTAAATTCTGAATTTGATGATCGTTGTGAATCAAATCTAGCTAGTGACGAGGTTTTAGTTGAAAGCTCAAGACAGGTAAAACAGTTAAGAAAACAACATACTACAAAAATGAAGATAGAGACAACTAGGGGTGGTATTTTAAAGACTTTGAATTGTAAACAGAAGCTTAGATATAAATTATTTTAACTTAATTTGGGATATATAGGAAGATATTAAGAAAATAACAGATATGGTAGTTGTATGATCCTGGTTTTGTTTTTAACTCACATCCTATAGATGTATCATTTTCCTGTCTATTTTTATCTGAACTATTTCATAAAACTGTCTCATACAATATAATATGCATGCTACACTACACCATCCTATTACTACAATACATAAGGTGTGACAATTAAGAGTATTGGTGTTTATAAACAAGCCATCTAAACCACAGCACACCCAGTTCAACCAGCTTGGGATTCATACGTTTCGGTTCGATGTTTATAATTGCATTGTAAACATGATTCATCTATCCAACACAATCAAACCCACAGATTAATTTTGAACTTTTTGTTCAAACTAAAACAAGTTCAACACCGTGAATAATAATATTAAAACAAAACAAGTACCAGTTTGGGCAATAAAACCTACCTATCAATTCCAAATAACGACAGTTTCATTTACCATCGGTAATCAAATTCAAAACTGCATCAAACATGGAATAGTAGCAAGTCCCACACTGCAGCAATGGTGACAGCAACAGGGATCAAGAGCGGGCTTAATGTCGATGAGGCACTCTTAGAAGGGGCAGCACGTGGTGGCGGTGGTATCTTGGAGAGGTGCACTTGCATTTTCATGCCACCATAGCAGGACCCTTTGCTGCTAATGAAGTAGCGGTCATGAGTGACGTTGAGTTCCACCACGTCTCTTCCGGCTCCAGTTGTGTAATTGTGAACAGGGTGCTCGGCGTTGCAGGTTTCAAAGTTGGTTTTGTTTACTTCCAGTATGTCGTTTTGGTTTCGGTCATACACGAAATCTGCAAAATGGGAACTATGGTTAAGACCTCAAAAAAGTTTGATGTTTAATATATTACAGGTGATTATATATATATTTTCACATTTAACATGTAGAGTGTTTATGGTAACTTGGCAAAATGGTAAAAAAAATAAATTAATTTGTTTCGGTAATGTCACTCAATCCTTTTTTTTCTACTACTAAAGTTTCATTTGTCTTTGCCCTGTAGTGAAACTTTTTAACTATTTTTAAAATTGAGTCAAATAAATCATATATGAATCATGATTCCTATTTAGTGATTATTTTTCCAATTTGAGTTTAAATTAAACAATTATGAAACCTGGTATT
Source organism: Bidens hawaiensis (assembly GCF_021521415.1). NCBI lineage: Eukaryota > Viridiplantae > Streptophyta > Magnoliopsida > Asterales > Asteraceae > Bidens > Bidens hawaiensis. The sequence continues at coordinate 145,670 of NW_027492341.1, read as the reverse complement.
GTCAACTGAAATTCATTCTTCGCCATTGTGCCATATTGCAGGCTAATTTGAAAAATATAAACATATTAAATAAAAACTATGATAGATACATGTTTCATTTAGGTCATTTAAATATTAAAATTTTTTGAACATTTAATAAAAAATTCACGGGATTGAAATGTGTAAAGAAAGTTGAGTGACTTTAGAGAAACAAAACAACATTGAGCGACTTCTAGTGACAGTTTAGTTTTGGATATCGGTTTGAACCATTCTCTTTTCTCCTTATTTCCATTCATTAATATTAATATAATGCACATACACAAATGCATAATCTAACCATTAAACATCCAAACCACAAAACCCGAGTCATTAAACCGCCAAACCGGTTAAAGTTAAACGAGCTAATTTTCTTCGGTTTGGAGATTTCAGTCGTTTATAAAAGGCACCAATTGGCAGGAGGTACTTAATTTCTGAATGCTAATATCCTCAAGACCTAAACAAAAGCTCTTATATATATATATATATATCCTGATTTTGAAATTATTTTTTCACAGGAAGCAACTGAGATCTACAACAATCCAGGATTCAATAATAAATGTACATACACAATCATAAATCATAAATGTTTTGCACAACGGATCTATTTCCAAATCCAGATCTCAAATGTCCTACCACTACACTAATAAAAACTTCACTTCCACAATTAATAATAAAACCCAATGAACTTAACACCAATTACATATTCAAACAATAGATCTGAGAGAAACAGAATAGAGTACTTACAGAGCCAGTCACCGAAGTAGAATGTTTGATTAGTGGCCCAAAGAGTGTAGTTAACATTGGTAGTCCAGCCCATGTTCCCTCCGACAATGAAGCGTTTCGCTGACACATGTTCCGGTAACATTACGAGGATTAAAGCGGCGGCGCAGAATGCCAAACCCACCGATGTCCGACCCATGGGAGTGTGAGTGTGAGTGTGAGTGTGAGTGTGCGCGTCTCAAGGGTGGGTTTTCTAGACAAAATAATAATAATAATATCAGTAATGCTGTTAGTAATATTATCTGCTTTCATTTTATAACATAAAACGGAGTTCACCCAATTAAATAATAATATTTTATATTGGATGTGTGTATGGGTTTTATATTTGTATATTCTTTTTGGGGGGAAGGTGTTGTGAACGGTTATTTCACAGCGAGAATTAATAAATCAAACTGTTATTGAATTAACCAAATAGCTATTGTCTTAACCGAATGATTACAAGATAAAGATAGAAACCGAAACTAATACAGAACAAGAACTAGAAGAAAGATGGGAGAACAGATTCATAGAGTATGAGATGAGAAGAAGCCAAACATTCTTACAATATTCATTCATCCCCTCAACATTCCCTCTCTTACGCTTATATATCATGTGATGGCTTCCATAGATCCCTTAAGTCATTGGGCTTCTTAACATGAGCTGGTAGGATGGGCCCACTAGTACAGGTCTGGGCTGGTAGGATGAGCCCACTAGCACGGGTCATAACAGAAGGATACACTAGAATAAATAATAGGAACCACATACCGAAGGTGATGTGTGATTGGGTATTATTATGACTCTGTAGTATCATATATAAAGGTATTTTGGAATAAAATGCATACTTGAGAATGGACATCTTTTTAATAAACTAGGTGATATTAAATCTATGTGTTATGACTGGGACCAGATAGATAGTTTGTTATTATTAGTTTATTTAAGAATCAAAGTTATTATTTCAATTTTGTCAGGGATTAAATGATTAAACCTAAAGGATTGAAAATCCCAAATGAGCAAGGTTGAAGGACGGTCGGACTGATGTTAGCGTCGGGCTTTTTAGAGCTCTTCTTTTTGGACGCCTCGGGTTGGGAGCTTGAGGACGCCAGGTTACGTCCCGGGTATGTAATCAGGTTGGGAATTTATTTGGCTATGACAGTATTGTTGGTTCCAACCTTGAAACAACAAATTTTGGGTCGAATTGTGGGATATACGGCGGTGATGATGGACAACGAAAAAAATTGTAATGTTATTCATGAAGCTAAAATGAACTGAGAGTGTATAAACATAATTATTTGTGTCTAGAGTTGGTGAAAATCACTTTTCTACTATTTTCTCTAACATTGCTGTCTAGACCCTAAACACCACCAATAGTGCATTTGATAGCAACAATCGATAATGAAGCTTGAAGTGTTCGACACGCTCAAGCATTGAGCAGAAACAACTTGGACTCAACTAAAAGACTCTTCTTTCTACTTGAAACACACATAATCCAGCCATATAAGAAAATGTAATTAACTTCAATATTTATTCCAAAATTAGTCATTTTACTCATTTCCTACAAAATCAGTTAAATATCAATCAACTTGAATCTCAAATCAATCAAGTCTTCTCAACAAGTAGTCAATCTGTACTTCCTTGGTCAATGGCATGATCCACTCCCCATAAACATCAGCAACCAAGCTCGGGTTTATTTTGTACACCGGTTCTATCGCATCTTCCCCAAACCCAACAATCACTACTTGCCCAAAAGTCTTGGTTTTAGTTTCCACTCTATTCTTAATTGCATCTTCCACAGCCGGGTACGTCAACAAACTCATCAGTTTTTCCCCGTCCTGCAAGCGTAATTGCTATTATACCTCTTGAAAACTGAAATAGTACCGTACAAAAGAGAATGATTCTTACTTGTGCTTTAATGGCAGCTTCATAATCAGCAGGTGAGGCTCGGAATTTGGCTTCGGCGACAAACTTGCCATAGTGGATTCTTTTAGAGAGGGCCTACATAAATGTAATACGACTCGTTTAGTGAATGTAAGAAACAGAAACTAAAGCACATGAGTGCCATATATTTGTTCAAGTGTTTAGTGCATAATAAAGTTACTTTAGAAAATGGATTTTATAATACAAATGCGTGTAGGTAGGGGTGCAACGATGCAATAATGTGTGTAGAAAATGGACTTTATATTAGAGCTCTCTAACAAGCTTGCGGCTCACTCAAGGTAAGCTCTGCTCATTGACACGCTCGTTACGCTGATTTAGCTTGCTTGTTGGCTCATTAAATTTAAGCTCAAACTTTAATTTATATACAGAAATTATATCTCAAATTTTAACATATATTCATTAAGTTTGTATATAAGTAATTATGCTTTTCTTCTAATTATACATATCAGTAAGTGTAAAAATATAAGATTAACCTTTTTAAGAAAAATAAACGAGCTGCTCAATGAGCCACTATCTGGCTCAAGATATTTACAAGCCGGGCTTGAACTCAAAATTTTAGCTCATTAAGATAAACGAACCGAGCCAGACCGGCTTGGTTTGTAAACGATCCAAGCCCAAGCGCAACTCGGCTCAGCTCGTTTACAGCCCTAGTTGATTTGGGTAAAAATACTGCATATGGATTCATTTGGGTCTACTCAAATCAAACAAAGGGTCAATTTGGATCAATACAATCTACACAAGTCAAAATGGATCATCCTGAAAAAACTTGTTCATTTAAAACAAATCCAAACGGGTCAGCACCACCCACGACCATTGTTTTCTCCACCGCCTACTCATGATTTTAGAAAATGAACTTTTATAATGCACAGGCATGGTGGCAATGATCTAAAACTGGCCCGATTATAAACAACAATATAAATGTTACTGCATCCTTTAAAACGTGTACCTGCAAGCAGTTGGAGTCACACGTCGCTGCTGATCCACAATTTCCATCATTTCCTTGTTTTACTAACCTAGGAAGAAGGTCTTTAAAGTATATATCCCAAATTTTGTGGTTAATATTGATATCATTAGCACAAGAATGCGACACCTATCAATAACAACATAAAAAAAATTCAGAAATTTAACTACATACCTTACCTAAACAAAACAATAAACCAGTTATATAGCCCTCGTTACCTTAGGGTACTGCAAAGGCGGTAACATAGGTTCAGGCAACTCATTTGGGAAAAACGGATGCTCATCAGGACTCTTGTATCTTCCAACCTATTAAGAAAGAATTTGTAATGTGACTTATATTAATGCTGATTAACTGATATATTATTTATTATTTACATAATGGTAATGTTACTCTGTGATTTGAAGTTTGAATTACCTGAGCGTAGACCTTTTCGGATTCTTTGAGCATGAACTCAACTAAAGAACCCTGGAAGCCATCCATGAAAAAAGCATCGGGGTCATAGGCGTCCTCGTTGTAACAATACTGAGCGCGCTCCAAAAGACTAAATATAATGCTATCTTCTTGCCTAATTAAAGAGCTTCTAATGCCATCAAGAGGTGAAATAATAAACAAGACTTTGGATAAAATGAGTCAAAATTGTTTACTTTGACCCGGTTGGTACAAATGAATTCATAATCAGCTTAAAATTTTAGAAAATGATTGTTATATATATATATATATATATAAACGAAAAAGTGTTTTATTTTTTAATATATATTGGTAGTGTTTACAATGAAACAAAAGGCAATCGGGCAACAACAAGCTGTGCAACTATCTGTATTTAAATTGCAAACCCCAATCTTTTAAAAAGTTTTGAGTTATAACTTACGTTACTATGCATTGCCTGTTGAGATTGAATTGAAAATAATAAGCCTAAATTTGACATTGTAAACTCCTATGCATTGGATATTGATTAATAGTTGATAGCCATACTTAAATAATAATAATAATAATAATAATAATAATAATAATAATAATAGTTTAAAAAATAAAATGAAAAAGTAGTACCCACCCGAATGAAGTGGCGGATGCCTGCACGCTAAAACGCAAATTAGACATCATTATCATCTGCTGCTGTTGCTTCAAATTCCAATTGTTGTTCCTCCTCGACATGAACATGAAGATGAATGGTGGTGTATAGCAAGATTTAGGTAGTAACAAAGGTGATCTTACTAGTAACCTACCTTCCATTGCAAATTCACCAAATCAGACAGAGAACACACAATAACTACTTTAATGACAAATCAATCAATCAATCTTCACTGTTATGGGTACTACTGTGGGGGTTAGGTAGCCAGTGAGTGAAGAAGAAACAAATCTGGAAGAAAATTAACTTTACGGCTCGGCTTCGGTAACTGTGGGTTAGAGCTAGGGTGTTTACCGTTCAGTTTTTCCGGTTTTTATATCAAACTGTGAATCAAACCGTTATTAACGACTGAATTTAATTTTCCATTCTAATTAACTTATATAGTCTTATTAATACTTGTTTATGGTGGCACAACATATATATATATAATATAATACCCCTTGTTACACTTGGTAGTTATTACTCCGATTCCGGTCGGTGAGGTTTCGGACCTTGTAAGGCAAGGCTTCATGGAGAACTTCGTGTTCTTGATATATATTTATACTTGTATAACTTGTTTATAAATACTAACCATGCTTAACTTCTGCTCATTTTAGTTTATTTACAAGTTTCATGGTTATGGGTATGAGGGTCTATGCTTCGGTTTAACCGTAAATAGCTCTAAACCGTAAACCTTTTGTTAAATACTTGTTTAAACATTTTTAATGTTAGATCTCAGTTTATAAAACCATTTTTTTGAGTTCCATGGTTATGGGTTAGTAGATTCTAAACTCGGTCTTAACCCGAAACTAGATCTGAACCGTAAACCGAACTTTTATTTAAAGACTTTATTATTAACTTTTTGGTTGTAAAACTTAAGTACTTTCATTTGTACATTATTATACAAGTTCTTGGATATTTGGGCATGTGGAAACCATCTATGAACTCATTGTGAGATGGAAACTGAACCAATCCGATTTTTACTCGCTTAAGACACACAAGTGTGTTTTTAGCTACCAAGACTTGTATATTTCTTTAAAAATAGTTTACAAACTGATTTTAATTATTTTCTTAAGTACTTGGAAATGTTAGATCCAACTTGATCTCATAACAAAGTTTGGACCGACAAAACTGAACACTCGCTTAACGTACGTTGTTAGTTCTAAAACAATAGATCTACATACTTGGTTAAGTATTATTGGATTTTTATGAGTTACCTCATAAAATTTAATATTTTGGAAAGTTGACTTTGGGTTTGACCAATTGTCAAGACTCGAACCAACAACCCGAACACTCGTTAAAACCCGTTTTAGTATCTTTATTCCAAAGGGATTTGCATTCTTGCATTTTACCCACCTTATTACTTAAAATAGGTTGAGTAAATATTAAGGTTAGATATTTTAACCTGGTTTCGAGTAAACTTACATTTTAAATGGTTATTATTATTAATTGTAAATAGTTACATTTTAAACCTTGAAACTTTAATTATTTACATTTCTCAACGTTTATTTTACTTAAAGTCTTTCAAGACAACCTTTTTAAATCCGAAACTTCTTTCCTTTTAGGCATTGTTCGTTAAAACCGTCGTTCCGGCAAATCTTCAAATTATCATCTTTCAAGTTTATTACTTGAACGTGAGTACTTTGGGATAAAAGATAATTAGAAAACCTTACACTTCGGGAGAGAACAGTAAGAGTACTTGCCACACATCGTTTGATTAATCATCACATCAATTAGGTTAATCGAATGGATCATAAACCCAAACAAATGATTAAAATCACCAAAGTCTTGTCCTTGCTCTCCAAAAATCGCCTCTAAGGTGTTTTGGGATAAAAGATAATGAAAAGCCACCACAAAAACGAGTAATAAACTAGAAAAAAATTGGCAGTTATGATCTGCACCGTGGCCCACGGTCTCCACCGTGGGTCACGGTGGTCTTGTTGGTGTACTGGAACGTGGCCCACGGTCTCCAACGGGGGTCACGGTAGTCTTCACGGTGGAACAGAGGCCACGGTACGGAGGCCTCTGTCCGTTTTGATAATATTGGACCGTGGCCCACGGTCTCAACTGTGGGTCATGGTGGACTTCAGCCCCATTTTCTTGTTTTCACTTCTTTTGACCATCTCTCGCGTACCCGGTTCCTTAGGTTTCTTCAATACACATCATAGTAGCCCCGGAACCTCCTTTGAACCTACAATTCACCAACAACGCCGTAGTTATCTATTTCCACCAAATAAACCAATTCAAAACATGATTATTACGCCTTTAAATCAATTAAGGGTTGTCCCATGGACCACCCGTCACATTCCCACACTTAAACATTGCTTGCCCTCAAGCAACATCTTGACACAAACTTTCTATTCCATTCAACTTGTATCCACCAATCTTACCACAAAACCGATTCCGTTAAGGTCCCAAGTCATACCCTATTCCTTATTTTTATTGGGTGCACTAGTTTACTTGATGTTCCATTTAAACCAAAGATTTCTAACCAAACCTAACATGCTTTCGGCTTTTACCTATACATAACACGCATTTACACATTAACTTTTCCTTGGTGATCATCCATACATTTATTCTCCAATTTTTTAAAAATATAAACCGAAAATCTTTAGATTCAAACTTATTTGGTTTTTGTTGCAATTCTTGAAGAAATCTTGAATTTTGTTATAAATCTTCATCTTATTTTTTACTGGAAAATAAGACAATGGAGTGGGGGTGGTGTTTATAGTTTGTACTGGAAATATTATTATCCAAGTTTTTTAAAATATATACATACAAATGATTACAATCACCAAAGTCTTGTCCTTGCTCTCCAAAAATCGTCTCTAAGGTGTTTTGGGATAAAAGATAATGAAAAGCCACCACAAAAACGAGTAATAAACTAGAAAAAAATTGGCAGTTATGATCTGCACCGTGGCCCACGGTCTCCACCGTGGGTCACGGTGGTCTTGTTGGTGTACTGGAACGTGGCCCACGGTTTCCAACGGGGGTCACGGTAGTCTTCACGGTGGAACAGAGGCCACGGTACGGTGGCCTCTGTCCGTTTTGATAATATTGGACCGTGGCCCACGGTCTCAACTGTGGGTCATGGTGGACTTCAGCCCCATTTTCATGTTTTCACTTCTTTTGACCATCTCTCGCGTACCCGGTTCCTTAGGTTTCTTCAATACACATCATAGTAGCCCCGGAACCTCCTTTGAACCTACAATTCACCAACAACGCCGTAGTTATCTATTTCCACCAAATAAACCAATTCAAAACATGATTATTACGCCTTTAAATCAATTAAGGGTTGTCTCTTGGACCACCCGTCACATTCCCACACTTAAACATTGCTTGCCTCAAGCAACATCTTGACACAAACTTTCTATTCCATTCAACTTGTATCCACCAACCTTACCACAAAACCGATTCCGTTAAGGTCCCAAGTCATACCGTATTCCTTATTTTTATTGGGTGCACTAGTTTACTTGATGTTCCATTTAAACCAAAGATTTCTAACCAAACCTAACATGCTTTCGGCTTTTACCTATACATAACACGCATTTACACATTAACTTTTCCTTGGTGATCATCCATACATTTATTCTCCAATTTTTTAAAAATATAAACCGAAAATCTTTAGATTCAAACTTATTTGGTTTTTGTTGCAATTCTTGAAGAAATCTTGAATTTTGTTATAAATCTTCATCTTATTTTTTACTGGAAAATAAGACAATGGAGTGGGGGTGGTGTTTATAGTTTGTACAGGAAATATTATTATCCAAGTTTTTTAAAATATATACATACAAATGATTACAATCACCAAAGTCTTGTCATTGCTCTCCAAAAATCGTCTCTAAGGTGTTTTGGGATAAAAGATAATGAAAAGCCACCACAAAAACGAGTAATAAACTAGAAAAAAATTGGCAGTTATGATCTGCACCGTGGCCCACGGTCTCCACCGTGGGTCACGGTGGTCTTGTTGGTGTACTGGAACGTGGCCCACGGTTTCCAACGGGGGTCACGGTAGTCTTCACGGTGGAACAGAGGCCACGGTACGGTGGCCTCTGTCCGTTTTGATAATATTGGACCGTGGCCCACGGTCTCAACTGTGGGTCATGGTGGACTTCAGCCCCATTTTCATGTTTTCACTTCTTTTGACCATCTCTCGCGTACCCGGTTCCTTAGGTTTCTTCAATACACATCATAGTAGCCCCGGAACCTCCTTTGAACCTACAATTCACCAACAACGCCGTAGTTATCTATTTCCACCAAATAAACCAATTCAAAACATGATTATTACGCCTTTAAATCAATTAAGGGTTGTCTCTTGGACCACCCGTCACATTCCCACACTTAAACATTGCTTGCCTCAAGCAACATCTTGACACAAACTTTCTATTCCATTCAACTTGTATCCACCAACCTTACCACAAAACCGATTCCGTTAAGGTCCCAAGTCATACCGTATTCCTTATTTTTATTGGGTGCACTAGTTTACTTGATGTTCCATTTAAACCAAAGATTTCTAACCAAACCTAACATGCTTTCGGCTTTTACCTATACATAACACGCATTTACACATTAACTTTTCCTTGGTGATCATCCATACATTTATTCTCCAATTTTTTAAAAATATAAACCGAAAATCTTTAGATTCAAACTTATTTGGTTTTTGTTGCAATTCTTGAAGAAATCTTGAATTTTGTTATAAATCTTCATCTTATTTTTTACTGGAAAATAAGACAATGGAGTGGGGGTGGTGTTTATAGTTTGTACAGGAAATATTATTATCCAAGTTTTTTAAAATATATACATACAAATGATTACAATCACCAAAGTCTTGTCATTGCTCTCCAAAAATCGTCTCTAAGGTGTTTTGGGATAAAAGATAATGAAAAGCCACCACAAAAACGAGTAATAAACTAGAAAAAAATTGGCAGTTATGATCTGCACCGTGGCCCACGGTCTCCACCGTGGGTCACGGTGGTCTTGTTGGTGTACTGGAACGTGGCCCACGGTCTCCAATGGGGGTCACGGTAGTCTTCACGGTGGAACAGAGGCCACGGTACGGTGGCCTCTGTCCGTTTTGATAATATTGGACCGTGGCCCACGGTCTCAACTGTGGGTCATGGTGGACTTCAGCCCCATTTTCTTGTTTTCACTTCTTTTGACCATCTCTCGCGTACCCGGTTCCTTAGGTTTCTTCAATACACATCATAGTAGCCTCGGAACCTCCTTTGAACCTACAATTCACCAACAACGCCGTAGTTATCTATTTCCACCAAATAAACCAATTCAAAACATGATTATTACGCCTTTAAATCAATTAAGGGTTGTCCCATGGACCACCCGTCACATTCCCACACTTAAACATTGCTTGCCCTCAAGCAACATCTTGACACAAACTTTCTATTCCATTCAACTTGTATCCACCAACCTTAACACAAAACCGATTCCGTTAAGGTCCCAAGTCATACTCTATTCCTTATTTTTATTGGGTGCACTAATTTACTTGATGTTCCATTTAAACCAAAGATTTCTAACCAAACCTAACATGCTTTCGGCTTTTACCTATACATAACACGCATTTACACATTAACTTTTCCTTGGTGATCATCCATACATTTATTCTCCAATTTTTTAAAAATATAAACCGAAAATCTTAAGATTCAAACTTATTTGGTTTTTGTTGCAATTCTTGAAGAAATCTTGAATTTTGTTATAAATCTTCATCTTATTTTTTACTGGAAAATAAGACAATGGAGTGGGGGTGGTGTTTATAGTTTGTACTGGAAATATTATTATCCAAGTTTTTTAAAATATATACATACAAATGATTACAATCACCAAAGTCTTGTCCTTGCTCTCCAAAAATCGTCTCTAAGGTGTTTTGGGATAAAAGATAATGAAAAGCCACCACAAAAACGAGTAATAAACTAGAAAAAAATTGGCAGTTATGATCTGCACCGTGGCCCACGGTCTCCACCGTGGGTCACGGTGGTCTTGTTGGTGTACTGGAACGTGGCCCACGGTCTCCAACGGGGGTCACGGTAGTCTTCACGGTGGAACAGAGGCCACGGTACGGTGGCCTCTGTCCGTTTTGATAATATTGGACCGTGGCCCACGGTCTCAACTGTGGGTCATGGTGGACTTCAGCCCCATTTTCTTGTTTTCACTTCTTTTGACCATCTCTCGCGTACCCGGTTCCTTAGGTTTCTTCAATACACATCATAGTAGCCCCGGAACCTCCTTTGAACCTACAATTCACCAACAACGCCGTAGTTATCTATTTCCACCAAATAAACCAATTCAAAACATGATTATTACGCCTTTAAATCAATTAAGGGTTGTCCCATGGACCACCCGTCACATTCCCACACTTAAACATTGCTTGCCCTCAAGCAACATCTTGACACAAACTTTCTATTCCATTCAACTTGTATCCACCAATCTTACCACAAAACCGATTCCGTTAAGGTCCTAAGTCATACCCTATTCCTTATTTTTATTGGGTGCACTAGTTTACTTGATGTTCCATTTAAACCAAAGATTTCTAACCAAACCTAACATGCTTTCGGCTTTTACCTATACATAACACGCATTTACACATTAACTTTTCCTTGGTGATCATCCATACATTTATTCTCCAATTTTTTAAAAATATAAACCGAAAATCTTTAGATTCAAATTTATTTGGTTTTTGTTGCAATTCTTGAAGAAATCTTGAATTTTGTTATAAATCTTCATCTTATTTTTTACTGGAAAATAAGACAATGGAGTGGGGGTGGTGTTTATAGTTTGTACTGGAAATATTATTATCCAAGTTTTTTAAAATATATACATACGAATGATTACAATCACCAAAGTCTTGTCCTTGCTCTCCAAAAATCGTCTCTAAGGTGTTTTGGGATAAAAGATAATGAAAAGCCACCACAAAAACGAGTAATAAACTAGAAAAAAATTGGCAGTTATGATCTGCACCGTGGCCCACGGTCTCCACCGTGGGTCACGGTGGTCTTGTTGGTGTACTGGAACGTGGCCCACGGTCTCCAACGGGGGTCACGGTAGTCTTCACGGTGGAACAGAGGCCACGGTACGGTGGCCTCTGTCCGTTTTGATAATATTGGACCGTGGCCCACGGTCTCAACTGTGGGTCATGGTGGACTTCAGCCCCATTTTCTTGTTTTCACTTCTTTTGACATCTCTCGCGTACCCGGTTCCTTAGGTTTCTTCAATACACATCATAGTAGCCCCGGAACCTCCTTTGAACCTACAATTCACCAACAACGCCGTAGTTATCTATTTCCACCAAATAAACCAATTCAAAACATGATTATTACGCCTTTAAATCAATTAAGGGTTGTCCCATGGACCACCCGTCACATTCCCACACTTAAACATTGCTTGCCCTCAAGCAACATCTTGACACAAACTTTCTATTCCATTCAACTTGTATCCACAAACTTACCACAAAACCGATTCCGTTAATGTCCCAAGTCATACCCTATTCCTTATTTTTATTGGGTGCACTAGTTTACTTGATGTTCCATTTAAACCAAAGATTTCTAACCAAACCTAACATGCTTTCGGCTTTTACCTATACATAACACGCATTTACACATTAACTTTTCCTTGGTGATCATCCATACATTTATTCTCCAATTTTTTAAAAATATAAACCGAAAATCTTTAGATTCAAACTTATTTGGTTTTTGTTGCAATTCTTGAAGAAATCTTGAATTTTGTTATAAATCTTCATCTTATTTTTTACTGGAAAATAAGACAATGGAGTGGGGGTGGTGTTTATAGTTTGTACTGGAAATATTATTATCCAAGTTTTTTAAAATATATACATACAAATGATTACAATCACCAAAGTCTTGTCCTTGCTCTCCAAAAATCGTCTCTAAGGTGTTTTGGGATAAAAGATAATGAAAAGCCACCACAAAAACGAGTAATAAACTAGAAAAAAATTGGCAGTTATGATCTGCACCGTGGCCCACGGTCTCCACCGTGGGTCACGGTGGTCTTGTTGGTGTACTGGAACGTGGCCCACGGTCTCCAACGGGGGTCACGGTAGTCTTCACGGTGGAACAGAGGCCACGGTACGGTGGCCTCTGTCCGTTTTGATAATATTGGACCGTGGCCCACGGTCTCAACTGTGGGTCATGGTGGACTTCAGCCCCATTTTCTTGTTTTCACTTCTTTTGACCATCTCTCGCGTACCCGGTTCCTTAGGTTTCTTCAATACACATCATAGTAGCCCCGGAACCTCCTTTGAACCTACAATTCACCAACAACGCCGTAGTTATCTATTTCCACCAAATAAACCAATTCAAAACATGATTATTACGCCTTTAAATCAATTAAGGGTTGTCCCATGGACCACCCGTCACATTCCCACACTTAAACATTGCTTGCCCTCAAGCAACATCTTGACACAAACTTTCTATTCCATTCAACTTGTATCCACCAATCTTACCACAAAACCGATTCCGTTAAGGTCCTAAGTCATACCCTATTCCTTATTTTTATTGGGTGCACTAGTTTACTTGATGTTCCATTTAAACCAAAGATTTCTAACCAAACCTAACATGCTTTCGGCTTTTACCTATACATAACACGCATTTACACATTAACTTTTCCTTGGTGATCATCCATACATTTATTCTCCAATTTTTTAAAAATATAAACCGAAAATCTTTAGATTCAAATTTATTTGGTTTTTGTTGCAATTCTTGAAGAAATCTTGAATTTTGTTATAAATCTTCATCTTATTTTTTACTGGAAAATAAGACAATGGAGTGGGGGTGGTGTTTATAGTTTGTACTGGAAATATTATTATCCAAGTTTTTTAAAATATATACATACAAATGATTACAATCACCAAAGTCTTGTCCTTGCTCTCCAAAAATCGTCTCTAAGGTGTTTTGGGATAAAAGATAATGAAAAGCCACCACAAAAACGAGTAATAAACTAGAAAAAAATTGGCAGTTATGATCTGCACCGTGGCCCACGGTCTCCACCGTGGGTCACGGTGGTCTTGTTGGTGTACTGGAACGTGGCCCACGGTCTCCAACGGGGGTCACGGTAGTCTTCACGGTGGAACAGAGGCCACGGTACGGTGGCCTCTGTCCGTTTTGATAATATTGGACCGTGGCCCACGGTCTCAACGTGGGTCATGGTGGACTTCAGCCCCATTTTCTTGTTTTCACTTCTTTTGACATCTCTCGCGTACCCGGTTCCTTAGGTTTCTTCAATACACATCATAGTAGCCCCGGAACCTCCTTTGAACCTACAATTCACCAACAACGCCGTAGTTATCTATTTCCACCAAATAAACCAATTCAAAACATGATTATTACGCCTTTAAATCAATTAAGGGTTGTCCCATGGACCACCCGTCACATTCCCACACTTAAACATTGCTTGCCCTCAAGCAACATCTTGACACAAACTTTCTATTCCATTCAACTTGTATCCACCAATCTTACCACAAAACCGATTCCGTTAATGTCCCAAGTCATACCCTATTCCTTATTTTTATTGGGTGCACTAGTTTACTTGATGTTCCATTTAAACCAAAGATTTCTAACCAAACCTAACATGCTTTCGGCTTTTACCTATACATAACACGCATTTACACATTAACTTTTCCTTGGTGATCATCCATACATTTATTCTCCAATTTTTTAAAAATATAAACCGAAAATCTTTAGATTCAAACTTATTTGGTTTTTGTTGCAATTCTTGAAGAAATCTTGAATTTTGTTATAAATCTTCATCTTATTTTTTACTGGAAAATAAGACAATGGAGTGGGGGTGGTGTTTATAGTTTGTACTGGAAATATTATTATCCAAGTTTTTTAAAATATATACATACAAATGATTACAATCACCAAAGTCTTGTCCTTGCTCTCCAAAAATCGTCTCTAAGGTGTTTTGGGATAAAAGATAATGAAAAGCCACCACAAAAACGAGTAATAAACTAGAAAAAAATTGGCAGTTATGATCTGCACCGTGGCCCACGGTCTCCACCGTGGGTCACGGTGGTCTTGTTGGTGTACTGGAACGTGGCCCACGGTCTCCAACGGGGGTCACGGTAGTCTTCACGGTGGAACAGAGGCCACGGTACGGTGGCCTCTGTCCGTTTTGATAATGTTGGACCGTGGCCCACGGTCTCAACTGTGGGTCATGGTGGACTTCAGCCCCATTTTCTTGTTTTCACTTCTTTTGACCATCTCTCGCATACCCGGTTCCTTAGGTTTCTTCAATATACATCATAGTAGCCCCGGAACCTCCTTTGAACCTACAATTCACCAACAACGCCGTAGTTATCTATTTCCACCAAATAAACCAATTCAAAACATGATTATTACGCCTTTAAATCAATTAAGGGTTGTCCCATGGACCACCCGTCACATTCCCACACTTAAACATTGCTTGCCCTCAAGCAACATCTTGACACAAACTTTCTATTCCATTCAACTTGTATCCACCAATCTTACCACAAAACCGATTCCGTTAAGGTCCCAAGTCATACCGTATTCCTTATTTTTATTGGGTGCACTAGTTTACTTGATGTTCCATTTAAACCAAAGATTTCTAACCAAACCTAACATGCTTTCGGCTTTTACATATACATAACACGCATTTACACATTAACTTTTCCTTGGTGATCATCCATACATTTATTCTCCAATTTTTTAAAAATATAAACCGAAAATCTTTAGATTCAAACTTATTTGGTTTTTGTTGCAATTCTTGAAGAAATCTTGAATTTTGTTATAAATCTTCATCTTATTTTTTACTGGAAAATAAGACAATGGAGTGGGGGTGGTGTTTATAGTTTGTACTGGAAATATTATTATCCAAGTTTTTTAAAATATATACATACAAATGATTACAATCACCAAAGTCTTGTCCTTGCTCTCCAAAAATCGTCTCTATGGTGTTTTGGGATAAAAGATAATGAAAAGCCACCACAAACACGAGTAATAAACTAGAAAAAAGTTTTTTAAATTTTTTTTTCTATTTTTCTGATTTTTTAATTTTTTTAATTCCAATTGAAACAAAAACAAACGAAAATTTTCCTAATCCCCCCACTTGGGATACATTGTCCCCAATGTACGGTTTTAAGAAAAAAATAAAACAAACCACTTGTTAAACACAACCTTCTTTTCAACACATTCCCATAATACTTAATCAAAAGTATTTTGTCTACCACCCATCCACCCAAAAACACATAAAGACAAAAAAATAACAACTATACAGTAATATACAGAATAGTATTCACCTGGCATCATGCGGCTCGATCAGTTGTAAGGCAGGTGTGCCCGCCCGAAACTAGATGTCATGAAGTCTGAAAACTGGCCAAAATTAAACGCCCCGCCGCCGCCGCTGCTTCCTTCTCCTCGTGGTGGTGGTGGTGGTGCCATTGACTGCATTGGGCTCACCCACATTGAATGATGAAGTGGTGGTTCGGGATATCGTACCGAACCGTCATACAGAGGTAAAGCCGTATAATCTATGATTTGCGGATCCGGTACAACCGCTTCACCTGCATGCCATTGATCATGCATCCTCTAACTACGATCATCCAAGTACCTCATGTTCATATCATGTTCCCGCCCATAAGCATTGGCACGGTTCCACATCTCCAAACGGTCGTGCCTCTCTTTTTCGGCCCGTTTAGCATAGGCCCCCATAAAAGTCTGATGGTCGAATAATGCGCGTGACTCATCCGACCAATTCTCATACGTGGAAGGCCTATGCCTCTCCACCACCTCATTCATGGACCCCACATGGGTCCAATTATTACCATATGAATTAAAACCATCCGAATAATCCCAACCCCCGTGTTGGGAACTGCTACCATCGCCAACATCCATGTAATCGGGCTCACCTAACTCTTCCACATGTTCTCTCTCATCATCCTCCTCCACTACAACATCCTCTCTTACTACATTCCATCTTACCTTATCACTCACAAACACGTGATGCCTATCGGTTCGTGTGTAATTCCAACCCGGCAAATCCGACAACTTAAACTCCTTGAACACCTTGGTTATTCCCACCGACTCGTCAGTTATCACACCATGATTCTTTAGCAATGATGTGATCAGTCGATAATGCGGAATTTACTTCCGCTTGTTACTTTCTCGACTGTTCCAAATGTTGTGCATTAATAAATATCGGAAAGAAATGAGAGCCTTTTCACACATCAATGCGTACAAAACTGGAATATCACTGTTCCTCACTACCGAAATGTCCCCCCGATGGGGCACCACATTGTATAAGCAAATGGACATCAACAACTTCGCCTCAATCTTCAGAGATTTTATCCTAATCTAATCACTAAAACCTTCTCTTGCTTTAACCACCTTTGTTAGCATGTTGTACCATTGGGGGTGCTTGTCGGGTCATTCAAACAAATCTTTGACAGAAGGGTAAATATATGAGTTGCTTGGTTTACTGTCAAATAACGCGATCTGATTGAATGTGTCAAAGGACATCACGACTTCCTGTCCGCCCACTGTTCCAATTAATTTCATATCATGTCCCTTCTTGTAGGGAGGACATCTCAAAGTGGACACCCATTCTTCAATTTCTCTATCATACAAGGTGTTACTTTCCTCATCGTAACACTTAAGGGCTACTTCCCAACCCAAAGCTTCAAATTTGTCAACTATCCCAAAAGCCTCAAAACCGGGATCGTTTACCTCCTTCTCACACATATATCCTTCAATTCGTTTATGCAACGTGGCCATTTTATCAATGAACAGCTCTGGTTGCCATTCCAACGCGTACTTTGACAATTCCCCACCTCTCCAAGTGGGGTTTACCGTTTGTACTTGCACAATTGCTTTCTCTTCCTGCATTCTTTGCCTCTTTAATTGGGCTGCTCAACCGCTAGAAGTTGATGCCTTTGACTTTCCTTTATCTGAAGTTCTACCCATCTACACACAACAAACAACCAATTTTAGTCAACATACACCTCCCCACACTTTCTTGTTACTATGGTTGTGGATAATCACTTGTTAATCAATTGACCAAAATTTTCAACATTTGCTTTAACATATAATTTCCAATCAATATAACAAACATATTTTTGTAACAATTATCTACTATCCACAACCATACCATATAATCATTATACTCATTACTCAAACAAGCAAGTGGGTTCATAGAAACAATCATGACAAACTTACAACTTCAATACAGTATACCATCAATAATGAAAAGAGATTCCATACCTTAGTGTTGTAGAAGATGTAGATGAAGAAAGCTTCAAACTAAACCAAAAAAACCCAAAACTTTTCGGACTTGTTTGTCCAAAATCGACCAAAAAAACAGAGGATTCTTTCAAATGCAATGATATAATTGAAATCCTTGTGAAATTCTAGCCAATTTAGACCTAAAAATCGGTTTAATTGATGGAGATATGAGGAAGTTATGAATGCTTGAAGATTGGGGGTTAGGGTTTGTAGAGATGATTGTGAGGAAGAAGAAAGTGAAAATTGGTGAAAATAATGATGTTAGGTAAATTGTGTGGTGTAGAATTGTTTTGAAAATTGATTTTTATTGTTTTATTAAACAACAAACCCGATCCCTCTAGTCTGTCACCGCTGGACCGTGGCCCACGGTCTAAACCGTGGGTCACGGCTGCATCAAGTTGTTTGCTGGTTCGAAGTGGACCGTGGCCCACGGTCCACACCGTGGGTCACGGTTGAGTTGTGTCAAAAACGAACAGAGGGCACCGTACCGTGGTGTCCCTCTTCACCGTGTCACACGGTAACCACCGTGGGCCACGGTCCAAACCGTGGTCCACGGTTCACTCTAATATTTATTTATTTATTTATTTATTTTTAAAAAACTAAGAGAAACTAAATAAAAACAAAAATGATTAACAACTTATTTACCAAAAATTAAAATTCAAAATTACCCTACCCCCCATGAAAAACCCGAGTTGTCCCCAACACGGTAAAGAAAATCATATAAACTTCCCCACACTTGACTTTGACAAACTCCAAAACGAGGAAGGTAATTTTTAAAACCAATTTTTAATATAAACTAAATTAACCTTTACTAAAATATACAACATATCTTGGCCCTTTAATTCGTTTCCTCATCCGGTGAGCGTAATAAATAACTCACCCAGTCCACATCGAGCATATTGATGTCCTTTCCTTCCAATTAAGGTTTAAGTCTTTGACCGTTCACCACTTGTTTTGTTTGCTCTTGAACATATTCTATCTCCACATCACCAAACTGTCCCACTTTTGCAATGACATATGGGCCCATCCACTGGCTCTTTAACTTACCCGAAAATAACTTTATCCTTGAATTATACAACCACACCTTTTGACCCACTTCAAAAGTCTTTTTTCTCAACTTTGCATCATGGACCTTTTTTAGTTTATCTTTGTATGCGGAAGCACATTCATAAGCTTCATCCCGGATTTCCTCAATCTCATTCAACTTCAACTTTCTCAATTCACCCGCTTCCTTATAATCCACGTTGACATTCTTGATCGCCCAAAATGCCTTATGTGCCAAATCCATTGGTAAATGACACCCTTTCCCATAAACTAACCGATAAGGAGTTGTGCCAATAGGAGTTTTGTAGGCGGTCCGATATGCCCAGAATGCATCGTTTAACTTAGAAGACCAATCCTTTCTATCAACCCGCACCGTCTTCATCAAGATTTCTTTAATTTGGTGATTGGACACTTCAACTTGTCCACTAGTTTGCGGATGATAAGGAGTAGCAATTCGGTGGTTCACATCATATCTCTTTAAAAGCTTTCCAAAGTTGAAATTCTTGAAATGTGACCCACCATCACTAATAATAACGCGCGGAATGCCAAATCGAGCAAAGATATTGGATTGAAAGAATTTGCAAACTACCAAACGGTCATTGGTTCTTGTTGCTAACGCTTCTACCCACTTGGACACATAATCAACCGCAACCAAGATATATAAAAATCCATTCGAGTTTGGAAACGGGCCCATAAAGTCAATTCCCCATACATCGAAAATCTCTAAAACCAAAATCGGTTGCAATGGCATTTCATCCCGTTTCGAGGTACTACCTAACTTTTTGGCAATTCAAACAATGTCGGGCATACTCACTTGCATCTTTAAAAGTGGTGGACCAATAAAACCCACATTGGAGCACCTGGTAACCCATATTTTGACCGCTAAAATGACCTCGGCACGCCGATGCATGTGCATGATTCAAAACCTCCCACACATCGGAATCGGGAATGCATCTCCTTATCACTTGATCCGAACCAATCTTGAACAAATCCGGTTCATCCCAGATATATTGTTTCACTTGGGCCATGAACTGTTGTCTTCTCTTCTTCACCCAATGACTTGGAATAGACCCCGTTGCTAAATATTTCACAAAGTGGGCATACCACGGAGCGGTCGATACGGTTAACAATTGTTCATTGGGAAACCGTTCGTTTATCTCTATCGAATCGTCAATACATTCAAGTGGAATCCGAGGCAAGTGATCCGCCACTACATTCTCACAACCTTTCTTGTCACGGATTTCAAGATCGAATTCTTGCAACAATAACACCCATCGAATCAAACGCGGTTTCACGTCTTTCTTTTCCATCAAATACCTGACCGCACTATGATACAAGTACACCAAAACTTTACTTCCCAAAATATACGACCGAAATTTATCCAAGGCGTACACCACCGCAAGTAACTCTTTTTCGGTAGTGGTGTAATTTAATTGCGCCTCGGATAAAGTTTTGCTTGCAAAGTATATTACCACCGGCTTCTTCTCTACTCGTTGACCCAATACCTCTCCAACTGTGCTATCACTAGCATCACACATGATCTCAAACGGGCTTGACCAATCCGGTGATTGTAGAATGGGTGCTTGTACCAACTTCTCCTTCAAACTGTCAAAAGCTTGCAAACATTCATCAGTAAACTCAAAGGGGACATCCTTCAATAAGAGATTACATAAAGGTTTTGAAATTGCACTAAAACCTTTATTGAATCTCCTATAAAATCCGGCATGTCCCAAAAACGATCTCACCCCTTTAACATATTTCGGGGGTGGTGAAGATGAAATTACTTTTATTTTAGCTTGGTCAACTTCCATTCCCCTACTTGAAACCACATGACCCAACACAATGCCCTCTTGCACCATGAAGTGACTTTTCAACACCAAGTTTGTCTCAACACATCGTTTTAAAACTTTTTCTAAATCATCGAGACACGACTCGAAAGTTGAGCCAAAAATAGAAAAACGTATATGAAAACTTCAAGTGATTCCCCGAACATGTCAGAAAAGATGTTCTTCATGCATCTTTGAAAGGTAGCCGGGGCATTACACAATCCAAATGGCATTCGCCTAAAGGCAAAAGTACCATATGGACATGTGAAGGTGGTCTTATGTTGATCATCGGGATGAATTGCAATTTGATTGTAACCCGAATATCCATCCAAAAACTATTTGGTCAATGAATGGTAGTGGAAAATGGTCTTTTGAGGTTTCATTATTTAATTTTCTATAATCGGTGCACACTCGCCACCCGGTTACCGGTCGGGTGGCGATTTGTTCACCATTATCACCTTTTATTACCTGGATGCCGGCTTTCTTGGGCACTACCTGTGTCAGGCTCACCCATGCACTGTCTGAAATGGGATAAATGATCCCCGCATCCAACCATTTGATAACCTCCTTTTTCACTACTTATCGCAAATTCTGGTTCAACCATCTTTGAGTCTCCCTTGTGGGTTAGCCTCCTCATCAGTAATTATTTTATGCATAACAATGGAAGGACTAATACCCTTTAAATCTGCCAACGTCCATCCAATAGCAGCCTTATGTGCTCCCAACACTTTTACCAACGCCCTCTCTTGTTCTTCCTCCAAGTTAGAAGCAATGATAACCGGAAGAGTTTCATTCTCCCCTAAAAATGCATACTTCAAGTGAATTGGGAGTTCCTTCAATTAAACCTTTGGTGGACACTCCAAAGACGGCTTTGTGTCCGAATTGATCTCCGTTGGCAAATTCTCAGATTGATGTGTCCATGGTGGCCTTCCCTCTTGCATAGCTAAGACATCCTGTTTTTGTTCTTCCATCCCCAAAGCACACAAGTGTACCTGTTCAGAATCATCACAAATACAAGCTTCTACACAATATTCATCATATTCATGAGGAATACAATGGTCCACCAAATCTGCCATAAAACATTCTTCACCACTCAAAGAATTAGAAATGTTAGTAAAAACATTAAGGCGCATTTTACGATTACCAAACGCCATGTCAACGGTACCAAATCTGCAATCAATGATTGCAAGAACAGTGTTCAAAAATGGTCGACCTAAGATAACATTTTGTTGTTGACTTGGGTCACCCAAAGAATAGTCTAACACCAAAAAGTCCACAGGATAGTAAAAATCCTCCACTTTCACAATAACATCCCGTACGATTCCACGGGGAAGTTTATGAGACAAATCTGCCAATACAACCGTGGTCTCAACACGTTTTAAAGAACCAAAGTCATATTGGTCATATAAACCCCCCGGAGAATGCTTACTCCAGCCCCAAGATCTACTAACGCCCTAGACATTTGAAAATCGCCTACTTGAATATTAATTAAAGGTGTTCCCGGATCTTGAAGCTTAGGAGGAAGATCTCCTTTTAAAACCGCACTTACCCGCTCAGTTAAATCCACTCGTTTAGGCACTTTTTGTTGCCTCTTTTGGGTGCATAGATCTTTTAAAAACTTAGCATACGCGGGCACTTGTTTTATCACCTCAAGTAAAGGTAAATTTACCTTTACTTGCTTAAAAACTTCCCACATCTCTTCTTTTTGAGGACCCATTCTAGAAATGATGTTTTTCTTACCCAGGTCGAGTAAAGCCGAGGGAAATGGGACCACAATTGGTTCCACTTCCTTATTTTTATCATTTAAATTTGAAGTTTGACCTGGATTTTGTAACGGTTTTTCAAATGTGACATGTTTAGTGGGTTTATTTGTTACAATTTCATCATCACTTTCATTACCCGTAATATCCTCAACTTCCCCATCAACCACACTCGGTGATAAATTTTTTTTTATATTCTTTACCACTTCTTAAAACACTAACGTGGTTAATAGGAACATTGCGAGAAGAGTTATGAGAAGGATTTACCTTTGTGTCGCTTGGTAATTGACTTTTATTCTTCTTCAAGTCGGACACCTCAGTTGCGAGTTGACCCATTTGTGTGGTCAACGATTGGATGGCTTTATCTCTTACTTCATCCTTTTGCATTCTAACCTCACCAAGTTGATTTATTCGTTGCATGTCTTGTTGCATCAACTTCAACATGTCCATAACGTCATTTCCACTCGATGAACTTTGAGCCGTTGACCCCCCTTGACCGCCACCCCCTTGACCTTGCAACCCTTGATTGTTCCGCCATGATAATTACCTTGGTTATTATACTGTTGGCGAGGGACATAATTGCCTTGATTTCCTTTTCCATATCGAAAATTCGGGTGATTTCTCAACCCGGGGTGGTAGGTGTTGGAGTTCATGTTGTAATTCCTACCACCTCCCCCTTGCAGTGCATTCACCTCTTCCACCGGTGCTTAACCTACCCCACACACCTCCGAAGCATGACCCAACTCGTTACAATTTGTACAAACATCAATTACTTGATTAGTGGTTTGTACATTTCCTTCTTCCACGGCTTGCACTTGTGGTCTACCAACCGCCGGTCTTGCTCTTCGTCCTGTTTGAGCCTTTCTCTTTGATGTAACCGCCATTTGTTCCAAATACGCCCAATCATCTTGTTCATAATTGGTACCAAATGTACCATTAGTGATCGACCGCAAATCCCGTTCATCCTCCATACTCAACCCTTCATGAAACGCATTCAATAACTCCCAAAGAGCAATACCATGATGAGGACAATTCTTGATCATCATGTTAAACCTCTCGAATGCTTCATGAAACATTTCCCCCATTTGTTGTTGGAAGGTTCTCAAACTTCTTCTCGCATCATTGGTCTTTTGGGCCGTGTAAAATTCTTCCAAAAATCTTTGTTGCATCTCGGCCCAAGAATAAATAGACGCGGAAGGCAAAGTGTAAAACCATCTCTTTGCCTTGTCTTCCAATGAAAACTG
Source organism: Bidens hawaiensis (assembly GCF_021521415.1). Lineage (NCBI taxonomy): Eukaryota > Viridiplantae > Streptophyta > Magnoliopsida > Asterales > Asteraceae > Bidens > Bidens hawaiensis. Next base: position 121,753 of record NW_027492341.1, on the reverse strand, counting down.
AAATAAAACCAACTTTACCTCATCCGATGTAAAACCTTGACCCCCTTATGTTGCAAATGGAATCATATGCCTCCAAGTGGAAGTAAGGTTCCTCCGTTGCTAGACCTTTATACTTCGGAAGACTTTGAAGGGAATTGGTTCTTAATTCAAATGTCATTCCTTGATGATTGAGAGGGATAACCACCGGAGACAAATTATTAGTAGTTATGGGTCGGAAATGGGCTTCAATCCCCCTAACCATCTCTCTTGTGTGCCTTCTTGGTACCCCCATTGGTACTCTTGGTTGACTCATTTGCCTATAAACGGGCCTTGGCTGCACATATTGTTGTTGGAACTGTGGTTGGGGTATTTGTTGTTGAAATTGTGGATCTTGAGGTTGCCCTTGCGGTTGTTGAATAATTGGTGGCGGCAGAACTTGATTAACAACAACCGGTGGTTGCTGTTGAGCTTGTTGAACTGGTGGTTGAGCTTGTTAAACAACCGGCGGTGGTTGTTGTTGAATAACCGGCGGTGGTTGTTGCCATTGACCATAAGCCAAATTTCCCGGATTTACCCTTTGACTTCATCACCTCCCATGTAGTGACCTTCCACTTCATACCCTTCAAATTCACTGTCAAACCCATATCCGTATCCGTCACCTTGTGTTCTTGAATGTTGCATAAACGGTTGGGGTTGGTATTGGTAGTTTGATTGTGATTGTTGAAAGGGTGGTGGTTGATATTGTTGAGATGATGATGACGCACCAAAGTTAGGAAAAAGGTTGGTAATAGGTGGCAATGTGGATGATGTTGAGTAGGTGTATTGAGCAGCTATGGGTTCGGTTGTGGGTGGTGGTTGGAGTTCACTTGATGCTGTAGGTATATTAGTAGTAATCGGTGGAGGTGGATTTGGTGGAGGTGTAGTCGGGATTGTTTGACCCGAAGTGAGAACTGGTGAATCCATGTTGTGTGATACGGTTGGAGAACCAAGAAGCTTATTCTCCCTAAGTAAGACTCGGTTTCTTCGAAGTGTTCTGTCAATCTCGGGATCAATAACTAGCGGTGATGACCTGTTAGAGCTTCTAGTATGCATACACCTGTAGGTACCTGCACACTAACACAACCAGCGTAAACCCGAAAATAACGGACTAAAACTACTAAAGCTACACACGTTGCGCACTACTCCCCGGCAACGGCGCCAAAATTTGACGTGAAGTCGAAGACTCACTCAAAAATAAACCAAATACAACTAAATAGATAGCGGTAAGTGGGTATCGAACACAGGGAGTTTGTGGAAAATGCGTTACTGAGTAGCTACAAAATTAATCTAAATTAATCTAAGTGCAAAATGTAAATTCAATGATTTGGTTGTTTGATTTTGATTAACAAAATTAACTAAAACAATAAATGAGTTTTAAACAATATAAGGAAGAATGCTCTCTCCCGATTTCAGATTTTCCATGTTAATAAAGTTAATGTTTACTTGTGAGGTGAACTACACAATTATAATTCATGAAAATGCGTTTGGATGTGTTAAGCGAGGACTAAGTACTTGGATTACTAAAACGCAAGGTTGTCACTCAATAATCAGTTTAGTATTGCTAACCCTAATTCTCTTCTACTAAATCTCGATTGCCTATGGCACCAAGAACGGATAGTCAAGAACACGAATTATCCCATACTAACAATTACAAAACAAACACGCAATCACCATAGCACAATAATCAAATGATCACAATCCTATCTCACCAATAACATAAAAGATTAACAAATATCCAATTAGAAAACCTTACAATTCGGGAGAGAACAATAAGAGTACTAGCCACACATCGTTTGATTAATCATCACATCAATTAGGTTAATCGAACGGATCATAAACCCAAACAAATGATTACAATCACCAAAGTCTTGTCCTTGCTCTCCAAAAATCGTCTCTAAGGTGTTTTGGGATAAAAGATAATGAAAAGCCACCACAAAAATGAGTAATAAACTAGAAAAAAATTGGCAGTTACGATCTGGACCATGGCCCACGGTCTCCACCATGGGTCACGTTGGTATTGTTGGTGTACTGGAACGTGGCCCACGGTCTCCACCGTGGGTCATGGTGGTCTTCACGGTGAAACAGAGGCCACGGTACGGTGGCCTCTGTCCGTTTTGATAATATTGGACTGTGGCCCACGGTCTCAATCGTGGGTCATGGTGGACTTCAGCCCCATTTTCTTGTTTTCATTTCATTTGACCATCTCTCGCGTACCTAGTTCCTTAGGTTTCTTCAATATACATCATAGTAGCCCCGGAACCTCCTTTGAACCTACAATTCACCAACAACGCCGTAGTTAACTGTAAGGCCCCGAACCCGGTAGCCCTACTTTCGCGTCGGATTTACTCATAAACACAGTTCTTACAAATCAGATTTCATCAAAACTTTCGCGGAATATAAAAACTTTCTTAAAACATTTCATATCAAAACACGTCTTGTCTTAAAACATCATTTTGCCTTTCAAAATAAACGAAACATTAAACTTAAACATCTTGAGTCTTCCGATGCCAGCCTCTTATTCAGTGCCACGTGTCTCCTCAAGCGAGATGCCTCCTCCTACTCACCTGCGTGCATACTAAAAGTCAGCTACGCTGAGTGAGTTCTAGTTAATCATACACTATACAATACACATAAACTTATATTCTTTCATTCATACTTTCCTACTTTCATACTTTCTTTTATATTAACTTACTTTCATATCTTACGTTATAAAGAGCATTACGCCCTACATTCCTCGAGTATTATTAGGGCTCGGTACCCTCCTTCCTCGAGTATTATTAGGGCTCGGTACCCTCCTTCCTCGAGTATTATTAGGGCTCGGTACCCTCCTTCCTCGAGTATTATTAGGGCTCAGTACCCTCTTTCCTCGAGTATTATTAGGGCTCGGTCCCTCTTTCCTCGAATATTAGTAGGGTTCGGTTCCCTAGTTCTCGAATATTAGTAGGGTTCGATTCCCTCTTCGTTACCATTCAACCATCCTTTCATTCTTTTATTAACTTTATCACATTCATACACATAAGCATACATATCATACTTACCTTATACTTAGCGTTACAACCTGACAGTACGTGCAATATCCGAAGATCGTTCACGTACCATCAAGCAATCATTCATACATATCACATCATTCACATAAGGCATACACTTATCTCTTAGGATAAGCGTATTAACAAACATATCGAGTATGCACACAGCCCCGAAAACATAACACATAAATGGGGCTAAAAACTCACCTGAACACGGTTACGTTCACCGTTAATCGTAATCCCTTTCCTCAGTTGTGCACGGCTGACTGTATAACAAGTATACATATCAATTAACTATCACTACTTATATCATCTTTCTAGTCTTAATTACTACCCACAACGAACAGGGGTCCAGGGGCAGCGCCCCTGGCAGTGGGGTCAAGGGGCAGCAGCCCCTAGCAGGGTTCAAGGGGCAGAGCCCCTGGCTGGGGTCGAGCTGTCTTAACACATTTTTCATTAGGTTTTTAATTTATTTTCTAATCGAACTTGACTCTAGGCGAAGTTAAACCTTAGGCGAACTTAGCTTTAGGCGAAGTTGTCATCAGGCGAACTTAGCTTTTAGGCGAAGTTGTCATCAGGCGAACTTAGCTTTTAGGCAAAGTTGTCATCAGGCGAACTTAGCTTTCAGGCGAAGTTGTCATCAGGCGAACTTAGCTTTTAGGCGAAGTTGTCATCAGGCGAACTTAGCTTTGCAGGCGAAGTTCATCAGGCGAACTTAGCTTGCAGGCAAAGTTGTCGGCTGCAGCTACTGTTCGTCCTTAATCATTTTCGTTTCTTAACCAAATAACTCGATTTAGGTATCCACGGAATCGTCTGACCAGCGCCAACAAACCCCAACCATCAAATAGGCCTAACATCGATGTTTAAGGGGTGTGATTTAGGCATATAGGTTACGGGTTCTTTTATCAATCAATTAACCCATCAAATCTTAACCATTTTCAGTAAGTTTAGCTTTGTAGGATTCGTTTTTACCATACAAACACCGATCTATCATTTCTATACTAATCCAAACCTAAACGAACATGTTCTCGATATAAACGTACCGTAAATGAGTCGAACTACGAACACGAGCTGGTCTTGTTGCTTTGGTTCGTCACGACGATCTAGCACCAATGAGCTCGGGTCCTTGCCTTTGGATCTTGGTTCGGGTTGTGTGTGTTTTGGAGTGTGTAGAGATTAGGATGGATAAATGGATGGAATGGAAAGGATTTCGGTTGGTGACTTTGGAATTTCCCATTTTGAGATGGCTTCAATTTTAGTGGGATCGACTTGAATACCATTCACATTTATAATATGTCCAAGAAATTGTACTTCGTGCAACCAGAACTCGCACTTTGAGAACTTGGCGTACAACCTCTCGGCTCTAAGTAATTCAAGAAAGTTTAAAAGGTGGACTTCATGATTATCCTTAGACTTAGAATAAATAAGTATGTCGTCAATGAATACGATAACAAATTTATCCAAGTAAGGCTTGCATATTCGATTCATCATGTCCATGAACGCGACCGGCGCATTAGTAAGTCCGAATGGCATAAAGGTGAACTCATAATGGCCATACCTTGTTCGAAAAGCATTTTTCAGAATATCTTCGGGTTGAACTTTGAGTTGGTGATAGCCGGAACGAAGATCGATTTTAGAAAAGAAATTAGCACCTTGAAGTTGGTCAAAAAAATCATCAATTCGAGGAAGTGGATAGAAATTCTTGATTGTGACATTGTTTAATGCACGATAATCGATACACATACTCATAGATCCATCCTTCTTCTTAACGAATAGAATTGGCGCTCCCCATGGTGACGAACTCGGTTTGATGAAGCCTTTCTCAAGAAGTTCGTCGAGTTGTTTCTTTAGTTCCTTCATCTCGGTTGGTGCTAAAAGATATGGTGCTTTGGCGATTAGAGTGGTACCGGGAATGAGATCGATTCTAAATTCTACTTCACGATCGGAAGGGATTCCAGGAAGTTCGTCGGGAAAGACATCAACAAAATTGGAAACAACAGGAACGTCTTTGATTTCTTTGGGTTTAGATTCTTCGGTGACATAGGCCATGAAAGCTAAGCATCCTTGATTCAAACATTTGTTAGCCCTTATCATGGAGATTAGGCTAACTTGGCCAGCGACTTTATCCCCTTCAATTCGAATGGTTCGTTTATCAGGGGCTCGAAGTTCAATGGTCTTGCTATTGCAAAGGATACGAGCATGGTTATCGGATAACCAATCCATACCCAATACAATATCAAAACCTGCAAGAGTCATAGGTAGCAATTTGATAGGCAAAATGTAACTGGCTAATAAGATTTTTCCGTTTTCTAGAGCATCGGAGATTTTAACAATTTCGCCACTAGCTCTCGATGCTTAGAGTTTTATTAACTTTGATTAAAGGTTCGTTTAATAGACTACAAAAGTTATAATATATAAAACTTAAATTGGCACCTGAATCAAACAAGACTCTAGCATAAGTGTTGTTAACTAGGAACGTACCGGTAATGATTTCCGGCATGTCAGCCGCTTTCTTTGTGTCAAGGACGAAGACTCTTGCATTGCGCTTCTTAGGCTCGTTCTTTTGACCACTACCACCCGCACCACCAGTCGCGGGTTTGTTTTTGGGGCATTCAAAGCTAAGATGTCCTATTTTTTTGCAATTATAACAGGTCATCTTTTTCTTCCAACAATCGGCCGTTGCGTGGCCGGGTCTATGACACAATTCACAGACTCGTGGAGTAAAATGGCATCTACCCCTATGATATTTCTTACAGATTTTGCATTGTGGAATGTTGGGGTTGAAGCCGGACCTTCGTTGGTCAACTCCTTTACCCTTGAAACGGGTATTTCCTTCTTTCTTCGGGTCATGCGTTGTTACAACCTTCATATCTTCTTCCTTGTTGCGGATCATTCCGCCCATCAAATAACCAGCCAATTCCATCGCGGAGTCAGCGGTCTGTGGCAAGTGAGACCTCACCATGTCACTAATCTCTCGTGGTAGTCCCCAAATATAACGTGTCACTTTGCTGGATTCAGGGGTAACCAGATGGGGAACCAATCGACAGTATTCGTGAAATTTTGTGTTGTACTCACGAAGGTTTGTTCCAATGACCTTGTGATTCAGGAATTTGGTTTGGATTTGGTCGGTCTCGTGCATTGGACAAAACTTTGCCATTAACATTTCCTTAAACTCATTCCAAGATAGATTATACATCACCTGCCTTCCTTTACTCATGATCATTGTGTTCCACCACTCGAGCGCTTCCCCTTTGAACATGAGGGCAGAATATTGAATCTTCTCTTCATCGAAAACTTTCTTGTTATAACAATCGTCTCCATTTCTTCAAGCCACCTCACGGTTGTGATGGCTCCCTTGTCACCATGGAACTCCTTTGGTCCATAATACTTGAAATCCTTAAACGAACACTCACAGATCTTGAGTTTCTTAAACTCTTGTCTAACTCCTCCATCAACATTCGATTCGTGAACACTTTCTTCGATATGAGATGGTTTCAGACGATATTTTACGGACTTTCGGGAAAGATCAACGGAATGAGAATGTTTTGAGTGTTTCGATTGGGACCTAGCCATAGATTCTTCTCTAACCGCATCTTTTATCATTCTTTGGATTTGACTCATATATTTATCAGGAATCGGTTCTTCTTTTTCGTTTTTGGGGTCTTTCCCCTTTTTTTTCATTTATCGGCTTCCATTCGAGAAGCCTCACGGTTATCACTTTGTCTAGACATTTTATCTTTATCTTTTTCTTTTTATCTGAAATTAAACAATTTCATTTATTATATACAAGTTTTATTTATTTCACATACATATATATCATAAAAATGATATATATATTATTTTACAACATCTTTATATATAACGTCTCTCCTATCTTCTTCTTTTTCTTCCCATCAATAGCTATCTTCTTTCGAAGGTCGTCTGTCTCATGTAGGGCTCGATCAAGATGCTCTTCCTGTGACTGAGGGATGTCATTGGGATAACCGTAGCGGGGTGTGGATCACGGTACCCCATCATAACAACATCAAAATGGTTCTTCGGATCGGGTATGGTGTTGCAGTCACATCGGATTGGTAGTTAAAGAAAGCCTCGGCAGCCTCGTTTTGCTCCCGAATTTCATTCGTTTGGTCTTCAATTGATGGTATTTCTTCGTGGTACGGTGGGAAGCTTGATGATGCTTTGCCTTTAAGTTCTTGCATGTAGGGATCAACTGAACCATAGCTTGGGTGAGAGAATGGCTCTTCCACCGGCGTTGTGACTTCATTCGAATTATCGGGGTATTCCTCCTCTGGATCTTCTTCCGTTTCCTCTTCTTCTAGGTCCTCTTCCTCTGGGTTCTCTTCTTCCATTTGGATAGTCTCTTTTGATATTGCGGGCATGCAAAAGGTCTCGTATGGCATTATCACCCTCATTTTGGGTTTGCGAGAGGTTCCTTCCTTGTTGAGGTGGGAATCGACAGAATCCATGGTAGAAGTTCCGGTATGCCACCTTCGCTGATCTGAGTGGCATTGCATCCAGTCGGATGAAGGAGATCTTGGTTCCTCTTTGATTGTTCGGTTGGAGAGGAAGGCGTATGAATGGTGAGGATTCGGCGGTAGGTATGTCGAACCTCCAGAAGGGTAATACGGCGGGACCTCCATTGGTTGGTAGGTGGGAACTTTAGATGGGTGGTACATGGGTATTGTTGGTGGGTGGTAGCTTGAGTGTCTCGGGGGATCTCTTCATTGTATGGGTGGACTATCAGGTAAGTTAATTGGACAATGTTCGGTTCCAGGGAAGTATATTGGCTTGGGTCGCTCAATGTATTGGTCTCGGTTGAAGAAAGCCTCATAATAATCCACTCATGACGTCTTTTGGGAATTTGTAGTATTCTCTTGCTCTTTTTGCTTCATGATCATAATACTCCATTAATTTCTCGAAAGACATCTAAATTAGGTGGTTTAGATTGAGGAGAGGGAAAGAAAGGGTTACCATCCAATCTTATCCCTATTCAAATAAACAAGTAAAATATTTTCCTATGCTTGGATCGAAGCTTGGGTATTGTCTTTTTAATACCCAATTCGTTAAGATCGATGGCTCTGATACCAACCTGTCACACCCCCATCTAAGGCCTAGGAGTGTGACCAACAGTTGGTACCACATTTCTAAATAAATCAGAGTTACGAGTTATTATCGGAAGTCTTATAAAACATGTGGATTTAAGTTGTAAATATTTACATTACAAAAGATGAGACAAAAGTCTCATTTAAGTTTACTTGTTTATAAGTTTACAAAACCACCATTAGTTATAATTAAGTTTAACAAAATATCCGAGCCATCGGAATCATGTGCACTTCGTTCTTCAAGCCCTATTCTTGATTACCTGCAAAATGTAAAGAAAATACGTCAGCAACGAATGCTAGTGAATATGTTGACGCTAAAATATTTTCTTTTACTTAATCATCCCTCGAGACCACGTAAGTCTCGGCCCATCTTGGCTTAGGAATAATTAAGTTAAAACAACATCATTATAAACTTGATTCTCTACACTAGGTCACCCCAGCAAAACACCGTAGCGTTTCGACATACTTAGGTACCATAAATATACACATGGTCAGTCTCACTCGTACGTACTTAGGTCCGGCCCATCGTGGCTGGAGGTCGTGACCAAGCATGGTGCGATGTGCCCACCGCATTTTACCACATATGTAAGGATCCAGACAAACGTATACTACAGCCAGAGGGCTAAGCTTTTACTCTTATTCATAATGTTTTTAGAGACACTTAGTCTCATGTAAATTTTTTCATATAACAAGTTGACTCGTTTGAAAACAAGTTTGTAAAAGTTGGGGCGTATTCACCTTTTGATTGGGACCGGCTTCCAACGCCGTCTGTGGGTCTTTCCCTTTCTATCTCGCACCTATAGTACGAGTATCACTTTTTGTTAGTCGGATATACATTCCGGCTTAAGACCTTTAGTCTTATTTTATAATCGCCACCTCGATTTACTTTAAAACCTTTAGTTTATAAAGTAATCTCTTTTCTTTTCTTTTTAAACCTTTATTTTAAAATATCTTTCTTTATAAGATAACCTATAGATATCTTATTCATAAAACCCTACGTTTCTTCTTCTTTAAGAAACGTATATTTTTCTTCTTTATTATTTAAGAATACTTATTATACTTAAATAATATTTATAACAAAGATTTTTATATATATCCACACATGTTTTTGAATATACATTTTTATTTTTTTCTTTTCTTTTCTTTGTTATTTATTCTTTTATTTATCGAGGTATCGAGTATTTACTCGACCTTAGGTTTTAAGCCTTTTCAATATTTTATTATTTTATTTGGGCATCATGCCTACCTTTTCTTGGCTTAATAAACCCTATACGCTTTAAGCAGCACTTCGTCGCCGCTTGATTCCCTTATCTTTTGGATCAACACCTTTTCCTTGCACGTAACTCGAGACACCAATACTTCACGTCACACACTTCGAGTTGATTGTTGGGATGTCGGGATTATAACACCTTCTTCTTTTGAACGTCGTCGGGTGGTGGCACGAATATCGAGGTAATAGGCACGGAATACGGGGAATCGGAGCACGGATTTCGAGGTAATCGATAATATGGTTTCTTAGGTGTAGAGAGATGTTAGAGAGAGAGTTAAATGTGTGAATTTTGGTGTGAAGGTGAGAGAACCCGTGACCTTCTATTTTTAGGCAAAAATTGGGGCCCGTCGCGGTACGCGATGGGTTTGTCTTTTGTCCCACCGCGTATCGCGATAGGACAAGAAAACAGAATTTTTATTTAAACCCTTGGAGTTTGGAATTTGGCAAGATTGATCCCTTGACTTTGGAAACTTGACATTTTTGGCTCGAAATTTCCGTGATGTTACACCAAACGAGAAGGCCAAGCCCGAGTCCGCACCACAATCCATTAACTACTCCAACTCATCCCGTCACAACAACAACAACAACAACAACAAGAAACCCAATACTAATTACCGAAACTATGCCGTTACCCAACCTCAACCACAACAACAAAATCAAACCCAAGCTCCAGCCCAAAACCGACGACCCTAAACCGGTACCGCCCCGCTATGCAATACTTTCCAACTTCACCACTCATCAAACATGCCTTGTCACCATTGTACCATTTGTAACCGACTTGGCCATCCCAGCACCACTTGCCGATCCGCCCAACGAACCCAACCTAACCAACCAAGAACCTTTCCCCAAAACCGATATGCACCATACCCACCAAACCAACCCCAACAACCCCGAGCTTGCTTCAATTGTGGCGATCGTAACCATTTTTGCAACAATTGTCCCCGATTAACCTTTGTCAATCAAGCCCAAACCGGGATTATACCATACTACCAAACCCAAGCCAATTAAGTTCAAACATATCGACCCCAACTTCTCCAACTCAATGCACCACTCATCCAACCCATCCAAGCTATACAAGCACCACCTCCGCCTCCACAACAAGCACCGCAAGTCAACCATGACAACCAAGGGCGAGCTTTTATGACAAATGCAAATCAAGTTCAAGTGACAAACGATGTCATGAACGGTATGTTTTTGGTGAACCATCATTTGGCTTCTATTTTATTTGATACTGGTGCCGATAGAAGTTTTATATCTTTGAAATTTGAATCGAAAATTGCTATGCCTCGAACCAAGCTTTCCCGACCGTTTTCCGTTGAAGTCGCCAATGGCAATTCTATTACCATCAACTGTCGTCCGCGATTGTGCCCTCATCCTTGCTAATCATAAATTCTCCATCAATCTCATCCCGATGCAAATGGGAAGTTTCGATGCCATAGTAGGCATGGATTTATTTTATGAAATGTTACAGGTTTGCATCTTGGTTGATTTGGGATTGTGAAGAAAACGTCATCAAGTCCTTTAGGATATTAGCAAAAATGAACAATATTTATTTACTATATTTTGTTATGTTTATCTTATGAACAAGTTTGTTATGTGACATTTTCGATGTTGTGAAATGAAATGAGTTTGTTAAATATTGTCGCTTTAATTAGTGTCATGTGCTTATGGGCAATCGTTACACTTTGGCATGTTCCGCCGCCTTTGGTCGGGGTGTGACAAATTGGGTAACGGTAGGTTGGGTGGCTTGAATTTGAGTTATCAGTTCGGGAATCAGGCATCAATGTATAATGTATATATGTGTGAACCCTCGGGTGGGCAAAAGTAAAATTGCACTAATTTTGACGTTATTTTACTAATCTCGTGAAAATAACGTTAAAAGTGGCGGAAGGTTAATCAGGCATCATGTGGTGGCGTTGATAGCCGAAAGACAAGGGCACATGCACCGATCAGCCGGTGTCCCGATGATTGAGTGCTATGTGCCTTATGTCCAAGGCTTGATGCAAAACTACTATCGAGCCGGGGGTCTCACCGGAAGCAGCCTCTCTATCCCTATGGGATAGAGGTAAGGCTGTCTACATCTTACCCTCCTCAGACCCTACCATAGCATTGCTATTGGTGGGATATACTGAGTACGATGATGATGATGATGATGATGATGATGATGATGAGTTCGGGAATCACAACGGCGATTTCTCTAGCAACCATAGCGGCCATCCGACGACCGGATTTAGTCTTGCGAGTGTGGCGATGAAGAGGAGGCATTCTAAAATAATAAAATAGAAATGACATAAGTTTGGGGTAATTGATATAAGTATGAGGATAATGAGTAAACATGAGGTTTTAATGATTGTGAGTCCTAGAGTTATGAGGATGAAGATGTTAGAAAAAAAAACTTTCATTTGTTAGTAAATAAATAGATGAAATGTTATATAATTTAAATCTTTAAGATTTGAAAATAATGCGTTAGGATTTAAAAGCGGGAAAACTTGCATGAACCACCATGACTTGTTGTCCCAATATTAATTCCAAAATCATGGTAAGGTGGGGAGTTGAACATGTGCACGTAATCACCGTGGTTTACACGTTTTGTCCCAAATATCGTAATAATAACAACAAATAAACAATGAGGCAATCGAGATGTTGAAAACATTAGTCCATGTATCACCGTGGCTCTTATGCTTCCAACAAAAATATGATGAGACAACCGGAATGCTTGCATTGGACAACTTAACGTTGTTGGCGTGTATAACACGGTTCGTTGTCCCAGAATACGAACACTACAATTCAATCATCCCTGGTAAGTAAATCACCTTCAATTCTTGGAATCTTTTTGTCAAATGATCGGTTCATAGTGTTCCGCCCCCTATTGTGGCTACAAACCCGTTATAGAGTTAAGATTTAAGGAGATTATAGTCAACGGGATCCAAATTAAGTTTGTGATCCATAAAAACATCATAAAGGCCTACTTTTTGAGGTAAGGTAAGGATACCTTGGAATACTATGAGAGTGTGTGCATGTGTATATTTGTGGGATTAAATGAAATAAATAAGTAAATAAATATACAAGTGTAATGAACAATCAAGTAGGGTAACGCATATAAGCAACACGTATAAGGACCCTAAAGCAAAACTATACTAGGCTGTTACGTCTAACCGCCTATCCTATAGTCTTGGCTCTGATACCAATCTGTCAAACCCCGACCAAAGACGGCGGAACATGCCGGGATGCAACGGATTGCTCAAGAACACAAAGCACTATTAAAGTGACAATATTTAAACAACTCGTTAATTTCATTCAATCATCAAAAGTAACACATCTTGTTCATACAAAATAACACCAAATATAAGAATTTAATTGTTCATTCTTCTAATGACCTAAATGGTCTCAAAATAAGATAGCATCTTCAAACTCAATAAACCAATAATCAAACCTGTAAAAATGCATAAAATAATATTTGTAAACACGAATGTTGGTGAGCAATTTCATAATTTTGAGTATATATAATATGAGGCAAAATCCACACTCGTATATGAAACTATAAATAAAAGAAACAATTACGGTATATAAATCATAAATAAATGAGGATCCCTTCTAATCGGTAACAACCGACATACTCGGATAATGATACCCTATTCTACTAGCACAAGACTAAAGTAGTTAGGGGTGCGTATGATCATACTTATTGTGACTCAACAACAACATAAAAATAAACACTCGTGCACGTAAAGCATATGAGACATATAACACACAATAGAGCAAGTATTCTAGTATCATACATCCTAAAGTTTGTGGTTTGAGGATCGAGTAATATAAATCATTCTTGTTTTGAATAAATATGCATGTACCCCCCAAAGTATAAAAATGAAAACGGGGGATGAAATGTACTCACATGAAATAAGTAATTTGAAGGATTAGTTTGCGATAAAACGGAAAGGTAAGTTCAACGAGCAAGCCCTAGATTAAAAAGGGTCTTGAGTTAGTAGATGGACTTAAAAGCTTTAAAGTAAAATAACATGACAAGTAAGATAAATAATTAAAGTTTGAGGGTTTAAGTGTAAATACAAAAGAATTAAAGTAATGGTTTTAGAAAAGTAAGCTTACTCGAAATCGGGTCTCGGTATTCTATTCATTAGTTTTACTTAACCTTTGTTAAGTAAATATTTGGGTATAATTTATGCTCTTGCAAGACCCTTTGTTAAATAGATACTAAGACGAGATTTTACGAGTGTTCGTATTTGTCGGTTCGAGTCTTGATAATTGGTCAAGCCCGAAGTCGAGATTCCAAAGTGATAAATGTTATGAGATAACTCAATGAAATCAAAAGAAACTTAACCAAGTGTATAGTTCTAGTAGGAAGAACCTTAACGTCCGTTAAGCGAGTATTTGGCTTTGTCGGTCCAAACTTGTTATAAGATCAAGTTGGATCCGACATACCAAGTACTTTGAGAAAACAATTTAAAATTAGTTTATAATATAGTTCTAAGTAAAATATGAGATTCGGTGGCCCAAAACACACTAGTGTGTCTTAAGCGAGTGAACTCGGTTTAGTTCGGTCATGGTTCGGTCCTTGACTCGGAATAAGACCGAGGATGGTTACCACATACTCAATACCACAAAACTTTATTAAAATAACTTAGAAATGATAATACTCAAGTCTTACATACAACATGTTAAAAATAAAGTATTTAAACAATAGTTCGGTTTTGGTTCGGTCCTTGACTCGGAATGAAATCGAGGATGGTTGCCACATACCCAATACCATAGAACTCATTAAAATGATTTGGAAACTAAAGTAATTAGAAACTAAACAACATTAGTAAGATCGCATAAATTAGAGCATAAATTAAAGTGTTTAATCAAGGACTATAATAGTCCTCCATGAAGCCTTGCCTAGCAATACATCTAAACCGACATGGCTGGAGAAGGGAAAGCCAAGGAAACAAGGGTAGTATATTTTAAACAAGCTATAATAAAAAGCTTTGACTAACAAAAATTAGTTACAAACAAATATTAAAAGTAGTTTGACCTTGAGAAGTTAAACTACCAAGTGTTTGAAGAAAGAATACTTAGATCTAGATTGAGGAGAGTTTGAGGTGAATGAGCTAACCCAAATGGGATGCATTGGTTTTGTTTACATAGGAAAGAGTGAAGGGTTGGCCATAATGTTTCTTTCAAGAGTTAAATGCTTTTGTTATTTGACAATTTTTAGTCCCTTAAGTTTGTTTTAACTCGTTTTTAGCCAAAAAAAAGGGTGTTTTAACGTACCAAAAGAGATGATTTCTTGATCCGACAATTGTGTAACATAAACAAACATAAAACCCAATATTTTATTAATAACGAAAGGTCCCAAAACGGGTCGGGTTTCCGATACAAAAACAAATACAAGTTAAACCGAAAATGACGAATGTCACATTAGGCTCCTTTAAAGTTTTTCTAAAAAATAAACAAGTTTATGTTTTAAACGAATTTTGGTTCATTTAAGGTATTGCACGAGCTTGCCAAGCTTAAGCTAGTTTAAAGTTTTTTGAAAATAATTATAAAGGTTTATAAATTATTTAGTAAGTAATAAAGTAGTCGATCCAAGCTTACAAAACGATGTACAGTTCGTGCTTTAGAAAAAGAGCTCAAAATGAGCCAAACTTGATCTCTCATTAGTCAAAACAAGCCGAGCTCGAACTTGGCTCATTTACACCCATAGTTGTGAATGGGGTATTTAATTTAAACGAGCCGAGTTCAAGCTTTCGTAAGTCAAAACATGCTTAGTTGAGCTCGGCTTAGTGTGAGTCCATAGATTATGCTTCTTGAAAATTATTCTCGCGTTTTGGTGAGTAAAATTCACAAATCCAAGCACATGACCAGATTGATGTTAATGAGTTGAATAATAGAGAAATACTTATTCACATAGAGTTAGTTATGCATTTAAGGGCGTACTTGGTGCACTAGCTCTCGTGTTTGTGTAGGGGCCGGATCGATTCGCTATATGATGTACGCATTTTTACCCTACACTTTTTTGTGTAAGAGGATATTTTCACAGCTTAAACTTGTGACCTCCAGGTAATAAAGCAAGAACCTTACCAGTTGATTCAAGGTCTACCCTCTTAATTTATGCATTTAAGGTGTTTGATAATATGCTTGATCGAAATCGTGAATCTTGTTCTACATAGAGAATAGGTGTCAATAGTGTGTTCAAAATAACCGAAGACCAAACAAAACCAAATCTGAATCCCAAATTTGATTTTTGATTTGAAAAGGGGGCTGCTATTTAGACACCCTTCGACTCTTTAGAGAGGTGTACGTAAAAGAGAATGTATATAAATAGGGTAAATAACCGAATTACAAAACAATACTATGCATTCCTTACATGTAACGTACAACACATCAATGCACAGATGGAACTTTATCTCATTGATCTTTAGTAAAGTGTTTGACAGCTGCTTATCATTTCTATATACGAATAATATTCCACAAATCACAGCAAAACTAAATGGCTAGGAAAATGACACGTCCTCCACAAAAGTGCTAAAGTTGTATGCCAGCTTGCTTCAACAACTTACGAGACCACGTGTAACCCTCTTATTGGGTGAGTCGTCTGACGTGTACAAGATTATCTACTGGCCCATACACGAAATTTGGTATCCTACTTGTACAGGATAGGGTTGAAATGAAGCATGTGGTGCACATGCATCCTGCTAACCATTTATATAGGACTCAAAGATCAAACCTTTAATCATCTTGCATTGATCTATCATTTTTTTTGTTACAAGAATCAACAACAATGGAGGCTTGCTGTCTTTCTTCAAATTCATTCACTAAATCAATGGAAGCTGTCATCCCATTCCCATCCATCAAATCAAGAATCTTTTTGCAACCCAAGAGACCATCTTCCAATTTTCACTTCAAGAAAACCAACACATGTAAGTTTTCTTTTCAACAAATAAATATTCACTGTATAATGCCAGTTATAGTAAATTTATGGATAGGGTTTCATGAGGGTCAATCTCTGAGAATCGTTAAATATTTGTAAAAGCCGAAGGTGAAAAAAAGTTGGCCCTTAAGTAAAAAAGTTTTTTATTAGATTTAAACGATTAAATTTTTAGATGGGTTTAGTTGATTATGATTTGGGTTGTGTAATAAAAAAATTATATAAAAATATAGGCTTAAGTTTAGTAATTGACTTTAAACATAATTTTTTTCAAATATATATATATAAGTTTAAGAAATAATCGGGTCTACTGGGTGATCGGGCCGGGAACAGCCCCCCCCCCCCCCCCCCCTCTCAAAGCCGGCTTTGATCCCAAAATATAAAGATACTGCTTTCACCGTCACATGCACAAGTAATTAAATTTATAATTACTTTTTTTATCATATAGGCTGTCAATCTCAATCAAATTCACCATCTCCATCATCCAGAGACGAGGAAAACATGTTTCTTGATGCCGATTGGCGGTCATTCAGAGCAAGATTGGTGGCCGGAGAACAAGCATTAAGCTCACAAGAATCTTCTCTAGCCACCAATCCAGACAGCATGGTGAACCAATCACCATCTGTCTTAGTCGGTTCCATGGCATGAGCCCGAAAAAGGTTGCTTACTGATTGCAACCGAGAAATTAGATGGGGTCCACATATTTGAAAGGACAGTGGTCCTTCTGCTATCAACGGGCCCAGTGGGCCCAACTGGTATCATACTCAACCGCCCTTCGCTAATGTCGATCAAAGAGACAAGGTCAACCGCACTAGACGTGTCGGGGATGTTTGCTGACCGACCGTTGTTCTTTGACGGCCCCTTGAGGAAGGGTTGTTTTTGGTGAGAGGGGGTGAAGGGGTTAGGAATAGTGGGGTGTTTGATGAAGTAATGAATGGGTTGTATTATGGGACCAAAGAGAGTGTAGGGTGTGGTGTTGGGATGGTTAAGAGGGATGTGGTTAGTGTGGATGAGTTTAGGTTCTTTGATGGGTATTGTGGGTGGGAGAAAGAGCAACTGAGAGATGAGATCCGGGCCGGGTATTGGTCCGTTGCCGCCTGTAGTCCGGACGTAGTTGGGCTTGCAACTGTGGGAAGTGTTGGGCTTTGGGAAGAGGTTCTTAGGCTTATGGGTCAGAAGAAAGTTTGGTAATTTCTATAGCCTACACTTTTGAATCAGATATGTAAATTGTGATGTTGCAGAATGTATGTATTGGTGCATTATATCTTGCTAACAATTTGACTGAATGAGATATTATATTTCATTTTACATGTTTCTTTTATCTCCCAACCAACTTACTGTACTACACAAAATTGTCAAACTGAGTAGCATATGTTAACCATGTAACTGGTCATTTTGATGCATCTGAATTGAAGGTAATCAATAAAAGTTCTCGTGTACATAAAAGATATACGCGTAAAATAGTTAGAAAGTAATAGCTAAAAGTATGCGTATGTAGCTTTAGCACTGATTAACCCACAAGAGTTGACTACAAGCGTTTTCGCAGAGCTGTGATCGTATGCTCCCAAGGGGAGTATGAGTCTTGCTGGTAGACTCATATACCAAGCAGTCAAACACGGGTTGTTTAGTAACCCATTACATGCAGCTCCGAGACCAAATCTTAACAAGTAAAATTAAGTCTCAAGCTTTGCATATAATAAGGGATCCAGATATGCTTATAGCTGATGTGAATTTTTAAAACTAACTACATAAGTTGCAAATTACCACAACAGATCTTATTAAAACAAAGATTTGATGAGATGTTCAACTGATGCTACTCTTAAGATCTAAATACTAAGCTAATTTAGTAATCAAAGCTAATTAAAACGAAGACATATTGGATTCGTTTCAACATATCAAGCAGATCAGAGTATTGTGAATTTAGAAGCAGTTATACTCTACTACGGGTTGCAACCAATATTTGAGTTGTCAATCAATAGACTTGAGCTATCTATGAGTACTGTGAATACACATTGGACTCATTTAAGATGAGTCTATCCACTCAAGTCCACCACGCGGATTAAAAAAATTTAGTCGTTTTAAAAAAAGAAAAACAAAAGTACCTACCCACCTCACCCATCCCCGTGTTAAAATGAGTCATTATCAAAAACTAACCCAAGGGTGGGATGGGTGCGAATTTTATTTTCTTTTTAAAACGACTTGTTTTAATTATGGACTCGTGGGTTCTTTTTTCCGAAAACAACTCATTTTGGGTGGGTGGTGTTGCCATGTGGTGGCGACGGCGACACATGACTGTAGTGTCGATGTTAGTGGCGGATTGTCGTGGCAGTGGCCACAGGTGATGATCATTGTGGTGCTAACCCATTTGGACCGAAGTTTTAAATAGTTACCCGTTTTGACCCACCAACTAACTCAAGGCAGCCTAATTTGACTCAATGACTAATTTGAGGTAACTCAAACGAACCCATATACAATTTAGTATTGCCTAAATTAATATGATTGCCACCTATAAAAAAAGCTTATCTTCACTTAACATTGAAACCAGTTCCGCGCACAGTTATGAGTGTTAACAAATCTAGCCTTTTGTCAAACTGCTAGAATCGACTACAGGTCTCTAAAAGAAGCATATGTTACTTGCAGAGGGCATAGTAGGAGTTCAACCAACATTGCACATGAGTATGCAAAGCAACTGTATCCAAACTTTTAATAAATACATCTGTCAAATTGTACACCATTCATAGCATGTTGAAACTTATGATTGCAACTCTTTCAACCCATGTTTTAGTACCAAAACCTTGATGCTAATAAATACAAGAAATTACTGTCTACAAGTAAACTCTAACCAATCAAAGGCCCGGTACCATCTGGTGACTGGATTGAAAACTTAAAATTGCTTTGCATATCCATATCATCACCATGTTGCTTCCTTTGTTGTGACTTTACAAATTCTTCAATCCTCTGCTTCAATTCAGTGTCTGGAATAAGCATGTCCGGTGTAAGATGTGAGCGATTGAATGGATCCGTCTGCAATTTAATAAAATCATTAAAAAATATATATAACAATTAGATTAGAATATGTTACAAAGATTAAAGAGTTACCGCGTCGCTTAAAAGATGCCTCTGAATCACTGGCCGGTCCACTATGATTCTTGAAGATGGTAAGATAACTGGATCTTTCATCAGAGTGTACTGCAATTTCAACATTCATAAAGCTTGTTACATCTAACACATCTGTGTATGTATGTGTGTATGTATATGTATATGTATATGTATGCGTGTGTGTGTATACCTGGATTGGATCAAGGAATTCATCTGGAATGTCTCCAAGAATAGCTTCAGCATCTATGGCTTCAGAAGCTGCAGCTTTAGCCTTTCTACCAAGATCTTCAAACGCCTGTATGATTCTTGGATCTTCACCTATTCTTCTAAGAACATTTGCAGCTTCTGTGAATAACTGCACATGAATCATAATTATTATAAAGAAACAGAGTGGGCCGTTGTTCCACAAATATGAAAATCTTAAAAACGCACCTGATCATTATAAGACCGACCATCCTTTGTAATGGCAGATGGGAAAATATTCTCGTGATCACCCCTTGCCAGATGAACATATATGTTCACAATCTTCAACATAAGAAATAATTAGACATCATATGCTTTAAAAAACGATAAGCAACAAACAAATAATAAGCAATAAGAATAACAATAATAATAAAGCAAACCTGCTTTAGCAACTGTTTTGGGCGAAACTCGTATTTTTCAGGATCCTTCAAGCTTAAAGATTTTCTTTGTGGGCCCACAAGTTGTAACAGGAAGTAATTCAACATGCTGGCAACTCTTTCAACCTGCAAAAATAAGCAACCGCGTTTAAAATATAAACAAACACATTTGATACTATTGCATGCTAGAGATAAAAAGATACCATTTCGGGTAGCAAAAAAGGAGCTGTAATTTGCTCCGTGGTGAAAGCTAGCATGCTCACATCTTCCATGGCCAACTTCATGTCAACCCTAATCATCTATATACAAAACAACCCAGTTTCATTAATAAGTATTCATAATCACATATACATGATATATATGTATGTGTGTGTGTATAATACAGATGGAGGTTCAAATACAAAGCCTAGATTTCCTAGGAAAGACTATTAATTACTGATTAATAATAATCAATGAACGAGAACAAAGTGTTGGAGTGACAATTGTTGATTTTATTCAAATTTCCCCACTTGTATTAAACGTAAATAACTTTTTCATACGCTGTTAACTTTTAACTAAAATTACACCATAAAATCGACCATTTCTTATCTTTAATGTGAGAACAGTATTGCTATATTTAAAAAAAATGTCACTGTGCTGTTTTACCATATAAATGTTTGAAAATTGAGTCGTTTTACCATACAGCTGTGCTGTTTTACAATTATAGCGAACATTGGGCTGTTTTACAATTATTTTACAATTGTAAATGGTAAATCAGAACAATGCTTGCTATAATGGAAAACAACAGTTACATGAAAAACAGCACAATACTGGGAAAAAATATAAAATATACATACCCAACTTAGAGATTAAAAAATGCTCGATTTTATGTAGTTTAGAAAAACAAAACCCGTATTACAAAACTATTTACGTTTATAAAAGTAGGAAATGAAAAGGGTTAAAAAGTACTTAAATGCCCTTGACGTTGATTTATCCCAGCACCAGATGTCACTATATTATGTTATATTTGAAAGTGTAGCTATAAAAACGAACATTTTCTTGAGAGTGGAAAAGTCTAGTTCTCTCTTGCCTCTCTTGTGCAGGCCTTTGTTCCCATTCAACCGTGTTAGACATCTCGGCCTCCAGTTCTTTATGTTCGAGAATCTTGTTAAGACTTTCATCAAGAAGAAATATACTGTCGTTTATTAAGAAGTTCAAAAAGTTCAAGTAAACACCCTTTTCCTCTTCTTTCGCAATCTGAGACCAAAAAAATAATTAAACGATTTATATAAACTGTAACTAAAGTTGTTAAAAAGTGATTGAAACTTAAAATTACCTGTTTCCAAGCATTCTGGTGTACAGGAACCTGCCAAAGATATTCTAGAAGCTCGGCAATGTTATGTCGGATGTTAAATTTGTCATAAAACTGCACAAAAGTCAAACGTCAGTCAAATAGTCAAATATTGATAGTTTGACGGAACAAGACAGCATATATGCCTCTAAACAGTCCAAACGCTCAGTGAAGCATTCGGCTAGAAATTCGTTTATGTTCATTTATTTGACAAACGAACATGATCCTTTTTTTGTCCATTTAGTTAAATAAAGAGCATGACCACGTGTCTCCTTCTTTCATTTGTGTTCTTGAATGTTCGTTCACTTAATTCGTTTATGTTCATTCGTTTTTGTTCGTTATTTACGTTTGTTTAAGTTCACTATATTCACTCAAATTTCTTTCTTAAACCCATTAGAATTTAGTCTAGTTTTATAAAATTAAAATATCAGCAATTACAATTTAGTAAAATTTCATTAACTTTTAGCTCAACAGATTAATGTTCACAATTACTTTTAGTTGATGTTTATTCAGTTAGGTTCAATCATGATTGTTCGTCTATCTTCAGTTATGTTCATTTGTTTATGTGTGCACACGTTCATGAAGCGTTCCTTTATACCGCTAACAAACAAATGAACGAACACGTTCATTTTCTATCATTTGTTAGGTAAAAGTTCAACGAACGAACACGAGCACTCTTGTTTACAGGCCCAACAGTATGTTATGAGCCCTAAAACTAAATTTCAGAAACAATCACCTGAGTGTGTGAGCCCGTGAACTCTATATCAACATAAAGCTTCAAAAGATTTCTCACAAGATACTGGATAGATAATTGGTGCCCCTCAAAAAGTGAACTTGTGGCAGATGATGGGTCACTGCAGACAAAAAGTATATAAAAACTGTAGTTCCAAATTTGATCTTCATATTCAAAACAAAAGACGATATAATATAAATCATAAAAAGTACCTCCTACGTGGCATCCAGCAGTTTAATACTTCAACCATTTTCGCTCTTAAATAGGGATTTCTAATATACTCGGGACTTGCCATAAACATGATAATGAAGTTCATAAAATCATCCTACAAATTAATGGCATAAACCTATAAAGAAATAACAATAACAGTATCAGTCAAACGGTTAAGTATAAAATTCTTATTACCAGCTTCACGCCATCTAACGCGTGTGGAATTCGAGAAGCAAAGATAAGCAATTCCATTGCATCTTCCACAAAATGTTCAGGCATACATGCAAATTCCATAGGGCAAGGTTGTGATAAAGGCATTTTGAAACCGCCAATACGATCTACCAACCAAACTACCATTAACTGATAGAATGATAGTGCTTGTTGAAGAAGTCCTCCATCCTAAGATACAGAAACAGAGTATAGATTGTTCAAAAGGGATTGGTACACGTAAACATGTGAAAAGACGATTTTACCCTCAGTATCTGAGCTTCATAGCATAGTTTCTCCTGTGTGAATGATTCGATTTCTTTCTCCAGTCGAGCGACTTCCTGGGCCAGTCGAGGTGAAGGCGTTTGTTCTTGCATGGTTTTTAAGGTTGCCAGATTATCCTCATATCTTGAAATGTCCTGCAAATGATCATAATTAACACAATTAGGCTTGTAAATGAAACAAACGAGTTTGTTTAACTTTGATTGAAAACGAACAGTTAGATGAATAGGTGTTCTTGTTCGTGCTCGTTAAGAAAATTGAACATTAAACTAATGATTCAATAACTTAAATGAACCAACATAACTGAACAAAGATGCACAAACATAACCGGATCAAGACTCTTTAAAAGTAATGTCAAAAACAATGTGTTGGGCTTAAAAAGTTTTTGTAAGTATGCTAAGTTTTAATGAGTCAAAAGATTAGATGAATATCGCAAACTAACAAACATAAATGAACGTAAGCGCACGGACATAAACGAGTTTAAATGAATTTTCATTAAGAAACATAAATGAACAAAAGGGACATGTTTTCATGTTTATTTGTTTAACCAATGAACAAAAATTTGAGTTCATGTCCGTTCGTTTATTAAATCAAAAAACTTCCAGCCAAACAGTTCGCGAGCTGTTCACTGAACGTTCTGCTCGTTTAAAGGCCTAATTGCAGTGCATATTACCTGTGCAAGATGCTTGAAGTCTGAAAAGGCTTTCAGCAACCCTAAATTCAGAACCCGTGCAGTCATAAAGAAGCATTCACAAATAAATGAGTAACTTGCTGATTGACGTTGACTTGAACTTGTTTCTTGGGAATCACTAGTGTTGGTTGAATTATTTTTATTCAACCATTCAGTAACTTCCTCAGAAGATGCATGAAGGGCAGTTAATTCTCTGTATCAAGTTCAGATTCACAGTCAAAATAATATTATGACATAATTTGTATTCAATAAAGTATCTTACTTGAAATCCAAACGAGATCCAGAAAACACATATTTAGGATCAATTTTATCTTTCTTTGTTGAATTTGCATCCAAGAAAGGCTCACACAGTCGAAGCATAACAGCACTAAGATTCACAAACATGCCCGAACTTGCAGATGATATTGGATCAACCTATCATCAGTTGCAAATTATTCAACAATAAAAAAAAAGAAAGAAAACCATCACTCTCTATGTATATAAACTGTCACTCTCACAAAATACTAGCCTGTATATGAGCCCGTGATGCATTTTTGTTAATCACTTCTGCAATATACTGCAACACATTCTCTCGTGTACTTGTGTTCTTAAGAAGAGACCTAAGAACTTCAGCCAAACCATCATATAAGTTATTCATAACAGTTTTTATCGTAGTGAACGAAGATAAAAGATCCGCAGGCCTTCGCGTTGACGATTCCGAAAAGCACTGTTCACTGCAAATCAAAAAACACAAACTTTCACAATAACAAATCCAAACAAGCAAAAAAACTCACGAAAAACAGTCTAAAACTCACCCAACATCAGGCTGCCCTTTGAAAATACTCTGATCCGGAAGCGCACTAACATGAAAAAACGGTCCCAAAATGCTCGTCATCTCAATCACCCTCCCGTTCAAATACGCGCCTTTCGGAATCCACCACGGATGATTCACCAACGCCCGAGCACCAACCGGAAAGCTTATCAAATACATCAGCGCGCGCAACGGCTGCTGAAAGTTTCCAAGCGCAGAACACTTCAACACAATCCCTCTCAAATCCTCGTACAACTGCTTCAATATCGGCTCCACCGACTCATAATCCTCGTAATCCCTAAACAAATCATCTAAAAAACCAGGACACGAAACACCGGCACTGCTCATACCAGCACCAGCACCAAAGGCATCAATTGAGCTTGACACCTCAGCGAAAACCAAAGGCAGCAAAGGGGAAACATTGGACTTACTCCTCTCGGCATCGGGGAACATATCGGGATTAGTTAGATGAATCTTACAGTAGGAAACCGATAGCTTCTTGACCTGATTAACAACAAGCTCCATCTGAGCCCTAACTGACTTATCCTTCATATTAGCAATCTTCTTCAACTCGTCATTCGCACGACGGTATATTCCGACTAGGTATTGAAAGGGTGGTTCAGCATTCATATTAATATTGGTACCTGAGAGACGATCGACGAGGACTCGTTCGATGACGTCTTTGTTGAGCCTGAGTTCGCCGCCTTCGCTGAGGATCTCAGCTGCCGTCATCTCCAAGTAAACGAGCCTAGAGTCGTTGGTCATGGAATCGGTTAGGGTTACGAGAAGGATTTTGCGGAGGATTATGTCCTCGATTTGTTCAGGCGATCGGTGTGGTTTGATGGTGGTAGCCATCGTTATGTTATCAATTTGATTTGATTGAAGAAAAGTGTGTGTGTGTGTGAGATAAGTTATTAATATTATTATTATTATTATTATTAAGGTAAGGTAAGGTAAGGTATTTTAAACAAGAAGAAGAAGAAGAAGATGATGATGAAGAAAAGATTGTCAACAACAAACCTCTCTAAAAACTTGCCTTCGGAGACAAAGGATAGATCGTTGGAATTATTAATTCTATTTATTTTTGTTATAGATATATGTTTATACTTATCATATTATTTATTTGAATCATCATGATCATAATTACTGTTAAGAGTTATAAAATCGATTAGATTTGTGTTGTATATTATATACACTTGATCAATTAATGAAATATTTTCATTTTTAATTTTCATTTATTTCTAGTATTGTTTAGCTATTAGGCTTGTTTATGATTTTCCATCAAAACTAAAATATTCTTTCTTGGTATTTTGTGTTGTTACAATCGGAAGCGTTCGCTACGATTTTGTTGGTAAGTGTTTAATTAGGCCGGTGTTGTTTCTCTAAATTCGAATGTAATTGTTTGGATCTTTGATAGATCGGTTTGAATTTTGTAATTACAAGGAGTTTAATTGCTTTGTGGGAGGATATGGTATAATATGTCTCAAAAAATGGGTACATGAATCTAAAATTTTTATTTCAATAATAAATTGCCATAATTAGAGTTAATTATTTAGATGGTCCTTTATGGTTTACACTAATTTTTTTAGTTTTGGTCTCCACTTTAGACAAATCATAGTGAAATTACACATTTAGTCTAATAGTATGTCAAAATGTAACATTGTTGGTCCCTAAATTGAATGGACATTAACCTTAATTGTTAAATATTAATAAATGACTAAAATATTAGTGTATAATAGAAACAAATCATGACATACCCTAAAGTTGTCAACCCCCCCCCCCCCCCCCCCAAACGACTTCTTCATCTCTGGAAAATGACTCACAACTTCTTAGTCTCCACAATTATCTACTTTGAAAACCTTAACTTTGTATGGAAATTAGTTTTCACGAGAGTTAACAAAACCAGCAATCCATAGTAAATTTCAGACTTAGTTTTTGAATGGTAGAACCATGTGATCAGAGAATAGTGTAATATAAGCAAATTAGTATGCAGCCCCCCTCCACGACTTCTTCATCTCTAGCAAATGACCCATCGCATCCCCCTCCAGAACTTTTTCATCTCCGCATCTTCTTATCTAGTTTGAAAAACCTTATCAAAATTAGTTTTGCATAAAAGTTAAGGAAAACCATCAAATTCAAACTTGGTTTTCAGATGATAGAAACATTTGAACCAAGAATAGTCATCAATGAATATAGCATAGTACCACTAGACCACTAACCATACATTGTATGAAGTAATATGTGCGGTCCTCCAAGTGTCACAATGAATTAGATCTAAAACAATTTTATGCAATTTAAAAAGAACATCAAAGGAAACTTAACCAAGTCTACTATGCAAGGATGCTTTAAGATGGTGTAATGAGATAGAGGCCACAAATATTCCTTGTTCTTCCTGAAGAATATAGAAACCATTTTCACATGTTCCTCATGCTAAATGTTAAAGAATGTATTAAACAATAGCACATCAACATGCGAGTCATTTGTGAGTCTACCGATAGAAAGTAGGTTTTTGGTAAGTTGAGGGACCACAAGATCATGTTGTAATATGTAGTTACTGACAGAAGTGTTCCCGATTTTGAAGACGTGTAAAGACTGCCATTTCCAAAAATCACATAAGTGTTACCCAAATTAGGGTAGGGAGCATGAATGGCATATGGATTAGGTGTCATATGAGGGTTGCACCTTAATCAACATGCCAATCCGGATAATTCTAGGTAATGTGAAACCAAGCTTGGAAGGTTTTTGCAAGGTTTGTATCAAGTGGAGGGGCATGTTGGGCAAACATGGATGGATAGACTTTGACAAGAAGTGGCGTAGTGTCCTTTCCCGTATAGCAAACAATGGGGTGGTCTATGACCACAGCCACGACCCGAGGCGCACCCACGTGACTGTCCCCTTGAGTAGCTAGACCCGTAAAAGTTTTGAGAGGAGCCTATAGATTGAGGCTCGATGGCAACCTGCGAGGATGGAGAAACATGAATAGCCTGCAAATAAAGTTCATGATTTACTGTTTTGGACAAAAGTTGGAAGAGAGAGGGCACGGTGGGAAGTGGAGAATGCTTCAAAAGCCGAGCCAAGACCACATAAGAGCCAATGACATTTGTCATTGCAAGTCACGGGGTGGCCAATGGTTGCGAGTTTATATCAGTTGAATTTATACTTTAGACCATATTCAGACACAGTACACCCCATTTACAATTGACGAAAGACGTTGTGAAGAGTATGCACACGCTCCAACAAACGATAAGCAGCCTCATAGCCTTGCACCTGTCAAGTGAAAGTGAGGCCGAGGTACCCGCCCATGGCCAGTTTTGATATATTGGACTAAATCAACAATAGGGACATTTGATCAGATTCTTTCCAAGTAGCAAAAAGAGGGTTGAGGGTGGCCTTTCCATCGGAAATGATGCTCAGAAAATAGTTGGAAGATGATAGTTTGATAGATGGGAGATGGAGAGTATGGCATACGTATCACTCACGTATCTACTTTGAAGTTATGTTTAGTACGATAAAACATATCCGGGGGGGGGGGGGGTGTTATTCATTTAATAATATACACGAGTAAAAGCTGACACAAGACATGATAAGATTAAGGGGGTGTTTGGGATTGCTTATTTTCACCAACTTATAACTTATAAACTTATTGAAAAGTGATAAGGTGTTTGGGATTGCTTATATTGTGAGAGGAAAAGTTCATTAAGTTACACTTTTGTAACTTATTAACTTAATGAAAAGTTATAAGGAGGCAAAATAAGGAATCCCAAACACCCCCTAAGTATACCCTCAACAAAATCTATGACTTTCTAAATTCAGATTACCCTCCACTCATCATCATGTATATCTAGGTCACTAGGTGATCTTCAGCTCTCCTCTCTGCCCTCACCAAACAGTACATGCCATTGTCGCAATAAGCAATCCATATATCATAAATCTTAAAGGCCCATACCATTTGGCACATTTGGTGGATTTTCGGTTTGATCACTTTTTGAAGCGATCGAGGGCATCACACCTCCGTTAAGGGATTCCTGAGGTAATAAAACCTGGAATACAGCATAGTGATGATTCAAACTTTTCTCCCCTTGTAATCTATGAACACTTACAAGTGCACCAGCTTTTTCATTCGGGAAAGCGTAAAATATACGCTTAATTCTTTGATGAACGAGTGCCATCGCACACCTGCCATAAAGAAACACAAAACCAACATAAGTTTCAAAAAATAAGTCAAACTAATTATCGATGTGGTCAACACAAAATGAGGAAATGTGGCACAAATGGCAGTTAAAAAACTTACATTGCACAAGGTTCCCAAATAAGATAAATATCATAGCCAGTACATAAATATGGTCTCGATAATTCAAGGTTGCAGCCATTTGTGTGCGAGTTGAGCTCTTCATGATCATTTACCTAAAAAAATACACAAATTTAGGTGTGAATATTCAGGTTTCACAAATGCTGAGTTTGACTTCCCACATGGTCAAACTTGGGATGTTGGATAATTATCGCTTGAAACAAAACAAAAGCTTATCAGCGCTCCCGTTACCTGACCTACTAAGCAAAGCCCACTTTACCACTTACAAATAAGGCTGTAAACAAACTGGACATTCAGCGAACTGTTTGACGAAAAGTTCGCTTACATTCTTTTAATAAGTGAATGAACATGAACACGGAATTACATTAGATTAATTAAACGAAAACATGAAGAGAGGTCCCGTTTGCTCACTTGTGTTTGTAAACGTTTGGTAATTTGGTCGTTTATTTCATCCACTTACGTTCGTTAATTGTTCACTCGTTTATGTCTGTTCATGTTCGGGGTTTTTTTTTTACCTTTGGTCATTAAAGGTTTTTTATACTTTATAACTTATACATGTTAGTTTATTATCCTAACATTCAAATTTTTATACTTTTAATGTTTATGAGTTTATCACCTTAGTTTTTATACTAAAACATAGCCAAGCACAAAAAAAATCATTAATGCACGAACACAAACAAGTATCCATTCTGTTTGCGTGCTCGTGAACCGTCTGCTTGTTCGTAAATGCTTAAAAAACGAACATGAACAAGATCTTGTTCGGTCTGGTTCGTTTACACCCTACTTATAACCAAATCCAATAGAAACAAGAAACGAAAAATAGGAAGCTTACATACATGGATTCGGTTTTTTGTTTCTTTGAAGGAGATGTTAAAGCAGGCCCCACACGATCAATTTCAAAACAATTATTTCGACCACCAGGAAAAAGATTCCTATCTCTGGCTGCAGAATCTTCAATCGCTACAATGGCAGCATGCCTTAACGGATGCCAGCTGTCACATGGCTGCTGACTCGACCATACCCAAGGGTTTAAACATGAAACCCCATCATACAACAATTTGGGTTCTTTTGTAACTGAAGAATTTAAAAGCATATTGTCATGATTTTTAGTGACTTCATGATTTATGGGACGACTACAAAAATTGACCTGATCGCGTGCGCGCGAAATAACCTCATTGGTTGATGGGTCAACAATAACCGCAGCATTCACTATCTGCACGGTTTGCACCGTTAATACAAAATTTTTAGAATATTAATATTATTAAAATTTAGAACTTGTAAATTTACCTGGCGTTCGGTTTTTGCTAAATCAAGTGCTAGCTTCATGAACGTGCAGACAGAGTGTGATTCCTCCTTTGAAAACCCAGTGATTCCGTTGATGTTGCTGCAGAATAAGAATACAACCTTGAATATTATACAAACACACACACATACACATAGAGGTTCATTACAGAACACTAGGTTACTACGAGAACACTAAGTTGCTGGTGGCTAGAAGTTGTTATCTACAGCTGGATTTATGGTCTAGTTTGGGTCAACTTCTGGAAATTGGAGGCCAAGTATCAGCAGGAAAAAGGTATAAAAGTTTCTATTCATCTTATTTATGTTGAAAATAATGATTTGGATAACAGCATGAATAAATTTATCGAATTCAAAGGTCAAATGCATTGGGATTGGGGTAGAGTAATCAAAATTTGGATATTGGTCAACATAAGGAAACGTTAATACTGGTCAAAAAGTCAACACAAAGGAACAAGTCAATGCAAACCAAGATCATGATGGGCAGTCAGATAATGGTGTTACAAGAGAACTATTGTGCAACAATGGTGTTATTGATAATATATTTGCATGTTGTAAACATAGTATGATTGTTGAGTAACTTGAGTTTTATTATTTGTATACTTAGTGTAATAAGTGTATATGCATAGGTATTGTATGAAGCACAATGGATTGTATCGTGTTCCCATTTGGCCCTATGAGCCCAATTTCAGTTTAAGAAGGTGTATGGTTTGATATGTCTAGGAGATATGTTGTCTTCAGCCCAGCCCATAATGGGATAGCTGAGAATTAGAGAAAAAGGCAGAAACGGGCCTGGCCAGCCCTAATAGCTCAAGCCCAGTTTGTTAGTTTCTTGTTCAACAAGATTAGCAAAGGGTTAAACCCTAATTAGCTAGATTATAAATAGATCTCTTGTACTTGTAATCTATCATCACTAAATAATAAACCCTAGTTGCCCCTGTGGACGTAGGTTACACACTGTAACCGAACCACGTAGGTTACACACTGTAACCGAACCACGTAAATCTCTCGTGTTTCTTTGTTCTTTGATTTCTGTTCGTGTGTGTGTGTGCTTCGAGACCTAACAACTGGCATAAGAGCCAGACTCGGCTCTTGATCATCGAAGAACACCAACCCAACCGTAACCCACCCAAAACTGATCCTAGCCAACTGCTAGGGTTTTGCTGGAAGACAACCCATATCTGTTGCAGTTGACCACAGTCATCCCTGACCCACCAAACGCAGCTGCTGCTGATCGGGTTCTCAACTGTTGCTGTTGTTGGTGCTGTTCAGTCCAGAAACAGAAGTAATGGCTGAAGACGGGAAGATCAGAATTGTGGTATTTGATGGGCAGGATTTTGGATGGTGGAAGATGCAAATCACGGATTTGCTAGTACAAAAGGATTTGGATTCGGCTCTAGGGACTCCTCCTACACCGATAACACCAGCTTGGACAGCACTTGACAAGAAAGCTATGTCAACAATCCGGCTTACTCTATCTATGAATGTTGCATACAACATCCTAGAACAAACCACATCGCGTGGGATTATGGAAGCGTTGTCAAACATGTACGAGAAGCCATCTGCTGCCAATAAAGTGTTCCTAATACGGGAGTTAGTTAACACACGCATGAAAGAGGGAAGTTCAGTTACTGCTCATATTAACCTGTTTAATTCTCACTTGTCTCGTTTGTCTTCCGTTAATTTCAAGTTAGATGATGAACTACAAGCATGCCTACTTTTATCCTCATTACCTGACAGCTGGTCAGGAACAATCACTGCAGTTACCGGGTCAGTTGGATCTGAAGCTCTCACGTTCAGTAAGGTTCGTGATTTGATACTAAGTGAGGATTCGAGAAGAAGAAGCACTGGAGAGACAAGTTCGTTACTCAGTACAGAGGGTAGAGGAAGAAACGGTAGTAGGGGAGGAAACAGAGGAACATCAAAGTCTAAACGAAGAAGTAAGTCGAGATCATCAAAACCAAGGAAAGACATAGTTTGCTGGAATTGTGAAGAAAACAGGCACTTCAGAAGTCAATGCACCAACCCACCTAAAGAAAAGAAAGAGGTGAACGCTGCCACAACAGCATCAGATGATTCAGATGATGCGCTTATATGTTGTGTCGAGAATCCTGTTGAAGACTGGATTATGGATTCAGGAGCATCTTTTCATGCTATTTCTAGCACGAAGATGATGAAGAAACTACGAACAGGTAACTATGGTAAAGTTCGTTTGGCTAATAATCAGTGTCTTGATATAACAGGAATGGGAGACATAGACTTAAAAGACTCCATTGGGAACCACTTGGACCTTGAAAGATGTTCGGGTCATTCCAGGTTTAAGGAAGACGTTGATATCCATTGGTAAGCTTGATGATGAAGGATATGATGTCACTTTTGGTAGAGGACAATGGAAAGTAGTTAAAGGCAGTATGATGATTGCTAGAGGTAAGAAAAGAGGTACTTTATATATGGTTGAAGTACCAGATGAAGGGGTTAATGTAGTGACTAGTGGGCTGAGTCAATCAAAGTTATGGCATCAACGACTCGGTCACATGAGTGAAAAGGGGTTGAAAATGCTTGTCGCCAGGGGAAAGCTTCCAGAGTTGAAGAGGGTCGAGTCTGAGTTTTGTGAACCGTGCGTCTTTGGCAAGAAAAAGAAGGTAACTTTTGCGAAGACAGGTAGAGCACCAAAAGCTCATAAATTAGAGCTAGTTCACTCAGATGTATATGGACCGACATCTTTCGCTTCAATTGGAGGATCTCGCTACTATGTTACCATCATTGATGATTCAACACGCAAGGTATGGGTTTACTTTCTTAAACATAAATCTGAAGTTTTTGGTATTTTTAAGAAATGGAACCTCTGCTGTTGAACTTGAAACTGATTTGAAGGTTAAGTGCTTAAAGTCCGACAACGGAGGAGAATACATCAGCAAAGAATTTATTAATTATTGTGCTGAAAGAGGGATCAAGATGATAAATACAGTTCCGGGAACTCCGCAACATAATGGGGTTGTAGAGGATGAACAGAACATTATGTGAGAGAGCTAGAAGTACGAGATTGAATGCAAGGCTCCCAAAGATGTTCTGGGCTGATGCAGTTAATACTGCAGCTTATCTTATCAACCGCGGGCCATCAGTACCGTTGGGATTCAAGATTCCTCAAGAAGAATGGAAAGGTAAAGCTGTAAAGTATGATCACCTAAAAATTTTCGGGTGCAGTGCTTATGACATTAATCCAGAAGGTAACAAGTTAGATGCTAAAGCGAAGAAGTACACACTCATTGGTTTCGGGTCAGAAAAGATGGGCTATAGGCTTTGGGATTTTGAAAGCAGAAAGGTAGTCAGAAGCAAGCACGCCTAATTCAATGAAGCAGAGCTGTACAAAGACAGAAAGTCAGTCAACTCAGAGGTTCAGACCGAAGAGGTTGAGTTCGAAACCACAAGTCAGAGAAAAGAAACCAGTTACAGAATCTATAGCAGGTCCTGAAGATGATTCAGATCCCGAGTTTGATAATAATGACGGTGGAGTTGAAGAACCAGTGGGGTCTTCAGATAGTGGGAGTTCAGAGTCTGAAGAAGATCAGCCTCCACAACAGCCACAACAACCTGACAAGTGGGTCAGGAGATCCACCAGAGCTACTAAACCGCCGGATAGGTTCAATCCCGGTCGTACAAGTCCGTCAGTTAATTATCTTCTTTTAACTGATAATGGTGAGCCTGATTGCTACTCTGAGGCAATTAAGGTAAAAGAATCGTTCCAGTGGGAGCAAGCAATGAAAGAAGAAATGGGCTCTTTAGACAAGAACAAGACTTGGGTTCTTGTCAAGCTTCCGCAAGACAAGAAAGCTCTTCAGAATAAGTGGGTGTACAGGATCAAAGATGAGAACGATGGAGCCAAGAGGTATAAAGCTCATTTAGTGGTTAAGGGGTTTCAACAGAAAGAGGGGGTCGATTACAGTGAAATCTTTTCTCCAGTTGTGAAGATGACTACTATCAGGGTGGTTCTTGGTATCGTTGCAGCAGAGAACTTACATTTAGAGCAACTAGATGTCAAGACAGCTTTCTTACATGGAGATCTTGATGAAGACATCTACATGAAACAACCTGAGGGTTTTCAAATAAAAGGTAAAGAAAATTAGGTTTGTAAACTGAAGAAGAGCTTGTATGGTCTGAAACAAGCACCGAGACAGTGGTACTTGAAGTTTGATGACTTCATGGAGAGAATAGGTTTCAAGAGTTGTGAAACTGACCACTGTTGCTATCTAAAGAATTTCAAAAATTCCTACATCATTCTACTTCTGTATGTAGATGATATGCTGATAGCAGGGTCTAACATGAATGAGATTAGCAAGTTGAAGAAACAAATGTCTAAAGAATTCGAGATGAAGGATTTAGGTGGAGCCAAGCAGATACTCGGGATGAGTATTACCCGAAACAGAAAAGTTGGTTCACTAACACTATCTCAGGAGAAGTACATAAGGAAAGTGTTAGAGAAATTCAAGATGAACGATGAGAAGACTAAGACTAGAAATACTCCATTAGGAAGTCACTTGAAGCTTACCAAATAACAATCACCAAAGTCTGAAGAAGAAAAATTAGAGATGGCTAAGGTTCCTTATGCATCAGCGGTTGGGAGTCTCATATATGCTATGGTGTGCACTCGACCAGATATAGCTCATGCTGTTGGGGTAGTCAGTCGATTTATGTCAAATCCTGGTAAAGAACATTGGGAAGCTGTCAAGTGGATACTCAGATACTTGAAGGGTACCCAAAAGATGGGGTTGTGTTTTAAGGGTAAAGATACTATGCTCAGAGGTTATACTGATGCAGATTTGGGAGGTTGCAGAGAGACATACAAAAGCACTACAGGGTATGTTTTTACAGTGGGAGGCACAGCAGTGAGCTGGACTTCAAGACTTCAGAAAAGTGTGGCTCTATCAACAACAGAGGCCGAGTATACGGCTGTTGCAGAAGCGAGCAAAGAACTAGTTTGGTTGAAGACTTTTCTCGAAGAATTAGGAAAACATTAGCCTGATTACTCGTTGTATTGTGACAACGAGAGTGCAGTGAAGCTTGCTAAGAATCCTGTCTATCATAGCAAGACGAAGCACATTGGGAGAAAGTATCACTTTGTGAGGGAATTGATTAGAGATGGAACAATCAGTTTGAAGAGTATCCCAGGTGCTAAGAATCCAGCAGATATGTTAACCAAGTCTGTGGTGCTGGATAAGCTGAAGTTTTGCATAGCTTCAGCTGGTCTCCAGGAATAGTTGAGGAGAGTGGGGTAACATGGAAAATTGAAGAATAAAGGGGATTCTTCATTTTACAGAAGTACGGAAGAGATGGTGCAGTTCGAGGTCCGAAGACACCAAGTGGGAGATTGTTGGAGATATGTTATCTTCAGCCCAGTCCATAATGGGATAGCTGAGAATTAGAGAAAAAGGCAGAAACGGGCCTGGCCAACCCTAATAGCTCAAGCCCAGTTTGTTAGTTTCTTGTTCAACAAGATTAGCAAAGGGTTAAACCCTAATTAGCTAGACTATAAATAGATCTCTTGTACTTGTAATCTATCATCACTAAATAATAAACCCTAGTTGCCCCTGTGGACGTAGATTACACACTGTAACCGAACCACGTAAATCTCTCGTGTTTCTTTGTTCTTTGATTTCTGTTCGTGTGTGTGTGTGCTTCGAGACCTAACAACATGGTCAGTTGGACCGCAGGTGGTTCAATTGTATCCTAGGAAATCTTTTGCTGAGTTTCATTCCTTATTCTGTATGGCTCAAGTTACGATTTTTTGGGCCGAATCTTTGTGCCCATTTATTAGTTAATTATTTCGAGAGTTAGTCTACCCTTCGGGTATGTCTCAACTCTCATGGTGGGCTCAGGGCTGATGCCTGAAGTTTCGTATTGTATTTGTTTTATTAAATTTTGTCTGATTGTCATCCCATCTACCCAAAGATGTGTTCGCCTATGTAAGTGTGGTGACCTATCAGAATCCAAGAATAACTCTAAATATGATTACAGAAATAAATGTTCACAACTTTCAAGTGTGGAGAAGTTTAATAATTGCCCAAACCCAAAAGTGTGTATATCAGTTTGTGACACCTAATTACTCAACAACAGATTATATGAGGATATGTTAAGAAAGCTGTTGTAAAATTAGCTAAAATGTTGTGACGAAACTCACAGGTATAACTAAAAGCTAGGCCTTTTAACACCACACAACTTTACCTAAATCAACCTACTTTTAATTTGATTATATCATATAAGTAACTAGTGGTGCAACTTGTAACTGACGAAAAGGGAGCATAAAACATAAAATGGATAAACATAGTTAAGAGTTAAAGTGAATTACTAGGTTGGTGGATGAAAA
Organism: Bidens hawaiensis; assembly: GCF_021521415.1. NCBI lineage: Eukaryota > Viridiplantae > Streptophyta > Magnoliopsida > Asterales > Asteraceae > Bidens > Bidens hawaiensis. The sequence goes on along the minus strand of NW_027492341.1, from coordinate 85,481 downwards.
GACGTTGGCCACAGTTTACATTGTTCTACCCATTCTACTTTCGATAGCGGAGCATATCTGCATACCTAACATTAACAAGAAAAAAATATTAAAAATCCGTCTTCCGACTATAACAAATTACATCTCTTAAGTAACAAACCAATAGTATAAAAAAGCTTACGTTTGTAGTGAAAGTTTCCAACTGATAAGATTCTATAAGGTTAACCACCTCTTGAGGTATGACATCCAATTGGCTATCATTTTCACCAGCCAAACATAAGATCATTGATAAACGGGTGGATCCTGGTAACGTACCAAAAAAAAAAAAACATGATAGTATGAGATAGAGTACATTTAAATAGTAAAATAAATTAATTACTATTATTACAGGATAGAAAACAACCTCCATCAAGTTGTTGTTTTCGCACGCGTTTGACATGGCGCAGATTTTCTAATGGCAAAGTCTGATTTAGCTTCCTGAACATTAAACAGTTTAGATATATCCTAAAATAGAGGTTAACATAATAAACTAGTATGCGTATGTATATATACCTACCTGATAAGAGTGTTGGCATGCTTAGGATCAATGGCAGCAGCATACACTTTAACTGCGGAATATAGTATATGAAATTCGAAATGAAGTAAGTGTGAATGAATATGCATCATGGTAAATAAAGAGGGAGGTTTAAGTGGGTTGCTGGTGAGGATTAAAGGGTGGTTTGTCTGGAATGTGAACGATTTCGTGATCTTCAAAATTGTTCATTTACTTAATAAAAAAAGAAAAGAAAAATCAAGTTAAAAACCATGTATGATTAGCAACAATCGGGTGAGTAAGACAGCACCTAAGGGAGTTGGATAAGTTTCAGGGAACATATAATAATAGCAAGTGTGCATAACCTGGAAGCAAATTATCCAACCCAAATATGATTAAATAAAGGAATATGACACCAGACCACAAACTAGTGATTACGGAGTTCGTAACTTTGATCTTAGTTGAAGTAATAATAGGAAAATTAAAAGTAAGCTTACCAGGAGGGAGGGAGGGGTTGTTATAATATACCAAAATAGGAGGCGGAGGAAGAAGAAGGCTGTCAACTGCGAATTGGTAATCACGCGGCCAATGGGAATGGGGTTAGGGTTTATTTTGCCAACAATACTAGTTATGGCAGATCAGGAGTACAATGGTTAAAAAAAGCCCGATAAATATCATTTTGAAGTATAATATTATTAGAAGAAGATAGATTGTCGTGGATAAACATTTTTGGTTAATCGTTTTGGTTTAGTTATTTTCGGTTATTAAAAAAATGGTTAATCGAACCGAGAAATCATTTATTCAAAAAATTAAAAAAAATAACCGTTGGTTAATGTTTTAGTTCGGTTTTTTTGGCTAATTCGGTTTTATGCTCAACCCTAGCAGATAGCACCGGTGACCCGGTTCACCAACAATTCCAGTTGAAACCTACTCGCTCAAAAGCCAACTATGTTAAAAGCCTTGGCTCACGCATGACAACTTTATCATGAACGAGACTTGAACCAATGACATTCCTTAGAGAAAGTCACCATGGAAAGTACTGCTACATGAAGATGACTGCTCCTTCGTTTTAATAAGAGTCCAGATTAATTTCACATCCATTTTTGAATTTCTTATGCATCCCATCTCTAGTTCTCTACATCAATAATATATTAAAGAGTTTCATAATATTGTAAAATTTATTCACAATCTCACAAAATAAAAAGGTTAAAAGACATAGTTTATTTCTTGCCAAAATTTCAATTTATTAAGGTATAACTCATACTTAAAATGACATACTTTTACTATATTTATTCATAAATAAAATCATTTTAATTTACACTGTATCACAATTTTTACGTTCAAACTTCTTTTACATTTCTTTTTGTGATGTAGGAGAAATAGCATAGTTCTTATTGTATACACAAAATATTTATTAAAACAATAATTGCTTGGCCTAAAAACAATATTATATCGCATATATGTAAACCTTTACTTAATAAAATGACAATGCGATACATGCACATTCCCTTTTGGATAGTAATACATAAAATGGTGACCCAGAAGAGACTAGAAAATAATCAAATATGTTGAAACACCAAGTTAAAACCAATTTATCTGTTTTATTAACCTGACCCGTATAATCCATTACACATTGAATCCGCATTTGCTTCCAAATACATAAACAAAACTACATATTTCGATTTGAATATCAAATCAATCAAACTCACCGCCCCCTTCCGAATCAGACAAGGGCAAAAGCGTACAAACACCAAGAACATGCCCGTTAAGACACACGTAATACTCAATACAATCTTCATATGCGCCCAACCGACAGCTGGCACTTTGCGGGATCATCTTCGCCTGCAACATACTCCACAACTTTGCTTTACAGTAAGGGCAAAACTCTGTAGGATGAAACTTAGCACCACGTTTAATAAGCATCTTTCACACCTTCGATGTGGCAAATGACTTAAATACCCCTCTAAAGAAACCCACATCCCCTTCTTCTCCTTGATCCAAATGCTCACACGGGTCCAACACATACAACACATCGCTTCTACAATTTGGTAACAGAAAGCTTTTACCAGACGTTCTTGAAAACCGAGTCCTGTATGCAAAGTGACCCGGAATGTGAACTTTGTTAAACAAACCCTCTTTAGTGCAGCCCGAACAGTAGATAAGAAGCTTTGCGAGTGAACTCCAGTTTCCATCTACACTATGGCTGCCACTAGATTGAAGATCTTGCATCATTTTAGGGGCTCGGGTTCTGCAAAACTCTTTCCAGAGGACTCGTTTCACAAGATCATCAAACCATTTGCAGACACATGAAAGTGTGGCGATTATTTTGGGGTTCCGGTTTAGATGTTGCAGAATTAGGAAGATGACATCTTCACTTATGTGTCCTTTTGTGCACATACAGCTTGCAGAGTGTATGCATCTGTACTGCTTGGTTATTATCATTGTCTGCACATGGTGAATAATGAAGACGGCATAATATCATCAAACGATCGAAAATCAAAGTTGCAAATGACACTAATTGGTGCAAAATCATAGATTACGCCTAATTTGTTTACATGTAAAGGCAGTTGATGATAGAGCTGGAAATTTCTAACACGACATGAAATGATACGGAGGTAAACAAAAGGAATTGCAAGTACAATGCGATACTACAAAGATAAGATTAAAACCCTCACTTAAAGGCAGCATAAGAAAACTCATGAAATTGTAAAAATCGAAGTTAAATAAATTCAGAAGTTGTCATCTTCCTCACCTTGGCTCACATGCGGGACTCTGAATCAAAAAGCCTAACAAATTAACTGAAGAGAAGAAAAGGCATAAATTAATTAGGGTTTGTGAACACATTTCAAGAACAAAATAATTAACGATTACTAAAGGAATTGAAGGACTTAACTGAATCTGAAATTCTTCTTGCCTTTAATAGGTAACAAGAAGCGTGACAGAGGATCAAGAGATGAACGGAGAAAGGGGTTGCAAATCTGATTGGATGGATGGATGGAGTGTTGTTTATTATTAAAGAAATTGATGATATATTAAAATGACATGCAGGCTATTTTTAATGTGAGGAGGAGACTATCGGCGATGTGGGCCCCTGGGTGTGAGTGAATGGTTGCGATTCAGTCGTTGGGAACCCATCCAAGTCACGAATGATGGTCCATCTAAGTAAGACTACTTTATTTATCTTTTAAAAACTAAAATATCTTTTGATTTTCGTACATAGTTAATTGCAATTATGGTCCATGTAGAATTCTTAACGCAGGTTGTAATCCCATGGCGGTATTTTTGAGGTTATGTGTGATGGAACTTTTGTTGCAGTTTAGGTTATCCGTTAGATCCCGGTTATTTTGTTCCATTAAGCAGAGGGGCAAATCCGTATATTTGCTCCATGTTCCTTCCCCGTCGATACTTAACCCTCCAAGCTTAACAATTTACAACTCTAGCCACCATCTTCGTCGTCATCCCCCGTAACCACCATCTTCGTTGTCATCCCCCGTCAATTATCATCAGCAACGCAATGGCATGGATACTCTATTTGTTTGTGGATAACATCACTCTCTCAAGTAACTGTTATTTTCATAATTGTTGGTTGATTCTTGAATTAGAAGTTGTCAATGGAATAATCCGACTATTAATCGTAGCTAAATCAGTTATGTTTATCATTTTGTAGCGGCATTTGGGCTAACGCCTCATGGACCGGATTAAGGGTGGATTTGGTTGTGTTGATCAATCGATACCAAACCGGATCTACACCATCCACTTTGCTGCATGAGGCCTTGATCAGTTAGAATAGTTGCTTTTAATTAGCTTCAAGTTGCATGAAGTATTATGAATAACTAGGTATTTTTATTTGTATATAGGTATTATAAAATCTTCATGCCTACTAGTTAGGTGTTTTGTATTATGTTAGCTAGTATTTTGGAAACCTATGAACTAGTAGTTGTGTAAATATATCCTTTTGGTATAAATATTAAGCTACTTTATGATGTGTATATAACGACAATGGTTTGTATTAAAATGTGGTATGTATGTATGTATGTATATAGGTCAATGGTTAATGGTTATAAATCTGAATGATATGTTTGCCTTTTGTATTTAAAAAGCTTAGTTATACATGCACACATTATGTATAAGCTAGTGTTTATATATAGAATAAAATTTTATGAATAATTAGTTAGTATTTGTGCAGGGGCATAAGTGTCATTTCACATTATTATGTGTGTCTGTGTATGCATTTGTTCCTGTTTATGTGTGTGTGTGTGTGTGTGTGCATATATGTATGTATTTGTGTACTTATAATCCTTAATAAAACTAAATGCATTGTTTAGTGCTATGTCAATCTTTATGTTAAAGGAACAAAGTTTGTGTGTGTGTATGTGTTAAATAATAAACCGTTTGGGCACAATGGTATGTTACATATGTGTTTATATGTATGCACATATGTGTATGTTTATTTATGCAGGAGAATGACAATCTTTTTATGTGTAATTAATATGTATAATAGTATAATTAGATGCATTTGTTTATCTTGATAGACTTTGTAGAACAACAATAACAAAGTAATTAGTTAAGGAATCAAGTGCTTACAATGTGTGTATGTTTATTTATACAGAGGTATAACAGTCTTGTTATGTATGTATGTATGTATGTATATATCTATGTATGCATAGATATATATATATATACATATATGCATATGTGTATGCATAGATATCAAAGGAATTGTCTTATCTGTGCATATATGTGTGTGTATTTGTGTGCATATTTATGTATGTATATGCGTGTATATTTATGTATGTATCTTGTATTGTATGGATTTGAATGTATGTAAAGTCATAGTTGACCTTGGAAAGTCAAACTGTGTGTAGTGTGTATTGTATGGAGAAGGGATCGAAACAAGTCCACACGAGGTTCGAGAAGGGATCGAAACACGCACACGAAGACAAACGGGGCTGAAAACGAAAAAACGAAACCCACCTAGGCCTTAGGCGTCACGTGGCGCGGCGCCCCATGGTGTCCCTATGCTGCCCAAATTCCTCTAGCCCGACTGTTTTGTCTTATATGGGCCTGGTTGGACTGGTTTAACCTATTTTGGCTTGTTTAGCAAGTTTAAGACACACACACAAATATATATATATATATATATATATATATATATATGAAACCCTATGAACAATTTATCTACCTTCCCGGCCATCCCACATCAGTTCCAGACGAGTTTCGAAGAGTAGAAGCAACCGGTTGTCGATTTTTGTTTGTTTTAACGTTAGTGAGTTTGTTTTTGGGATTTAGACATTCAAACCTTTTGTAATAAGATTCTAATGAACATGTTTATCATTTATAACTATTATATCTACTGTTCATTAATTATGATTGGCTATATTGGTTAGAATCACCTAGGTTTGATGTTTAACGGTTTAAATTAACTAGTTTAGGGTGCTTAACAAGTGGTTGATTGTTTTTCTATTGTAAAGTTCATATTTTATGATATTAAAAAGTGTACACCTGCTTCCATAGATGTATCTCAGGTTGCATGTGCCCATTGTGGTTGATTATTGCATAAATTAGTTTCGTGTAGGCTTTAATTGCATGTTTCGGTTAATACTTTGTGTGTTGATTGATTGTGGTAGACATACCATTAGGGTTTGTGTTTCTTGGATCATCAAAGTCAGTGAGTTCACCGCCTTTGAGTTGGACCAAGACCTTAGGTGTCGGCTTATCTTGCTAGTTAGTTGATCGGGTTAGTCGTTGCGAGACCACGTGCGGTTTTCCCATTGTCGGCTAGGTTAAGTTTGTAAGTTGAGTTATTTTATCATTAGTATTGGATTACCCCTATTCTCCTAGGTTTGTAATAGCTCAAGCATTAGTGAGATCTGTAACTTAGACATGGACCAAGTGATGAGTTATTAGGGTACGTAGATTAACAACCATGAATTAAAAGCTATCTAGATGTTGTTAAAGTTTCTGGTAAAACTGACCGTAGGGACCCAGTTGTCTTGACCTCACCTATGTTAGCCCATATTTAGAACTCTGGTTTCAACCACATGTTAGCACCTGTGTCGTCTTACAACCGTTAAGTCATCTTACCTAGGTGATTCGTTTTCTTATTATCGTTAGTTCCGTTAAGTTCCACCATTAGTTAAGTTAGTTTTAAATAAATAAGATAAAGAAATATATTATATAGGCAGGACTTAGATTATGGTTAATTATCTGAGCCGTTCTCGTGTGTCTTTGTCTTCGACATCTGGACTTCCATTATGTAACATTTCATTTTTTATTCGTTTTGTAATCGTGACCGGACCCGATCCATGCCCGGGTTCGTATTCGGAAAAATTATGTATAAAATCTCATTTTATTTAAGTTTTAATCTTTATTTATTCTTTAACATATATCTATGATTAATATGCGAAAAAGATCCTAAACTATCTTATTAACCACTTTTGCATCCACCACCATAGAACAGGGACCAGATTGCTAATAATATTTAACTTTTTTTCCTCCTCTCTTCTCCCTCTCCCATCGCCGACAAAGACCCCATCCCCAATTTATTGAACCAAAATTTACGGACCAAATCACGTAATTGACGTAACCCAATCATTGGCTTACCTAAATCGCGCCCACTACACCCTAATTATAGAAAATAATTAATCAATTGACAGCTAATTCGTTAATAACAAATCGAATATCAAATCAATCTTAAAACACTATATAAACTCGTTTATAATTCAATTAAATCACACCACACCATCCTTACTGCATTGCGACCTAAACCCCTAACCAAATTTCAGTATACAAGGCCGTTAAGACCTGATTCGTGTTCAAGCTAGGGCCGCGGCCCTACACTCCTTGTTCTCCCTCAATTCGTTACAGATTACGGTAATTGTTACATGCATCCAAGTTGTTTCTCATCAATTTACAAAAACCCCAACTCAGTTTTAACAAACATCAAATAATTAAGCGGATTTGATGTATAGGGTTCATATTGATTTTGGATGTTCTTTGGCATGTTTGTATATATATTTTTGAGTCGGATTCCTTTCAAAAGGTATAGCACCAGCCCAATGGCTAGTGCATGTTTTTTTAATCCCTTAGAACCGGCCAGGCGCGAGTTCGAGCCGCCCTGGACACGGTATTGATTTTATATTTTTTTAAACCTAATTTTCTTACATATTAATACTATTTAATATTATGAACAACTAACAAATACAATTTTTAACAATACCAAACATTATCGTTTAAACTTTTCGCTTATATATACAAGTTTACATACACAAATGCATATAATCACACACGATAAACGTATTATTTTCCAAGTCGCTTAACAAACCAAAGTTATTTTAACTTTCCTTTATATATATATATGTGTGTGTGTGTGTGTGTGTGTGTGTGTGTGTATTTCACCCTATTTATTTATTTACTTATCAACAAAATAAGGATTTTTATTTAACAAATGAAAAGTTTATTTCTTTACCAATATTTTCTTATATATAACCGTTTTTTTTCTTATCAATTCCAGTGGTCATTTTTAATTATTTATAACTCAAAACCCTTTATAAACCGTCATGAAAACAAATACTATAATAAAATCTTTTACTCGCTTATAATAATAATAATAATAATAATAACAAAAATAACAATAACAAACCGAAATAATTATGATAAAAAATCTAATAATATATTAATCAAACCTTGACTTAAAACCCATTAGAACCCAAAATCGTTATAAGCCTTGTTGATACTTCGGTCACAATTAATCAATTATCATATTTAACAACTAGGAATCCTTGTTGACGCATCTCGAGGAGTTTGACCACTTTTATCCGAACTTTTCATTATCTCATCCTCACATATCCACTCACTAAAGGTAAGTAAATTCACCCCCCCTTTTTTTACAATTTTACGTTTTTGGGGGCGTTATACGTTCACAATCAAACTTATTATAGATTTTCACTACGATTCCAATATATACGTTTATTGAAATTGCTCGATTAGTTGATACGTGTAAATGTGACTATGTGTTTATTTTTGTTATGGTGGTTGGTATCTCATCATCATCCTTAATAGTATGATCATACGTCGTCGAAATAACTCGTTATCAATATGATTTGAGTGAAAATACAACTTTTATTTATTGTTATACTAGTTGTAGTGATTTACAATTATCGCATGGAATTGTCTTTTTAAATACCATATATACAAAAACTGTGATTTACTTGCTCAACTTTATGTTGGCAAATATATATATTTTCACGCATGACGCAGGTAGCTTTATTGGATGAATAAAGTATTGAAGTTAGATGATACCTTAGGTTGCTATGATGAATGAAGAACACATTTATTATAAGTTATTTATGATTTGAATATTTATTTGTAACGGTATTTCTTTTGAGACAATGTTTGTGCATTTGAAACTTGATATATGAATGAATAATTCATATACTGACACGTGTATTTTACTTCGTGTCTTCTGAGCTATGATACAATATTGTCGCGCCCCGGCATGTTCCACCGTAGGTTAAGGTGTGACACATTAGACTGTGCTGCTACGCGATCAGTACACTTGCCGCTTGTGGAAATGTTAGTTATGATTGTTTGGTTTTATTAATTTAAGACTTAGTGTTGAATTGAGAGAATTGCTTATTATATGTGCACCTTGTGTTTCGATTGGTTTACTTTGTGTAAAGTCAAACTTTGACTTAGGAAAGTCAAACTATGTAAATCTTTGATCTCATGTCAATTTGGTTAATTTTATACAAATAAACAGTTTAGATAGTCAATATTATGGTTACTTATGTTTAGTAGATTGTAATAAGTAGCTTACATTAAAGGACAACGGGTCAAAGATAATCAACCTTAAAAAGTCAACTTTTGGTTAGTTAAAATAGTTGGAGGAAAAATATGTTAACAGACATAGGGTCCAAATTGTATGTATTTAAAACCAGAGGGTTGCAAATTGCAAGGGTAGAACGAACTTTTCGCTTAAAACCAAACACAGGGTTTACGGCGGGGTCCAAAACTGGTAAAAAAGTGGCACCACAGGGGCTATAACTGTAAAAATGCCACCATGTGGTTGCAACCTGCGTTAGGGGTTCCACCACATGGACCATTTTTGCAATTAACTCTTTATATGTGAACAAACTTGAAAATAAGGAAATTGAATCATGTTATTGAATCACTTGAAGAAAGTGTCCCAAATCTAAATTCATGACACTATTAAGTAGCTCATCTTGATGGGTATCGTTTTAACTAATATTATCTTTGTGATTTTTTCATTGTATCGTACTTTTTTTTTTACATTTTTATGTACTAGCTAGTGACACATCTTCATAACATGTTTACATTTGTTATTTTTCATATTTATATTTTCATCGTGAAGAAATCACATGGTGATAGGCAATTATGTCACCCGAACTTTATGTGATTCAAAGGAAAGCCCACTACATTTGACCAAGCGAAAGAGCATATGAATGGCTCACATGTTGTTGTCACTTGGACATCAACAAGCAAATGCTTCATATTAAAAGTTACGTTCTTGGATGTTGATTACGAACATGGGTGGATTGGGTGGGCACACATGCATACTACGTGACACGAATGCACGATGTCATTTCACCTCTATCTTGGGATGGAACCATCGTAGTTTTGTTCATTACTCTTAAAAATATATATATTAATTTCTTTTGATTTTTCTTTACTTTTTTTAAGGCCTCTATTTTATTTCTACTTTTCAGGTCTAGTTTGACACAGACATTTTCATGTAGAATTCATTATTGAGGTTTGCAGATAGATTTTGAAATAAGCATGAAATTAAATAACAATTTTACTCTTTTAAGCTTCAACATCTCCACCAATGATCCGATTACATGTAACTTACAATACCGAATATAAACATGCATAGGATGTTTCAAGTAAACAATATCTTGAAGTGTGATTTAGACGAGTTGTTAGTAGGATGACAAAGAAACCAACAATTCCTTTATGGGTAATTCACACCGAGCAAACAAGAACTCCAAGATGTGCTAGCCTTTAATCCATATGTCAAGAATGTGTTTTATGAAGAGCCTAAGCCCAAAGTGTTAGGCCTGCCCAGTTGAAAGAAACTAGGGATGCTAGCATAGCCAAAATATCCTAATGAGATATCTAACCAACTAGATAAAAGAGCGAAACCAAGCATTTAATGCTTTCAAATTAAGAAGAGGGTCAATGCCTCATGCGTCGAAGAGGAGAAGACCCATGCTGGTTGGTGTATTGGGCTTCTACCAAGGGAACAAACACTAGATTAACAAAATGTCCAAGCAGCAAAGGCCGAGAGATATTAGATCTAGGGTTTCTTTCTTTTTATGATATGTACGTTCCCCGCATATATAAGAGGCAAAAGGTCATTCAATTAGGATCATCTCACACTCCTTTACCACATTATATATATATATATATATATATATTAATTAATTCAAAAGTTACGGTTACTCACATAATGTTACTGTAACTAACTTCAGTATTTTTATAATACAAGTGTTAGTTATTACAGTTATATTTAATTATAGGTTGCTGACTTGATGCATATATTTTTGCCACGTTGAAAGACTATTATTTACACATACCGCACACATTTTTCTCTTATTGCTTTTCAATTAAAACAAACAGATATGCATGTTGAGGCAGAGAGAGGAGGTGTGATTCCTATTCTCTTCTTTCTCGAGCATCATCAATCCTGACACGATGATCGTTTACTTTATGCTTCCACCGTCCCCAGAGGTAATCGAGAGTGTAGCGGAGGAGGTTGACCGGTGGCAGGTAGACTCGTAACAAAAACGGCCGCACCGTCGTTCTTCTTCGTTCTTGCCTACGTAACCTTAATTTTCAAAATTCACCAATGGAGAAGCGCGACACATTCAGAACTTAAGGTAAACACCAACATCCCAAAAGTATATTTATGTTCGATTAAAGTTTTAGGATCGCATATAAGCTGGGCTGTGTATGCAAGATAGCTCACGCTAAGCGGAGCTAACCAGAAGGAAGAATAGGTCATACCTAAGGGCAATCTTCTATAGCACGTACGTATATCAGTACCAGAAAAGGTATTACTCATTTTTACTAGCTTCTTTTCTTCTTCTTCTTTTTTTTAACTTATTATGGTTTAGTTTATGATAGTTGTATGTTTGATGATTGGAATTCACTCCAATGCTTGGAGTGTGTGAGTTTCTGACCATGTACTTATTATGGTTTAGTTGAATGGTTTGTGTTTTTCTAAAAGGAGACGTGTTGTTTGATTTATGTACTTTTCTATTGTGTCTGTTAATATAGGTTATCTATGTCCGCCTTTTGATTTGTGTTTGTTACGTGTATATCTCTCAGGGTCATCTAGTCAAATTGTTGGTCAACTGTGAAGTTCTTTTGCGAGCTGCTCACCTGCTCATCAGGTAATAAGGTCATGTTGATTCAACTTTTATTACATTGTTTGTACATTTTTGGGCTACATATATATCTCCCCCTGACCATGTGTCAAACAACCCCCCCCCCCCCCCCAAAAAAAAACAACCACACACACAAGCACACATTTTGTAGCCCTCCACTACATATAGCCTTATTTAACAATCAAAGTAAATAACAGTTTAGAGTAAAATTCCACAATGACTTGACTAACCCAAATACATTGCAGCATTATTAATGACTATGTATTACAATTACTATATAAAAATTGTCGCAAAATAAACGACCATGGATTACAATTATTGTGTATTAAAATATAAATGACCATGTATTAAAATTGTTAATGTTGCAGTAACCACTTGGGTTTCTACATACACCCAAAATTTAATCTTTTTATTTTATTTTATTTTATTGTCGTGTCATGTGGAGTTCATACTTACATTTGAGAATGTAGAACATAGTAGACAAAAGCTTATGACAGGAGCTGTTTATTCTGACAAATTTTATATATGTGTTTCTTTATTTGGTTAACCAGATTAAAGTGGCATAATAATCAGTTTGGGTGTCTCCAACTTACAGCAATACGCAAAAAGGAAAAAAATGTTATTTTATTTTAATTGTTTTTACTTATCCTACTAATGAACAGTTCTTTATGCCCCCCCCCACCCACCTTAAAACTATTGTTTATACTTACATTACATTAAATTGTTTACATACTATTGGACGCATATAGGAGGCAGTCCCTATAAAAAACAGATCAGGCAAAATATTGAGAAAAATCACACATGTCACACAACTGTACTTCTATCAACTTTTGAATAGTGTCAACTACATAACAAGTATGTAGTTAATATATACAATTTATCAAAATTCACTATTGGCGTTCTTTTGCAGGTCTTCCATCTGTACTTAAGTTTGCTTCCGGGATGACTTCGTCTTTTGACAAGGTATTTTGTCTTTAAAGTGTCTTTCGTTATGTTAAAGTCTTGGTTAGTGAATTACAATCAGTAGTGGTCTTTAGATATTACATGTTTGGCATTACGATAGCTTTACACTTTCTTGACTCTTTTGCTGTTACTAAATATTGCCACTCTTTTTGGGCATACACAGGCCCTATCATATAATCTAATCAAAACACAGCTAAGGGTTCGCCAAACTTTTTGGACAAACAAGCAAACGTGGATAACTGGTAACCTTAACCTTTTGTATGAAGTTTCTTTCATACATTATGTAATTAAATTATGTAAATCATAGCTAGGAAGTTAGTAGTATGTTTTCTCCATGACATAGTCTGTATGCAAAAGTTAGGTTTGTATGTTTTCTCAGGATATAAATAGTAACTAACAAAACCAACAACTGTGATTTTCTCGCTCCCCGCTGCGAAACACGGGTAAACCAGTTAGTTCAATATATTCACTATATATATCCTTCAATCATAAGTCGTTGTCATGGCCGTGCTTGAGAGACCGCAATAACTTCTATACGGAACTTTACGACCATGAAGAAATCACTGAAACCAAGTGAGGATCAAATATACATTAGTTGTAAACTGTACTAAATCAAACTCTCGAACTAATGAAATATAATTAATATGTTATATAATCTGTGCAGATTGAGCAGGAGAAAATAGATTAAACTCGAGCAAAGGCAATGAATATGCTAGTATAAGAAAATATAGAATCTCGTAAAAACATATAATGGCAAAAATACTATATGGTGGCAAAGTAGTTGCATCAATAACTATGATTGCGGTGGTATGCCGACAACAAGAGAAAAATTAAGTAAAACGTAATATATATGTACAATGCATTTTTGTGGCCGGATGAGAGGAAGATGAAAAAACTTTCATACAAGGGGGAATATATGTAGGAAAGAGGGCCAATGATCAACCAAGATCTTGAGACAAAATCGTCTATTAGAGATATGAAGAGAGGGAAACGAAGAAGAAAATAACCAAATGAGAGTGTCTAAAATAATGAAAACCAACAATATTATATATACAACAATTAAGAAATTATATTTACAAACAGATTTTACTTGTAATTGAAGATTAGGATCGTAATATGCATGTGTTCATTGAATGGTAGAATCATACTATTTTTGAGACATGATGTACAACCTCTTATTACATGAGATTTATTATTTAATGCTAAGAGCAGCTCCATTGGTGAACTATATTGAGAAATTTTGCTAGATGAGGTTTAAAAAAAATAAAAAAATCAATTGTTAGTAATCCCAAGCCAAAAACCATTTGATAAATCAACCCAATCCACAATCAGTTCACATATTAGTTTATTTTTAGGATATTGGTTTTTAATACTTCTAATTTTCATTCGTTGGTTGATAACACTCTCAACTAACGATTTGTCTCCTATCACTCTCAACTTGTAACTTATTTTCTTTTGTCACTCCCGAACTTAACGGACCCTAACCTCGTTAATTTTTTTTGTTGACGTGACATTTTTTTGCTTATGTGGCATGCCATGTGGAAATACCTTGTAAAAAAAAAAGAAAAACTTAACTAATATATATATAACAAATAATATATATATATACACACACACATACACGAACATACTGACAAAAGCACCACCACCACCATTTCATAGCCACAGTCTACACCACCACATACCTCCACCACTTCAGCCTCTATTGCCACCTTCACCCCTTCCGCTAGCCTCGTTGCTTTCACCACCACCAACAGCCTCCACCGCCTCCATCATTACAGCGAATTACGCCGTTAACAATAGAGCAACGATTACCTAGTTTTTCCAGCGAGTTCCGCCGTTAACAATAGAGCAACGATTCAAGGTAATAAACATTGCATTCTACTCGTTTCTTTATTCCGATCAAAAGCCCTACGCTAATGTATTCAAACTGTAAACACTTAGATTGAATTTATCAAAGTAAATTCGGATGGTCTAGGGTTTGACTGTTGATGTGGTTGCTTACGATAGTGGTGGTGAAGGCTGGTGGTGATTGTGAAGGCAGTGGAGGCTGGAGGTGGCAGAACCCGACGGTGGTGGAGGCCGATATGGTGGTGCAAACGGTGGTGAAGGAATGATGCCGGCATATGTAATGGTGTATATATGTTTGTGTGTGTGTGTATAAATATATATAATATTATTTGTTTTTTTAGTTAGGTTTTTCTTTTTTTTAACAACGTATTTCCACACGGCATGCCACATAAGCAAAAAAAATGTCACGTCAGTAAAAAACTAACGGGGTTAGGGTCCGTTAAGTTCGGGAGTGACAAAAGAAAATAAGTTACAAGTTAGGAGTGGTGGGAGACAAATCGTTAGTTGGGAGTGTTATCTACCAACGAGTGAAAGTTAAGAGTATTAAAAACCAATATCCCATTATTATTAAACAAAGTCACATGTGGCATGTCCATATCCTATTTGTTCTTATTACTTTTTTTTGTTTATCTTTCTAATATTTAATTTCACTAATAACTAGCATTCTTACCCGCGCTTCGCTGCGCAGGCGTGAATCTTTAAGTTATAGAACCTAATTTATCAGTTTTAAAGCACAATTAGTGGTACAATATATTGTGTTTGTGCTGGTCGCACATGGTGGTAAGTGACTCATTCATTGCTTCCGTCATAAATTATATTGCATGGTCCTTTTGTTAGATAATGAAGTATAATGTGCATGCTAGTAGCAGTGGCTGTAGTATATATGCTTCTGTGTTAATATAAATTGCATATTGTTCCATGCTCTTAGTAATATTTAGGCAATGTGGATTTTTCTTTGTTTAGCTAGTATTATTATTAAATGAAGGAAATTAAACAACACAAATGGTCAAACATGGCTCATACAAACTATATAGTCTGAATAAGTTGAGCTGTAAATTAGTTTGAGTGACCTGATTGACATTAACAAAGCATCACCATAATACAAATAAATCAAAACAAATAAATAAAATGTGAAAAACGAAGAGGCCTGAACCGCTAATCGGCTGCAACAAACATTGCCATGCTAGAATTAGGAGGATCATTGCAGCCATTAGACATCAATAACATATTCACCGACAAACATTGTAGTTCGCCAAAGTCACCGGGAAATTGATTTCCTCAAATTGAGTAACCGTACGCAAAGCGTCGAAAACCGTAACTTGAGCAAGTTCCCACAACAAACAAGACCACCTCCGCGGCCTAGGTTTCCAAAATCGAAGCCTACAACAACATCACCACCGCCACTTACGATGGAGTTGAATCAGAGACCATGCATCCTACCAAACCACCACCAACAGCATACCCCATCACCGTCGCCTCTAGGGTTCCTAAATCAACAGTGGAGGTCAGATCCACAACAGTCGATGTGACGGCGCGAGTAGCGTGAAGTGGCGACGGAGGGTGGTAGCAATAGATGGTGGCTGGGAGAAGATGTCAAGAGGCAAGGGTTCTCAACTTCTCGTCATCGAGTTAAAAGGCAACGGTACTCATCAATGAACATCCAGATTTTTCATCAATCGTGTAGTGGAAGCCAGCTTTATAACTAACATGCATTAAAATATTATTAGAAAGAGACAAAAACATGCTTTATAGAATTGTAATATATGCATTGAAAGTAGGAGCACTACAACTGTATCAAAATGAGAGACAACTGAAATCTCTCATTTAATATATATATATAATTTAAGTTAATAACTTGTAATAGTTAAGTTTTTTTTTTAAAATATATGTACAATTGTGCTATACTTTTATCATGAATGATCCGATATAAATTTTATAAAAAATAAAATTACTTCAAAAAACATATTTTTTAATAATATTGGTTCGTACATTTTTTGATAAAACTTATGTAATTTGTATAACTTGTAAGTGTAATATTATATTTCATGCTACGATTGTTTTAATAAAGAAATTATTTTATATAGTTCCAGACACTTCGAATAAAAAAACACAACAATTATAAATTATATTTATTTAAAAATTTGATTTAGTTGAGTTGGGCTAGTTTGTGAATGTGTATGGTCTTAAGGCTATATGTATATGTGGCAAACCATTTTACCAATGGCCTCGTTTGAACACCCCTCTCTTCCTCATTTCAGTAGTGAAATGAGGACAATGACCGACTAACCATCCTCACGTGGATCAGTAACCAATTAATTTTTTTTTGTTTATAATATTAAACAATGGAATTGTGGAGAATTACCTGTAATGAAGTTGGATGAGGTTGAATGATGAAGGAAAAACTCATGTGATGCAGATACGAGGAATGAGAGGGGATGACTCAAATGAGCCATACCCCTTAGCCGCAACTTACAGTTAACACCCTCAAGTTTAACCGCACCTACCATTTATACACTATCTTATCCATTTGTTTTTTATGGCTCACTTAAAAATTTATGATTTATTGTCGTGTAACTTTTCAATTTTGATGTTTTATAACATATCAAATATACTATTGTGTCGTGCTTATTTTTATCTATGTTTTGGAGTATATTTCAGTCGTGCTTCATAATGTACAAATCATTATCAGCAACAACATTACGTTAAACATGTTTTTCATAATGTACAAATCATTATCAACAACAACATAACGTACAACATGTTTTTAATTGTCAAAATTCTAATAAGTTAAGTTAATAACGCCAACACGTTGTAATAACCTTGACAATTTAAACATGTCAAATAGAGAGAACTTGAGAGAAAGTTTACCATGTATGCATACCAACCTATTTTAACAAGTATACACCCCACTAGAATAATTGTTTCTTGTAGTTTTTGGATACACAACTTGTGTTAGCGTTTAACTTAATATGTTTACACCCCACAAACATCTATAGGGTCGAGTCAAGATTAAAGTAAAATACCACAAAAGAGACAAATATACAAATGGCTATGATTTTCTTTTCTGTTTCCACTAAACCCTACTTATTATTTGCCGACACAACAGCAGTTTTCAAGCTTTCATGTGTCATCCCCTTCAAGCTTATTTATGTTAAAAGGTTCACTTGAACTTATCATGATTTGACCACCACACAATCCCAACACAATTAAGTTCTAAAAAACCACTTTAACATATCAGAGTTAAACAAAGTACATAATAGTAATGTAAGATTGTCAACCAAAAACCAAAACCAAACTATGTGCACAAGTTTTTATTACTTGATTTATTCAGACACAAGTCAAAAGAAACATCAAAACAAAAAACCACCACATACCTCGGTTAAACCCGCTCAAACAACTGTCCTCAAATCAACCTACTTGTTTGTGTAAAACTCCCATCATGATCATCAGGCTCTTCATCTACACTTTCTTTACAAAACCCGATTTCATGTGAAAGAAAAGAACCATTTATTCATCAAGATTTACCATCTTGAAGAGAGATCACAGTTTCAAAAGCACCAACCAATGCCTTCACTTTACTCTTCCTGCTTTCAACAAGCTTACTCGCGGTTTCTTCAATCACATTATTAAACAAACCTTGAGCATCTTTCATTCCCTGCTCTTCTTGATGCTTCAAAACAACACTTTCAGGGCCATTGTTGGAATCTTTCTTTTCTTCAACATATTTCTTCTCGAAATATCGCCTTCCAGAAACACGCTGTTTATCTTCATTACCCTCCATTACATTCCCTTTTGTGAATTTTAGCTTTCTTGGCCCGTTAATCTCGGTTTCAACATCTGAAGTTTTGTTTTTATAGCTTCTTGTTGCAATATTTTGAACATCCTCATTATCTTTAATAACTCTCCTTTTGAACTTGAGCCTTCTCGGACCATTATTCTCAGACTGAATATCAAGAATCTTGCCCCTTCTGAACCTCAACTTTACCGCTTTATCATTTTGCTCTTCAGAAATTACCATTCTACCCTTTCTTGAAATCTTGTTGTGATTCTCAACCGAAGCTTCCATTTCATTAACATCAACGGTTTCAGACCCTTCTGAAACTTCGACTTCTTCATCATCAGTGTATTCAGACTCGCCTTCTAGAACTTCGTCATCATAAAATGATTCAGAGGACTCTTCTTCTAAGTCTTCTTTGTCCGAACATGATTGTGAGCTTTCAATAACAGCAGGCGCGGTAAATGATCCTTCTAGAAGCTCTTTATCTGACTCAGAGCTTTGATAAACTTGATGTGTGATCATTGTCTCTTCTTCCACAGCATTTTTGCCCGAAGAAGACTCAGAAATATTGCAAATCGGATCATTGATTGATTCCATTGATGACTGAATGAAGTCAAACTCTATGGTCTCAGGTTTGACCTCGGGTTCCACTGTCTGAATGTTGTCATCAATTGCTTGTTTAGAATCGGTTTCTTGCATCAAGTTTTGATCTTTTAACAAAGACACATCTTTAACGCCCCTACGTTTGACCTCGGGTTCCACTGTATGAATGCTGTCATCAATTGATTGTTTAGAATCGGTTTCTTGCATCAAGTTTTGATCTTTTAACAAAGACACATCTTTAACGCCCCTAGGTTTGACCTCGGGTTCCACTGTATGAATGCTGTCATCAATTGTTTGTTTAGAATTGGTTTGTTGCTTCAAGTTTTGATCTTTTAGCAAAGACACATCTTTTACACCCCTATGTTTAACCGTCTTCAAACTTGCAGCCTTATTAAAAGAAGCTTTAGAGGACTGTGAGTTATTCAAGGTAGCTTTAGAAGCAACTTTATTAACACCAACTGTTTTAGGTGCCATGCCTGTCTTTTTGACCGTTTTAATCCCGCTATTAGACCCTTCTGAACTCGTTTTCACAGACCGTTGAAACGGTTTGAGCTCATTCTTCGTCACTTTTGCATTTGTCGATGAATTATGTTTTGAAACTTGTGGTTTCTTGGATGATAACAAAGCAACTCTATTAGTTAGTTTAACCGGTTTACCAGGTGTTAGGCTATCAGGATTTGTGGAAGGCTTAACTGTTGTTTTCTTCTTTTCTAGCGCAACTGCGGTTTTCGTAACCCTGTCTTTATTGGCAACTGTTGTTGTTTTGAAGTTTACAGGAACCGCTGACTTCGAGTGTTCATATTTCTTACCAAATTTGCAGAAATCATGACAGGAACCGGTGGAAGCTCTGAGATAATTTGGAACAGCATTACCTTCTTGTCCAATGCTCTTTCGAGAAGTGGGCATGCCAATCGAGTAGCGCCTGGTTTTGCCGGCAGCAGAAGCAACTGATTTCCTTGTCTGATTACCATCATCTTCAGGGGCTTGCTTACTTTGAGTATCCATTGAAACAAAAACTTTAAAAGACTGTTGACCTGAGAAAAAAAAAACAACAAATGCTTTGTTGTTATTCTGGTTAATTATTTATAAAAGTGCAGTGAGAATAATTACAAAATAATAATCAAAGAATGTATTTTAAATAATGATCTAACAATAAAGCCAAACTAATTATTAATATATAGTGCATATAATCAATTAAATTACAGAAATAAAAAAATGGATCTGAAGAGAGAATGAGAATAACAAAATAAAAGTGATATCAGGCATTAGGTTATAATCAATGATTCCTACAAAAGAAATGGATTGATAAGGACAAGGGTAATCCATAGGAATAAACCTGAAATCATCCTGCGATCGAAAGAAAGCATATTATGAATGAGAGAAGGAATAAAAAGAAAACAACAGTGAGTGGTGAGATGATGTGTTTAATATGAAAAACATAACAACATACATTTAGATTAGAGGATGAAACTGAACAATCGGGTAGTAACTTACAGCGTACCTTTTGGAATGAATTAGCTTAACCACCAAGTTAAGAATTAACACTAGAAATGGCGTGGAATTAGGGGGATTTTAATTAATGAAAAAAATGGATCGTAGAAGCAACGTTTTATTGAAAGAAAGAAAGAGCGGTTTTATTTTAATTGTTGTGTGATCTTAATTAACGCGTGTTTGTGAAGTGGGCGGGGAAAAGAAAGAACATTTATATATATATAAAAGGAAACCTAGATTTCACTGTAGCAATGTCATATAGGTCCAATCAGTGGCTGCCACTAAGGTTAATTTTTTTTAATATTTCAGCATGTTTTTTGGTATTTTAATATTTGAAACTACTTAAGTTTAGTAAATTCTATTCTGGTGTGGTGGTTTGTTTATGTTGTTGTAAGATACACCACCCGAGTTTAAGCCTCCTTAGATACGCCGTTTTGGTTTTTTTTTTGCTTTAGTATTTTTATAAAAAATAAGTTGTTGTGGTTATGGTGTTGTATTGTTGCAACTTGCAAGTCTCAAGTTTGCGCCTTCTTGAACAAGTTTTCTTGGTTTTTCTTTGTTTTTTGTTTTTTTTTTCTTGGTTTTTTATATAGAAAATAGAATTTTGAATTTATAGATTTCATACTAAACCAACCAATGAAAAAAATAAGGTATGTGGTGTTTAGCTTTTAATTTGTTTTTAATACGTTAATTTGATGAATTATTTTTTTGTTTAGTTTTGATGCCGTAAATAAAGTAGCCGATACCAACTGAATTAGCATCAACTTACAGAAACGACGCCCGGGTGTAACCAACACATAACTGCCCGGTGTGCCCGGCGCAACGCGCCGGTTAACAACCTAGTGAACATGAAGATGAATATGGGAATGGGAGGGATGTGGTCTCACTCTCACGATATTATGCCTTCTTGTCTCTTTACTTAAATCCAATTATCGCCTTCCAAACTCAACTTATCGCCTCCATTTAAATATGCTCCTTTATTTTGATGTGAGTATGAATGGGTCGGTTTGGTGATGGGGTTAAAAGTTAAAATCAAGCCGAAATTGAATTATTACTTTTGAGGGTTTTGAAAATTATTTAGGTTTTATTTTTTTGGTTGGGTCTGCTAGATTATGGTTGTTTTTAGACCAATTTTGATAATCGTCTATTATAACTGAAAATATATTTTGTTTTTAATATAAAAGTTTATTTGAGTTTTACGGGTTAACCCGAAACCCATAACAATCAGTCTGGGACTTAAACTTTATGTTATTTACTAGCTAATTTATTGTTATATATTTGAGAAAAAATTTTAGTAACTATTTAATAAATCCATGTAAATTACTTAAAATTAAAAATAAAAAAATAAGTTTATAAATTTGGTTTAGTTTAGATTTTTTGATTTTTACAACATGCAAACCAAAACCGAACTGAAACTTCTTTTTTTTTTCAAAATTGAAAAATCAAACGGTTGATTTTTGTTTCGATTTCGGATCAGTTTTTTTGTTTTTATAAATTTCTTATATCCACATCTTAAATATATATAAACGAAACATTCAAGAGCTCTCTGGTTGCTTCCTATATTTTCTCAAGCCATCGGATTGCTTTATTTGTAAATGAAGATTTCTCATGTATTTGACCCGAATTCACGAGTATGGGTTTTACCAAACTCATATAGCCCTTAAACGAGTTATAATATATTATTAAATTAAAAATAAATCACACCAAATTTATTGATATAAAAATTCTATAAAATAGGGATATACTAAAAATTAATATATGTTTTTTTAAAACAAAAATATTATTTATAATTAAGATACAATTTTATAGTAAAAAAGATAAACAGGTCATGGGTCACACCAAATTCAGATCGATTTTAAACTGAGTTATAACATCTCATTTATTTGTGAAACTCTTTCATTATCAAACTTTAAGTATATTATTAACGTCTTTATAATAAATAAAATTAAAATCCAAGATAATATATAAATATTATAGACGAATAATATAAAATAACCCTCTAATATAACTTAGATTTTAAAACCTACATATGTATAAACTTTTATTAATAAAAAATATTGTACCCCTTAATGAACTTTTTAAACAATCCAAAAGTTACATGAATGCATTGTACACGGTTTGACTTTGACTATTGCTAAAGGTATTTATTATTAGAGTGTCAGGTTAATTACCAGTGGTAAAGCACATGGCACATTGCTTTCCACAATAGCAGTGGGCAGTTAAAAAAGTAAAAATTAGTGTAACAAGATTAAAAAGTATATTTTAGGAAGAGACGATAAATTAAGCAAAATACCGTGATAAATTGTTCACCAAACCCCCCCTGACCCCTTCTTTTCCTTGGGGAAGTAGAGATTGGATCCACGTTCGTTGAGACTTCAAAACCGATCATTTCTCTTTTTCTGTTTTTAATTCCTCATAGATTTCATCGAATATTTTATATAACTTACAAAAATACTCCCTAAACTATCTCTTCTTCCAAAACTCCCCGGACAGTTTTTTTTTTCTTTGCAGACTAACACTGTGTTCCCGAGTTTCATTTAACAAGAGAAAAGAAAGGAAAGGAAATTAAAATGGAAAGGAAAGGAAAAGAAAGGAAAAGTTATGATTTTCTTTCGTGTTCCCGAGTTTAATGAAAATGAAAGGAAAATAAAGGAAACTAGACATTTTATGTGTTTCTGAGATGGGTAGAAAGGAAAAGAAAGTTATATTTTTACTATTATACCCTTTTAGTAAAATTAAAATGAAAAACGCATTTGCTTGCGACCTACTCGAGATTGACTCATGAAAAAACTCGATCGAGCCGGCTCACAAGCCTAAATGAGCCCGAGCTCGAGCCGGCTCGCAAGCCTAAACGAGCCGATCATTTTTATATAAATTGTATGACTATATAATATTTTTAATGAATAGTAAACAAGTTGAGCCCGAGTTAAACTCGAGCTTGAAAAACTACTCACGAGCCGAGCAAGCCTAGTCGACCTCGGGCTTGGCTCGTCTCGTTTGCACCCCTAACCAGGATTGTGCAATGAGACTGGCCCGTTTGCAATTTTTCTGCACCACTTGCAGGTTGTTGCTAAATCATATCATATTAGTTCAACCTCAATATCACATAATCAATCTGTTGCACTCTCCAACAACCACAAGAGCACAACCTGTTGAACATTCCAAAACCTTACCTTGCTAACTCAGAACTAAAAATAACATAACCTGCTGCAGCACACTATATGCTTCATGTAGTTTGAAAACTGATTAACGGGCGATTAATTTTTACGGGTTCACGGTTCCAGCCATGCTCCGGCGGATACATACCCGGACCAGACCGCTTCCCATTTAATGATTAAATTCATTACCGGAACTGTATTTTAATACCACATAATATAAATATGATCAAACATATTTCAATACCAAAAAATATACAGATAACATTAATACTTTAACCAGCAACTGTTTACATAACACATAAACAAAAACTACCAATAAAAAATCTTTGTCAAAATTACCAACAAAAAATTATAATACCATCTTTGAATTTCAAGTTCTTATTAGATTTACAAGCTTTAAATTTCAAAATATCAAACTATTTGACAATTAACAAAGAGCATTTTAAACCTGTCAATTATTTATAACTTTCTTTCACTACATCTTTAATTCAAGTGCTACAAGAGAAACATACGAATTCTTCCTTATTAAACCCTAAAATATGCAAAATCAAAATAAAGTGTTAGAAATTAAATTAGGAATACCTGATAAGAAGGGTTGGAACGAGTGGTGAGAAGCAGGGCGCTGAAGTACTATGTTGATCAACGACATGTTAGATTTGGTCGAGGTACGAAGCTCATGAGATATGGTGAGGGGCTGAGGGCAAGATAGTAATTCTACTTCTATTGAGCTTGATCAAGTTTTCTTTCTCTTTCAATTTTCAATCACTTTCCTTTCTTTTCTCTTGCTTTTCCTTTCAAATAACATACAATGTGTTTGATAAGCTACATACATAATCGAACCAAGGTTAAGGAGTATTTGCTACATCAAGAAGGAAGAAACACAAAAAACATTGTGTAGTTGAAATGTCTTAACCTATTTTAGATCTTTCTAATTAGCATTGTTATTATATTTTTATTTGATAAGAGCAAAAAAGAAAATCTGATCATAAAAGTGAAGGATATGATTGATATTTTTTCTTTATATTTAAATTAAAAAACATTGATCATGACATATATATATATTTTTTCTTTAGGGATATTGCTTCATATCCTTTACAAAGAATCTTTTAATCATCTCTTTCCTTTGTATCTGATACACATATGTATGTATGTACATACCTTGGATTCTATATAATCTAAAGGGCTTGGTTTAGTTAGATATATTCATCAACCCTTTTCCATGAGGTCCCTTTTCTTTTAAGCATGTTAGAAGTATGAATAGTGGACCACAAAATTCATCATAATTTTCTGAATATATCTTAAGGTAATCATGAAAAATAAAAAGTGAAACTTTTTGTTATTTCAACATCCATTACCACACCAAAAGAAAAAAAAAAAAACCTTTTCTAATTGTTTTTAACAATGAAGTATTTGTGTTTTTTTTTTCTATAAGTGCATGTCTTTATAAATAGGACCCGGAACAAAATCAAACAGTCTAGAGAACAGAGGTCAAACAGTTCATATTATTTCTAGTGATTTGGTTTCGATACATATCTCAAATGAATACAAGAGTAAAAAACAACAAAACACAAGGAAAGTGAATAAATTAAGGTTCGGAAAAAGGATAGTAGTTGGGAAGGATTTGGTCAATGACAACTGTGTATATATCCCAAAAATAAGAGATTGAATATTAATTTCAACTAATAATCGTCCCCACACGTTGTGGCGGAAACGTTGATACACTTAAACCCGTGTTTTGCGTTGAAAACGTTAATAAAAGATAAAGTTAATAAAGTTTGTCTTTATTAAAATTTAAGTTGTCATGAAGAAAACTAAAAAAAATAATGTTTACCCGTACGTTTTGGTCACACATTGCGAGAGCTTGTTATATCTAGGTATACATAGAAATATTAAAGTTGGTGAAAATAAGAAGTTAAAAATATATTATATTTGATCTAGATTGGTTTTGAACGAAACTTACTAAAACGTAGATTAAAATAAAGATTACGTAACAATATATTTGTCGTTCAAGAAAACATTATATTTTAAAATTTATAAATGTAAAATAAAACATGTAAAAGATATTTATAGAAAGAGAAAATTCCAATTTGCCTCTTTGAAATATAGCGTCGGGAGATGGAATAGCCACTGAAAAAGAATTTGCGCATGTTGCGTCCCTGTATTTCTCCGGCGGGTTTTGCTGACTCCTTCTGTCAGTTGACTTAGTGAAGTTACCATTATGCCATTTTATAATAATAATATACCCAGATCTTCAAGGTGTGCTAAGTGTAACAACAAATCTTCATCATCTACCCAGATCTTCACCATCATCATACTCACTCAAAACCTAGATCTTCATCATCATCATACAACACCAAACCATCTTCATCATCATCATACCCACACCACCACC
The DNA here is from genome assembly GCF_021521415.1 of Bidens hawaiensis. Taxonomy (NCBI): domain Eukaryota; kingdom Viridiplantae; phylum Streptophyta; class Magnoliopsida; order Asterales; family Asteraceae; genus Bidens; species Bidens hawaiensis. The sequence continues at coordinate 59,323 of NW_027492341.1, read as the reverse complement.
AACGTACTCCCTTAACCAAACCCGGAAACCCTAAACCCATAAACCCCAAACCCTAAATCATAATTCTGACGGAGGTGACGACCGGAAAATCAAGAATACGTTGCCAGAAGTTCAAGAAAGATGTCCGGATTTGATATTGGATGAAGGTGACCTGGAAACCCTAGCCGCCGCCACCACCACCGTCTTCCTGTTGCCGGAACCCCAGCCGCCGCCACCACCACCGTCTTCCTGTTGCCGGAACCCCAGCCATCATTGTAACATTCGTTACTTTTCAAACCCGAATATCCGACCCATTTTAAATTTTCAGTTCTTATCTATAAATATATGTATTAATATATATATATATATAATCCAAGTTTCGTTTTATGTATTTTTTTTATGTTCGTCAACCGATTCATTTTTCTGTTTCGACGTATTCGTTTCGTTCGTTTATATATATATATATATATATATATATATATATATATATATATATATATATATATATATATATATATCTACCGATTATTGATTTAATAATAATTACGACGTTTTATAGTCATTCCTTGTTCATTTCCGTTTTCGTGTTATTCATAAATGAGACTTCAAGTTTTAAAGTGTTTATTTAATCGAGTTACATACTAGTCGGGTATAATACGAAAAATAATTCAAAATCATTAACTTTTTATTTCATTTATATAACCTTTAAAAGTATAAGGTTCATTTGGTAAATTAAGTTTATATAAGCTTAAATAAATATTGATAGTTGAGGGGTTATAAGTGTAAATATGAAATTAAATATATAATAATAATAATAATAATAATAATAATAATAATAATAATAGGCATGCCCAGCCCCGTCCCCGACCCCTGGCAGCCCGATTTTCCGGCGATTTTCCGGCGGAGTTTCGACGACTTATAAACTAGCCGTTTAAGCTTCGTTTTGATCCGGTAAACATACCAAACGACTTCTCCATTAAAGATAAACATTATTATATGATTAATTTCGTAGTTTAACAAACATTTAACTCATATTAATTCGCGAACTCGCCGGATTATATTAAAAATTCCATTAACTCGAATTAAACATCAATTGATGCAATTGGCACTATAAATAGAACCTAATCGTTCATCTAAACTCGCTCACATCTTCATCTCCATCTAATATACACACTATCATCTCTAATTAATTCGCATGAGTTCGATTCCGGCCATGGCTTGTTCACCCTCTTCGCGGAACCATTCCAGGTGATTTTATATGGATTTGAATCACCTTGAGCCGCATAACATAACCCCTAAACTTAATTGATCAAACATGGAACGGAATATCATGTTTGAAATCTAGGGTTTCATAATGAAGAAGATGAACCAGTAACATGTTTTATATATTTTTTTGTTTATGAGGATTTTACAAACAAACAATATGGTCTGGTGGTTAGTTCATCTGTGTGTGGGCAGAAGGACCCGGGTTAGGCCATTTTTGTTTTTATTGTTACTTTTTTTAAACCTTTCTTTTGATATATATTTTAACAAAATAAAATTTATAAAAATTATATAAATCAAATAAAGTTATATTAAACTAAATAAAATTAGTTATTATATATATTTATCATTTTGTCACCTAAAAACCAATATTTCAAACTCGTCAAATTCTTATTAAACTCAATTAAATTATATATATTATGTTTCGTTCGTTAGAATTTATAATTCGTTAACACTTTCGTTTTCAAAATAAAATATATCGTTAAACACCGATATTTCTGTAAACCTTTATAATATCCAAACTTAACATTAATCTCGTAATTTAAATAATTAATAAATCATTAATAATCCGTTAAAATATAATATTATAATATCCAACTCCATAATAAAATATACATCCAACACTTCTAAATCTCGACAACCCGATTTATCTACTTTTTATAAGTCATTGGTTAATATTAATTTTGTGCTTTTAATTCTAGTTCGTGACGTTCAATTGCTTCGGTTTCATTTATGCACTTTCGGTTTATTTCAAATTTGTCTTCAACTTCAAGGTGAGTTTCTTACACCCCCTTTTTAACGTTTTTACATATTTTGGGGGTAGCATATATATCCTATCAACATTACAATTTCGTTTGTTTATTATTTACAAACTACAATTCGTTACATGGACTTGTGTGTTTACTTGTTACTTGCTCAAAATTACTTGCACATGGATTACTTCAATATAGTATGATCATACGCCCCCCTTTGCGCTCAATACATTTTTTGTTATGAGTGGAAAAGGGCCTCATTATCCGAGTACGTTGGTGCACAATCCCAACTGGAAAGGACCTTATCTGCGCTTATCTGAGTACGCTGGTACACAATCCCAGTTGGAAAGGACCTTACTTGCTCATTACACTTGTTCATGGAATTGTAGATTTTTATGTACTTATATCAAAACTTGTGGGAACTCACCAACTATTCATTTAGTTGACATTATTTTATATATATGCTACAGGTATTTTACTTAGAAGATGCTGCCGTGACAAAAACATTAGCACTTAGGATATTCAACTTAAATGGACAAATTGCTTAATTGTGTATTTCTTTGTATTTCTCTTATTTTCAAACTTGTGTACTTGATGTTTAAGTTAATTAATGATAATATTGTCACTTAATAGTGTCACATGTGTTTTGGGCAATCTGTACGTCACCCTCGGGCGTATTCCGCGTTAGCCGGGGTGTTACAGATTGGTATCAGAGCAGTGACTATAAGATAGGACATTAGACATAGTGTTCTAGTTAGTTATAGTTTATTTGCTTAATTGCTTAGGTTGCATAATTAGAAATTATGTGGGCCTTATGTGATTGTTCAAAGCACTTAGTTGTTACTATTATACTGATGATTCAATTACTTCAATTACACAAGCACACACAAGTCCAAGGCTTATGCCTAACGCAAAGATTTTCAATTTCAATAATCAGATTTTCGATTTTTGGTTGTCCGATATTTCTTCCTCTTAAAGATGGTTCGTTATGGCGGGTATGTAGTAACTGTAAGGGGGACGTGCCTGTTTTCCGAAACTCTTGACACCAAGGTTATTGAAACCTAAGGATAAGCAATGCGTATAAATCCCAATCAGACGTGGGATCCAATTGCTTACCTGGAGAGTTAGGAAAGAGCATGAACTCTATTAAGCCAAAGCATACCACTTTCAACGCTATATGAATCACAACTTTAAGTTTTCAAACGTGACCATGTTCTCTTTGTGAAAAGAAGATGGTTGCACTCCTCTATGTTTTACAATGTGTTTTAACTGGAAGTCTGTACACGAATACCCAGCTTTCGGTTTGATTTAATTACGCATTTTTTTACGAGGATAGTTAAGTTTTTTTTAAAAAAAATTGCGACCACGTTTTCTTTATTTATACGCTCATTTACGGCTTAAACTTTTAAAAGTTTGCAAAGTAATAACCGAATTTCAAACGATTCCTTTGTTATTTTACTAATATGTTTTAGAATTGAAAATTCAAAAAGTTATGGTGATATATAAATGGTTGAATTTTGATATGATTACTATATCATTTTATTCATTACTACTACGTTTTATAATTGGAAATTCGAAAGGTCATGGTGATATATGAATGGTCGAATTTCAATTCGATTACCTTATTGTTATATTCATTTACACTTATGTTTTAGAATTGAAAATTTAGAAATTTATGGTTGTACATGAACACCCGATTTACAATTTGTTTCTACAATTTATTGTTAAGTTTAATATTTATTCCATATGATTATTCCATAATTTCTTATATTTTCGTTTGTTGAATGTGAAAACTCATGACGTCTCTTGGAAATTCCAATTTCGATTTCAAATTTTGTTTCATATGATTTCTTTTCTTTACGTGTTTCATTGATGTATCTATTAGTCGTTTTTTTATACTTCCGTCCCAAGTCACGCAAATTCCTCACGTTTCATATCACGCCTTCTCGTTTTCCTAGTTGTCGCACTCAACCGGCGAAATGACAATCCAAGTTATCAAGCAAATGGCCTCCGCAATCCCGATCAACCCACGTTTGACCACACCTACCTTCATCGCTATAGTTAAAATCAAATTCACACCCAGCACCATTCTTGGAAACGCAAACTAAATTCAACCGAAAGGCCTCGCGCTGAAACACACCCTTTGTATAGTGTGTGTAAATTCCACCACTTTACTTCCCTGAAGCTTTAATATACTTCTATCTGTGGTAGATTCAATTACCACTTAATGCCAAAACCTACCCAAACTCAACGCCACTCACCCATCTGCAAGACCTTTACTTAACCATTTGTCGCAATCACATGTTTGATCTCATGCTTCAAGCCTATTATCATTGTGATGACCCTAGCACACCCGCCATACTTTGGAAGGCCTAACTTGTTTCCGCCATGCAATATCCTAACCCCTCATCCTTTGCCGACCTTACACGATTTTCTGGTTTCAATACTTAGATCTTTACAAAACTCATCAAACTCGCCTATATTTTCTTTTGCATACTTTCCTGCATTTTATTTCTTTTACTAACACCTCGCGCCTAATCCTAAATCCTCAGCTATTTTTAACTTTCAGTCAGGATTTTATTTAAAAAGAATTTATTATCTCCATTGTTATTATTATCATTATTATTATTATAATTATTAGTTTTACTACTGCTACTGCTACTGCTACTGCTACTGCTACTGCTACTGCTACTGCTACTGCTACTGCTACTGCTACTACTACTACTACTACTACTCTACTCCTGCCACCACTGCTACTACTACCGCTACCACTACCGCTACCACCACCGCTACCACCACCGCCACCACTGCCACCACTGCTACCACTGCTCCTCCTCCTCCTACTGCTACTGCTACTGCTACTGCTACTCCTCCTCCTGCTGCTGCTGCTGCAGCCGCCGCCGCCGCCGCCGCTGCTGCTCCTGCTCCTGCTCCTGCTACTGCTCCTACCACCGCCACCGCCACCGCCACCGCCACCGCCACCGCCACCGCCACCGCCACCGCCACTGCTACTGCTACTGCTGCTGCTGCTACTGCTACTGTTACTACTACTACTACTACTGCTACTACTACTCTTCCTGCTACTACTTCTCCTCCTGCTACTGCTACTGCTACTACTCCTCCTGCTACTGCTGCTCCTCCTGCTACTGCTGCTCCTGCTGCTACTGCTGCTGCTGCTGCTACTACTACTACTGCTACTGCTGCTACTACTACTGCTGCTACTGCTACTACTGCTGCTGCTACTGCTGCTACTGTTGCTACTACTGCTACTACTGTTATTAATACCATCACCGTCACCATCATTATTACTATTACGATAATTATCAATATTATTATTATTATTGTTAATATTTTTATTATTATTGTTATTAGTAATAATATTATTTCTAGTATCATCGTCACTACTACTAATATAACAATATTTAAAGTAAAATATTTGCTTCAAACAAGTTTTGAGTCCTTTTGAAACTATTTTTCATTCAACAAGTCAAGTAACTTCACAATTATTTATTTTTATTTTCCTATGTCATTGGCCAAAAGAAACATTTGTTTTTAAAGTTTTAGAATAAAAATCTTTCATCTAAATATAATAGAATAAATTTTATTTCACCGTGAAATTTAAAAGCACCACGATTTACAACTGATTTTTTTGTAAAGAGTAAAGTGCCATTTTCGTCCTTGTGGTTTGGCAAATAATGCGAATTTAGTCCAAAAAATTTATTTTTTGCATATGGATCCTCCACGTTTCCCAGTTCTTGCCAATTACATCCAAATCACTAACCCCAATAAATTTTATCGTTAAGTTAGGGCCATACATATCTTTTCATAATTTCTTTATTATAATACTTATTTAAGTGAATTGCGGTTTTCGTCCCTCTGGTTTGTCCAAATCTGCAGTTTTATTCCAGTGGTATCAAATTTGCAATTTTCTTCCCTGTGACTTTATTTCACTTGCAACTAAACATGAATTCTCTAATCTCGTTAAGTCCGGTAGTTAACCCATTTGCATGCCCATCATGTGACGATCATTTTTGTCATTTTTCTCCCCAAATAAACCTTAGTCCTAATTTTCGACCCCCCTCGCGTGAGGGGTGTGGTGTATTTGGGGAAAAAGGAAAATAGAAGGAACAAAACTCCCCCTCAGGTGAAGGGCACGCTGATGAGTTTAACGATCATACTTAACGAGATTAGGGAATTCAGGTTTAGTTGCAAGTGAAATGAAACCATAGGAAAGAAAATTATAAATTTAAAACTATTGGACTAAAACTGCAAATTGGGACAAACCAGAGGGACGAAAACCGCAGTTCACTTAAATAAGTATTATAATAAAGAAAGAGTGAAAAGACACGTTTGCCCATGACTTAACGATAAAATTTAACGGAGTTAGTGATTTGGATGTAATTGGCAGTAACTGGGAAACGTGGATGGTCCATATGCAAAAAATAAACTTTTTGGACTAAATTCACATTATTTGACAAACCATAAGGACGAAAATAGCACTTTACTCTTTTGTAAATTAAAATATATGTTGTATCCCTTTCTTTCTTTCCCCTTCATTAATGCCAATGAGTTTCGGCTAAGTATTCATGGCACCACCTCCCATGTCAACCTTTCATACCCCAAACAAGCCTACATTCGAGAATACAAACATCGCAAGCTGCATTTTTTTTTCTTTTCTTTAACTTCTTCTTCACGTATCGTCTCTTCACTTTATTCGAACTTACTCGAAGTAATATCATATATCCACTTCCTTAGAATATTGTTTACAAAGTTATATATTAATTCAATTGTTCATTGATTTCTGACCCATGTTCATTTGTATTTTACGAAACACAAATTTGCACCTTATTGAATCGGTTTACGATTGTTACCTCGAGGTCTATGACCAATTTCTCGTCAACGTGACCGTTAAGTGGAAAATTGGGACTATGAACATGTATGTGTATATAGTCACCTAATAGAAACGGTATGTTTATTTTATTTACATTTGACTATCGGTGGCCGGTTCTTCCCAAACGAATTTGTTTACCTAGAACCGGGACTGAGTTCCATGTACATGCTGAGTTTATGTTATGTTTATTTTACAAGAATTACTTTGGTAATTTTTGTTCTCTTTTCACTCAATGTTTTATTTGAATCAATTCGTTATTTTTGATCTTAGACCCACGATTTATTTTAATTTCGGGGTTTCAACTATCTACTTTGATAAACTCAAGGTTGCTATTGAAACTTTTCTTTCATAAGCTTAATGGATTTTTAATATTGTGATGATAGAATTTCGTTTATCCATTTTATTTTGATATTAGTAACCTATATGTTGTAATGTTCACTTTATTTCATCATGATATTTTGATACTTAAAACTTTCGGTTATCTAAGCTATTCTCGAACCCAATGCGTTATCAATTTACATTATTCATTCTTTAATTTCATTAACTTATTTATTTTGTTTTACGACCTCGTTAACTTGGTTCAGTCTACGACGATTTCATCTACTTGACTTAGTGTTTTCGTCTTGTTATTGGCCTGAATGGTCTAACAGTATGTTTTGAAATGTCTTTTTTAGCCTTTTAATACATTATTTTTGATTTTCATCGTTCTATATGGAAATTTTATGTAATTATCTAAAGTCTATGTCTTAAAACCACACAATAGAGCAAATTATATGGACCATCCGACGATAAAGGTAATTATGGGTCGACATGTAATTATCAAAGTCCTCGCATGGAAAATATAATAAGTTCCGGTTGTGTGAAATAACTCGGAACTTGGAATGATTTTGGAGAACGGGGCAAATACAATATGATAAGGTCATGGTGGATACGCCGCTGGTACATCCTATATATAAGTGTCCTTATCATATTTCCTATTTGTGACGTTCTTTTGGGTCATTCAAAACGACGTTATTTTTCTTTAATTATGTATGTATAAAATTGTTAAAAATTTTAACAAATCCGTATATTAGCTGTTCTCTTTTAAAATTTTTATTTTTATTTTAATTTCGGGACGAAATTTCCAAAAGTTGTAAGTCCTGTAACATTCGTTACTTTTCAAACCCGAATATCCGACCCATTTTAAATTTTCAGTTCTTATCTATAACTATATGTATTAATATATATATAATCCAAGTTTCGTTTTATGTATTTTTTTATGTTCGTCAACCGATTCATTTTTCTGTTTCGACGTATTCGTTTCGTTCATTTATATATATATATATATATATATATAGGGAGAGGATCATGAGAGAACTCCATTTTATGGAGAGAACTAGAGAACTAATAATAAAGTATTTTTAATTTAATTTAAAAAAAAATTTCAAAATTTTTTTCTTTCATACTTCTTATATGTTTTTATTCTATCACCACAAAAAATATAAAAATAAAAAAAAATAAAAAAAATTAACGAGTAATGCATATATGCAATACACCGACTTTTTTATAATGCATATGTGCAATAGTGTGCATTTTGATATTTGAAATAGTGTTGAATAACATATATATAGTTGTTTGTATTGTATATTTGCAATAGTGTTATATTATATACAAAAATTAAAAAAATCGATATAGTGCATATGTGCATTAGTGTTGTATTACATATATGCGATAATGTGTCTTGCATACAATTATTAGTGTCGTTTTTGCATATATTCAATAGTGTGTATTTAGATAATGTATTTGTTTTGTATTATATGCAATAAAACACTATTTTATATATACAATACACATTAATGCACATACGCATTACATCAACATTTTTTTAGGAACAATATCATCTTATTAGAAGGAGGAAAGAAACAAAAATCACAAATAATTTTTTAAAAATAGTTAAAAATATTTCTTTACTAATTTTCTAGTTCTCTCTTTAAGAGGAGTTCTCTCTAGAACCTACCCCTATATATATATATATATACCGATTATTGATTTAATAATAATTACGACGTTTTATAGACATTCCTCGTTCATTTCCGTTTTCGTGTTATTCATAAACGAGACTTCAAGTTTTAAAGTGTTTATTTAATCAAGTTACATACTAGTCGGGTATAATACGAAAAATAATCCAAAATCATTAACTTTTTATTTCATTTATATAACCTTTAAAAGTATAAGGTTCATTTGGTAAATTAAGTTTATATAAGCTTAAATAAATATTGAAAGTTGAGGGGTTATAAGTGTAAATATGAAATTAAATATATAATACAATAATAATAATATACATGCCCAGCCCCCGTCCCCTACCCCTGGCAGCCCGATTTTTCGGCGATTTTCCGGCGGAGTTTCGGCGACTTATAAACTAGCCGTTTAAGCTTCGTTTTGATCCGGTAAACATACCAAACGACTTCTCCATTAAAGATAAACATTATTATATGATTAATTTCGTAGTTTAACAAACATTTAACTCATATTAATTCGCGACCTCGCCGGATTATATTAAAAATTCCATTAACTCGAATTAAACATCAATTGATGCAATTGACACTATAAATAGAACCTACTCGTTCATCTAAACTCGCTCACATCTTCATCTCCATCTAATATACACACTATCATCTCTAATTAATTCGCATGAGTTCGATTCCGGCCATGGCTTGTTCACCCTCTTCGCGGAACCATTCCAGGTAATTTTTATATGGATTTGAATCACATTGAGCCGCATAACATAACCCCTAAACTTAATTGATCAAACATGGAACGAAATATCAGATTTGAAATCTAGGGTTTCATAATGAAGAAGATGAACCAGTAACATGTTTTATATATCTTTTTGTTTATGAGGTTTTTACAAACAAACAATATGGTCTAGTGGTTAGTTCATCTGTGTGTGGGCAGAAGGACCCGGGTTCGAACCCGGGTTAGGCCGTTTTTGTTTTTAATGTTACTTTTTTTTATACCTTTCTTTTGATATATATTTTAACAAAATAAAATTTATAAAAATTATATAAATCAAATAAAGTTTTATTAAACTAAATAAAATTAGTTATTATATATATTTATCATTTTGTCACCTAAAAACCAATACTTCAAACTCGTCAAATTCTTATTAAACTCAATTAAATTATATATATTATGTTTCGTTCGTTAGAATTTATAATTCGTTAACACTTTCGTTTTCAAAATAAAATATATCGTTAAACACCGATATTTCTGTAAACCTTTATAATATCCAAACTTAACATTAATCTCGTAATTTAAATAATTAATAAATCATTAATAATCCGTTAAAATATAATATTATAATATCCAACTCCATAATAAAATATACATCCAACACTTCTAAATCTCGACAACCCGATTTATCTACTTTTTATAAGTCATTGGTTAATATTAATTTTGTGCTTTTAATTCTAGTTCGTGACGTTCAATTGCTTCGGTTTCATTTATGCACTTTCGGTTTATTTCAAATTTGTCTTCAACTTCAAGGTGAGTTTCTTACACCCCCTTTTTAACGCTTTTACATATTTTGGGGGTAGCATATATATCCTATCAACATTACAATTTCGTTTGTTTATTATTTACAAACTACAATTCGTTACATGGACTTGTGTGTTTACTTGTTACTTGCTCAAAATTACTTGCACATGGATTACTTCAATATAGTATGATCATACGCCCCCCTTTGCGCTCAATACATTTTTTGTTATGAGTGGAAAAGGGCCTTATTACCGAGTACGTTGGTGCACAATCCTAACTGGAAAGGACCTTATCTGCGCTTATCTGAGTACGCTGGTGCACAATCTCAGTTGGAAAGGACCTTACTTGCTCATTACACTTGTTCATGGAATTGTAGATTTTTATGTACTTATATCAAAACTTGTGGGAACTCACCAACTATTCATTTAGTTGACATTATATATATATATATATATATATATATATATATATATATATATATATATATATATATGCTACAGGTACTTTACTTAGAAGATGCTGCCGTGACAAAGACATTAGTACTTTGGATATTCAACTTAAATGGACAAATCGCTTAATTGTGTATTTCTTTGTATTTCTCTTACCTCCAAACTTGTGTACTTGATGTTTAAGTTAATTAATGATAATATTGTCACTTAATAGTGTCACATGTGTTTTGGGCAATATGTACGTCACACTCGAGCGTATTCCGCTTTAGCCGGGGTGTTACAATCATCTTCATCCGGTAACTGTTCATGTTGGCGGTAACCCTAGCCGGCGCCACCACCGCCGTCTTCCTGTTGCTAGAAAAACGAACCGGTCTCCTACACCACCATGGAGCCATCGCCGCCACACATCTCTCTCTCTAGCCGCCTCCATCACCGTCTTCCTAATTTCTTCAATTTACAATCTTGATTTCAGAATCTTGTAACCCTAAACTCAATAGTTGGAAAGGGTTGAAAGTTTGATTAGTTTTAAAATGGTTTATGTTATGGATATGAGGATGATAATGAGATTCAGATGAAAAATGAATTGTTATGGATGGATATGGAAATTATGTTGCTGTTAGTATGATTAAGGTGAGGGTGATATGGACATGAGGACATGAGGATGATTATGAATGATGATGATTATGATTATCGTTTATTATTATTATTATTATTATTATTATTATTATTATTATTACTACGAGATGATTACCAAACTGCCCTTGGCATCCGTCAGTTAATGACGGCCAACTAACGGAAAGGAGTCAGAAAAACCCGTCGGAGAAATACAGGGGGCGCAACATGCGCAAATTCCTTTTCAGTGGCTATTCCATCTCCTGACGATATATTTCAGGGATGCAAATTGGAATTTTCTCTTATAGAAATAAAACAATATGAACATAAAATTTAGAAAAGAATTAAATTAAGCCGTCCAAACAAAAACTAAAAATCCATATGAACAAAAAATAAAATTAAAGTCAATCTAAAAATGGATTGAATTATAGTGGTGCAGAGCTTTCAATGAAGCTGACAATTTAACCGTTTTATACCAAATGTAAAAGGGGCCTGCTAGAGATACACTACTTGAGCAATTTACACACCATTCCCCCATCTAATCATAGGCCTCATACGCAACGTATGCTGACATAGACAACGTATAGAATATTAACTTAAGTTAGTCAAATAAAGTAAGCCATACGATCATATGGAAAACCATACGAGTCATATGCTATTGAAACTATACGAGTCATATTCTTTTGTATACAGTTCGTATTATATGGAAGACGAGACGTATAAGATTTCATACGAAGCATGTAAATCTAACATAAACATACGAACCGTATAAGAAAGAATACAAATCGTATGCATGTAAGTGTTTGAAAAATCATGAAAAGTAATCTATATGAACTGTATAGGAAATAATACGAAACGTATGACGAAGAATCTTTAAAATTGTACAATTACTTTTTCAGGATGCGTGAAATGTGTTAGGTATAAAAGAATCTTTAGTCCATCAATCTCTCACTGATATTTATGTGTAATCGATTCTTTGACCATATTGTAAGACGAATATTAGGTATAAAAAGAATATCTCAACCATATAAATTGTGTGATCTCATAGAGTTTTTTACCCCCTTACTTCTTTGAACGAGATAAATCTAACAATGAAGTTTGTGTATATTTTACTCACTTCTTTCTCCCCCTTCATTCCTTCCAAATGTTGTTAAAAATATTACCAACCTAAATTTATTTTTCCAACCACATTGATAAATTTCGTTGATGAACTGCATAATTTTGAAGAAAGTTTTGTGGAATCCGATGAATCTTTCGCCACCGTTTTTGTGGAATCTGGTCATTTTTTCGCAACCGAACATGTATAGGTTTTCTATTCATGTTTGTATTACGTTATCCTGTTATTAATTCAAATGAATCTTATTTTAGGTGTATATGTGTTTCGATGAGTTGAAGCAATGGGCGTACAACACCGGACTTAACAATGGCTACGTGATAGTGACCCAAAGGTCTAAGACAAATGTTGCTGGCGACAAGAACAAGGTGTTTCTTAGATGTGATCGTGGTGGTGTATACAAGGGGAAGGCAACTGTCAGACTCGTTGGTGGTACCAAAAAAAAACAACTGTCCATTTCAGTTGATTGCAAAGTACCACATAGCGGAAGATGGTTGGAAACTAAAAGTTGTGTGTGGTACACATAATCATTCGCCTGCTATATATATGGAAGGTCATGAATTTGCAAAGAGGGTTGAACCCTGCGTAAAAAGTTTTGGTTAAGGATCTGACAAACCAGAGCGTGGATCCCCAAAACATTATATCAATAATAAGAAAGCAGGACCCTCGTTGTGCGTACGGTAAAAAATGTATACAACGAACAACAAAGGCAACGAGTATCCCTCCACGGTAATAAGTCTCCGATGCAGATTCTTTGCACACTCCTGGCTAATGTTGGTTACCTTCAAGAGCATGAGGTAAATGAATTCATTCACAAGTTGGAGAGGCTATTCATCGTTCATGAATTATCGTTCCCGATTTGGCGTGCATTCCCGCATGTGTTTTTCATAGATGCAACATACAAGACAAATAGGTAGGGTTTGCAATTTGATGAGATTGTAGGTGTAACTTCTACCCGTAAAACCTTTTGTGTGGCTTTCTCTTTTATAAGTGACGAAACAGAAGATGAAGATAGTTACACGTGGGTCTTAAGCCAACTAAAAAGGACGCTAGACAAGTGTATGTAGCCACGTGTCATACTAACAGACAGGGAGTATGCTTTGATTAATGCATGCCAATGGCAATTCCCAGACGCTGAAATGTTACTGTGTCGATTTCACATATATCAAAATATTACCAAGTACCACAAGCAAAGTTTTCCACTTGAAGAAGACTCGGAGGTCTTCCTCCGTAAGTGGAGAGTGTTACTCAATTCTCCCACCAAGGAGTCGTACCTTTACCATTGCCCGCGACTTGAAGAAAAGTACTCTTCAAGCCACCCAAGTAAGTCTTAATCCTATTCACCGTGTTGTTTACATGTTACCGTTAATTGAGGCGTGGCCAATTGTGTTTACAATTACATGACTATTTCCTTACTTGTATGATACATGGTTAAAGCCTAGCAAAGAAAAATTTGTGTCTGCATGCTGTGATAAACATCTAAATTTTGGTAATCATACAACCAACCGAGTGGAAAGTCAACATTCTTTGTTAAAGAGTCATTTGAGAAACTCCAAATCTAATGTAGAAAAGTTTCCGATAATCATTGATCGCATGGTGAAGTTGCAAGTCGCTAATATAAAATCAACCTTTGAACATAGCCAAATCATTTTCCATCATTACCAAAAGCGTCCAATATTTAGTCTATTGTTATGAAAGATTTCTAGAGAGGCTTTAGATTTAATAGTTACAGAAGTTGGTCGGGTAAATGCTTTGCATGGGAGACCATGTGGTTGTTTGAAGCGGTCGGGTTGAGGTCTGTCGTGTGCTTGTTTCATAAATGATTGTATGAATAATGGAGTACTGATTCCCCTACATTCCGTAAATGCGTTCTGGATGAAGCTTGATCTTGGTCCGTCACTTGCTCCTCGGGATAATAATACATGCATTGATGATGTACTCGACACATTGAAGCACCAATATAACGTTCTCCCCAAAGTCCAGCAGAAGAGTTGGATGAATAAAATAAGAGCCTTGTGGAACCACGGTGAAACGATAACCGAAGAGCCAGAAATTTTACCAACACTCGTGGTCGACCTACAAAGGCTCAACAAAAGAAGAAACAAAATCTTGCAAAACATGGTTCGTTTGTGGTCCCCGATGAGCCCCCAATTCACAGTTCAGATGTGAACACACAAGATATTGATGACATTTAATATGCTGCAAGTAGAGGTGACAATATGAGTGGTTTGGGTTGGATTTGGGTGATGGGTCAGGATGGGTATGGGGTCAAGATGGGTTTTTAAAATAGAGGGTTATGATGGATATGGGTCAAGATGGGTAAAGCTAACCCATCTTGACTCAAGTTAATGTTGACATACAAAGGGTTTTAAAAACCTCTCAAAAAAAATATTCAAAAAAACTATTAAAAAAATAATAACTCAAAATATAAATAAAAAACACAAAATGTAAAATAATTAAATGTTTCACCCGTCATCCTCGTTCATTAAAAAAAACAAAAAAAAAACGTTTTGTACCGGTTCAGGTTCGAGTTTTTCGGGGTTTTTTTTCGGTTCGGTTTTGTTTTTTTTTTCATTTCGGTCGGTTTCGGTATTTGCTCGGTTTCAATGATTTGGTTTTGATTTCTCAGTTTTTTGCTTTCAGTATTGTTTTGTTTTAGTCAGTTTTTTCGGTTTTATTTCGCTTTTTTGTTTCGTTTCGATTCATTTTGTTTTATTTTGGTCGGTTACGTTTCGGTTTTTTTGTTTCGTTTTGGTAAGCTTTTTGATTGCATTTCGCTTTTCTTTGTTTCGTTTTGGTCAGTTTTTCGGTGTCATATCGGTTTTTTTGTATCGTTTTGGTCGTTTTTCTATTTCAGTTAAGTTTTGTTTCAGTTTTTTTGTTTCGTTTTGGTCGGTTTGGTATTTTTGATTCGTTTTGATCCAGTTTTTAAATTGCATTTAGTTTTTTTTATATTTCCTTTTCGTCAGTTTTTCTGTTTCAATTCAGTTTTTTTGTTTCGTTTCAGTCGTTTTTCTATTTCAGTTCAGTTTCGTTTCTCTCATTTTCTACTTCAGTTTTTTTTGTTTCGTTTTAGTCGGTTTAGTGTTTTTGTTTTGTTTTGGTCAGCTTTTTAGTTGCATTTCGCTTTTTTTTTGTTTCGTTTTGGTCGTTTTTTTATTTCAATTCAGTTTCGTTTCGGTTTTTTTGTTTTGTTTTGGTCGGTTTGTTTTTGTTTTGTTTTGGTCAGCTTTTCATTTGCATTTCGCTTATTTTTGTTTCGTTTTGCCCAACTTTTCAGTTTCATATCGTTTTTTTTTGTTTTGTTTTGTTCGTTTTTCTATTTCGATTCAGTTTTGTTTCGGTTCAGTCGATTCGGTGTTTTTATTTAGTTTTGGTTAGCTTTTCGGTTGCATTTTGGTTTTTTGTTTCGTTTTGGTCAGTTTTTTGGTTTCATTCCGATTTTTTGGGTTTCGTTTTGGTCGTTTTTCTATTTTGGTTAAGTTTGATTTTTGTTTTTTTGTTTCGTTTTAGTCGGTTCGGGGTTATTGTTTCTTTTTGATCGTTTTTTAGGTTTCGGATGAGTTTTGTTTCGCACGTGATAGTTTTGGTATTTTAAATTAGATAAATTTTGGATAACTTGGATATTTTGTTTTGACCCATTTTAACATATAAATGAAACTCACTTGTTTATTTCCAACCCATCCTGACCCCTTGAAGAATTTTTTTGATCCATCATAACCCATTTTACTTTTAAAATTTATCTATCTTGACCCAAAACAATCCATTTGGGTTGGGTGGGTTTGCCACCCTTACCCGCAAGACACGCTTCGTATGTGACCACACATGATACCGATTACATTCAAGATCCTGCAAGGCACAGTTCATACGTGAACACACATGATACAGATTACATTCAAGATCCTGCAAGGCATAGTTCTTTCATGCACATAGGTTTATCTTCTTCTCTATGGGATCAAGGGGTGATTTACAAAGTCCATACAAGTATTACTCGAATGCTGGTGGCCCTAGTGCATTCGGGTATGAAGAGGCTTGTACACAAAGTTCATTTGGCAACAATCGGGATAATACGACTCTATCGACCTACGATTTTATGGGTTTATCCCAAGATAGCACCTACAACCATGCAAGTGTACCCGACAACGACTTCATCGGCTTGACCCAAAATAGTGTTTCACATCAAATGTTGCAAGATACAGACAAATTTCTTCGTAATATTCCCGAATTATTCCGTCAGTATGTTACACGTATAGATAACGTTTTGGGTTATGGAAACTGTGGATTTCGGGCGATCGCTTCTGCGTTGGGGTATGGTGAAGATAAATGGAAGATGATACGGGAACTACTTATTGAAGAGATAACAGAGTTTAAAGGGATAACACGCTGCAAAATTCGTTGACATGAAAGTAATTATTTAAAGGGATCAGTGAATTAGTGTTCTAATGTTCTTGAATTCAAGCTAAATCATTATCAAATTCATTTAAACCATAATTATTGTCCGGTTTATTCATCTTTATATGTTAGTTATGTCAATAGTTGATTACTGGTTCGTGATTTCAGATTTTACCATATAAACCATATTTACTAACTGCAAAATATTATTATTTGCAGTTGAACAAAAAAGGATCTGTTCCTGGTGTAAGAAGCTCACATGCAATCACTATTGTTGGAGACAAAGCTTATTTTGTTACACATTCAAATACGAACTGTATACATTTTAGATGATTCGTTTTAAGCTATACGAAATGTATCCTTTTTATACGAAGCGTTTATTAATTTTACTTAAAGTTGTTCATATGAATCGTATGCTTTTCATATTATTCGTATTGTTTATTGTAGGTTCCCTGGATGGATCAACACGAGATATCTCGATCTACGTAGGTGCGGAATCCCTGCGTAGGTCGTTACGAGCGTAGAAGACACGAATCAAACAAACACACGATACGAATAAACAAACACGTTATATTATAACCGAAACACGTGATATGAATCACTGACTACAAGAAACTCTCTGGTTTACACGTTACACACGATATCACGATCTATGTCTCATCTTTCAAACCAGCCGTAACCTAGCATATATATTCACGACAACTTCGCCTGGCATGTTCAGGCGAAGTTGTCCATAACTTCGCTTGACTAACAAGTTCGCCTGATAAGCGAACTTGTCAGTAACTTCGCTTAAACATAAACAAAACACAATTAACATTACAGACTCGATTACAGACACTAGACTATGAACTACTGACATTATGCACCAACAGACTCCCCCTTGGCAGTAGCTTCATATCTTTATCTTTAAGCACTTGTCTTGTAATCTTCATGCTCTTGGTCTTCATGCATGTACTCCTTCTCTCACGCATACCGTGACTACTCGCTGATATTTCCTCGTTTCGTCTTTCCAAGCAGGAATATAAAATATCTTCTTTTCATTTAACACCTGCAGATCAGCTTTCGATAAATTAACAAGATGCATCGGATCATACACTCTTAGCACTTCTTGTTCGTCTTCGTCTTCCATCACGGCTTCAGCAGTTTGGCAATCAACATACCACCATTTAAGATCTTTCAACACATCTTGAGGCATAGTCTTCATTGGAACCTCTTTCATGCATCGAATCGGTTTGTACTTCATTACCATCCATGGCTTGCCATCTGCTCTCATTCCTCTTTCCTTATCTTCCACTAGCTTTCCCTTCTGTGGCTTTAATAACTCAAACTTCTTTTCTTTAATACTTTCTTTCCACACGATCTTCCCAATAACTCTGGCCATGTTGTCGTCGCTTCTATTAATCAACCCCAATCTAGCCAAATCCTTCACCTCACATTCAGGCAATGTATTGAGAGATCTCAACGTCCTCTTAAAGTATTGGATCCCATCATATCTTTTCACCACGAACACTTTTAACTGTTCATCATATAGTCAACAGATAATTCCTTTCTTTGATTCAGCATAGCCTTTGATATTATAACTTTTCTTGAACATGGTTGGAACAGCAGGCTTCTTCGTTTTGATAAACCAATGAGCATAGCCTTCCTTCCCTCTAGGCTGCTCCTCCCATTCTGTATCATCATCTACTGTATCTTGACATACATCTGACTTTTCAACTTCAGGGATCTCGTGTTCAACATTTTCCTCAACTATTTCACCCTCTTCAACATCATCTTCTATCACAATTTCTGCACCAATCTTTTCAATCTCTTCGACTGGTAGAATATCATCTTCACACATAAACTCATCATTCAACATATCATCATCCAACTCCTTCAAGGCATCGATCACATCATCTCCCATCTCCTCGTCATTTACCATCACCACCTCATCACCACCAGAACCGCCAGCTGCGCTTGCAGACTCCCCCTGAGCTGTGGAAGTCCCAAGAGCTTGAGTAGTTCTTGGCAACTCACCACCTGCACCTTTTTATGCATTGGGATCATCGTCTATGTCATTCTTCTTCTTTGTCCTGAGCTCTTCGCCTTTACAGCTCGTCTCCCCCTGAGATGCCAAGAACTCCTTCATAGCATCTATAATTTTTCCATGTTCAACCAGGAGGGACGACTGTAGTTGATTTTCTGCTACTAGGCGTTGAATAGCTTGGGTCTGGATAAGATTCACCTTTGATTGTTCTGCCACGACCCGTTCAAGTGCAGCTATTCTTTCCGAGTCTGATAGGGTTGCATCTAAATCGAACCTCATGTGAGATATGTCTTGGGTATACTGAGGAGGGATTTCAAATGTAACCGGGACATCAGAAGCAGGCGTAACCGCAGGTGGTATCATACCTGATAACCCTGCAGTTGCAACGACTGTCGACTCAACAAATTGAGCAACCACCTCTGAAGGAGTAAGAGTTGGAGGTGGTAAAGACACAATCTCCGGAGTCGTCAGCTGGAAAGTAGTGATAGATGGGAGGCCAACAGATGATGATGTAGCCACCATGGGAACGTCCGTGGCGCTTGGCCTTGTGACCTGTAATGGTGTAGGGACAATTGACATACCTGACAGTGCGGGCGGAGCGAAACGTACGACTCTTGAACTCTCACCTGCTCCCATACCTGCACCTGTCCTGTCCCTTCTTGAACGTCTGATCAACTTATGAATGTCTTCTTCTTCTTCTGACTCACTGTCGTCATCCGTCATCTTTCTCTTCCCATACGTTCTTTCTCGAGTTACCATCATACGCCTTGCCTCATCCATTACATCATCAAAATCTGAGTCAGCCACCGTCGTAGCTGCTCTAGTAACATCCATCCTCGAAACTTGTGCTACCGAGACCTGTACATCTTCTTGAGGATTAACTCGGTCCATATCGAAGTAGCCTTGACCTCCAAACACTTCATCAAGGTCTATGTTCTCCTCTCGTGACACAACAGGCGCAGCAGGTATATGTTGAGGTGCTCCTGCCTGTTGTGGTTGAGGATCTCTGAACTCGTCCCCATTGGCAGGAACATACTCCGGGTTGATTAAATACCCAAAGAGTGGAGTATGCCTGGGACGCAGCTCAGGTTTGCTCCTCGCGCTCGATGTCTTGCACTGAGCGAAGATATGTTTGTTCACACTCTCCACGTATCTGATCGGGCGGCGCTGAGGTAGATTTGGAGCCAAATGGTTCAAGATCATCTGGATGAATCTTGGATACATAATGAACCTCTCACGCGCCACTGCCCTCTTTGTCTATCGATCTCATAGAAGACCATCTGACTGAAGCTATAACGTTTGTTATAAGTCAGAGCAGTCATCGCCGACTGCATGGTCGCACCCATCCCGTCAGTACCCGCCTTCCTCCCTGACATGCAGACAATCATTACGTGCATGAGGAAGCGCCACTGATCGAGTAGGAAACCCTTCCTTCTTTGTGTATCGCCCAACGGGCCCGAAGAGCCCATTCGTAAAAACGCTCCATCTCGGAAAGGAGCCACAAAGTCCGTCGGGTCATCCCTGGTCTCATTCTCGAAACGTAAAGCCGCCCGGATTTGTTCAGAAGAGAACTGAGCTTCTTGATTGTTGACGGTTGCTCGCATAACCGGGGGCTCAACGCGGCAATTGTATTCCACCGTCTGCCAAAAATCCTCAATATTGGGTAAGGATATCGGCAGAGTAGTTGTGACGCGTGGAATATCCGCGAGCGAAGGAGGAAAGTGATGATTTCGCGGTAATCCTCCACACCACTCGCATCTGGGTCTAACGTAATATACATATTATGCCCAGGGAAGAATTGTCTCTGGTTATCTCCCCCGTCATCGCCACCAGCACCTCCAGCACCAGCAACAACAGCCATATCTGCAACAAACGAACCAAGTTAGATAAACGTTAAAGCATAACACAAGTTCGCTTGTTACCATGAGCGAAGTTGTGATAAAATCTGTATAGGCGAAGTTAAAGGTGGGGCGAAGTTGGGAACAACTTCGCTTCATCTTTAAGTTCGTCTAATAACTAATAAGTAAAAAGGTCCAGGCGAAGTTAATGATAACTTCGCTTCACCACAACATCGCCTCAAGCGAAGTTAAACCTCAGGCGAAGTTGCGGATAACTTCGCCTAATCCTTAAGTTCGCCTGAATCT
This sequence comes from Bidens hawaiensis, assembly GCF_021521415.1. Lineage (NCBI taxonomy): Eukaryota > Viridiplantae > Streptophyta > Magnoliopsida > Asterales > Asteraceae > Bidens > Bidens hawaiensis. The sequence continues at coordinate 38,185 of NW_027492341.1, read as the reverse complement.
GAAACGGCGACTGATAGGTTTATGAAACAACGTGCAGTTGGTGATGTTGTGATAAAGGAATCCGGAAAACATGATTTTATGGTTATCTAGACGATGAATGTGTGAACGACCACGTTAAAACAAGTTTGAAACCGGGTTTAAGGATCGAACGTCCGAGGTCACTAACCGGGTGTCGAAACAACCTAGGATTAACAACAATGACAAAGATTATTAGCTATGACGACACTACGAACCTTGAATCGATAACGGAAACTGAGAAAAAGAACAAAGATGAAATCGAAAGACAAGTTCGCTGGTTAATCGGATAAGTTCGCTGGTTTTGAAAATTATGAAACTGTTGACCTTAAAAATTTCTTTATATAGGAGCGGATTTATACAGGCGAAGTTGTGGATAACTTCGCCTAGGGCGAAGTTATTCACAAGTTCGCCGATATACCAAATTTTACAAAATCAACCCCTATAATTTGACCAATTTGCAATTAAGTTTTAAAAACTTCCCTTTAAGAATTAAATGACACGATCAAGTCCAAGTAACCAGTTATAAAATCATAAAACTACATAAGTACGAAAAACTTTTAAAAATTAAAGTAAAAGGGATCAAATTTCAGTCTCGACAGGGACTACGACGTTTTAGAAAAGATCCGAACAGGAATCATACTAACTACGTGACTGTCACATGGATCCGTGTTTAGCTGTATTATGACATAAAGAAACAGGTTGTAGGCAGGTAAATAACTTAAGATGGTTTTCATCGTTTCTGTGATACGAGTTAAGTTCAATTAAGCTCAAAAATTAAGTGGGCAACAACTCAGAGATTATGATGTCTCCTATCTATTCTCAAAGCGTATTTGGCTTTCCCCAAGTCACCCCGAATTGACTTCGACCCGTAGTGTCTGATTAAGTTGTAAGAATTCTTCGATCTTTAGACTCTGCTTCCCGTTCTCTTTCTTACATCATGATTGACATTTAAAGAATGTCTCAATGACTAAATTTTTTTTTTTTTTAACAAACACATAGAGAACAACTGCAAGTCCCGAATCTGGATCACTGCAGTCTCTTGACACGCTTTCTTCACGGGAATCAGAACACTAACAGGCTCGTGTATGACTGGGTAATCGCTTTTCTGCCTATCATTCGGAAAGATATATATGAAGACATGCAGAACTCTTAAGAAGTTTCCACATAAAATCGAGTAGATTTAGTTAGTATCACTTCTACTTTTACGCACCATAAAAAGCTACCATGACATACAATGACTGTTCTTAAGCCTTTTAAGCCTAATAACTTCACTAGTTAAGCACACAGAATCAGTATATCTATCATTTTCCAAGGTTGGATCAATTTTCTGTTAAACATAGCAAACGAACTTCTTACGAAGTAGTAGACTTGAAAAATAATTTCATTTCCCTTAAAGAAAAATTTAACTTTTATCGCCCCGACCAAATCAAAGTCTTCAGGTCAACGGCTATCCCGAAGATCCAATGGATCAGCTGGACCGACCACATACTAGTATGTGTCCTTCTAACTAAGTATGATCGACTAATTTTAAGCGAAAGAATGAAAACTCATCATAAACCGCCCCGGTCACTTTCAGTCGTCTGGTTAATGGCTATCCTCATATTCTACAAGTAGAAATGAGGACCAAACATATCCTAAGACATGTCCATCAAACTGAGGTAACCGACATTGTTCTAAGCGATAGTGACGTTTTTTTTTTTTTTTTTTTTTTTTTTTGATATGCACAAGAAACATGGTTACTCGGGGTTGATCATCCCATTCAACTCAACAAGGTTTTGAATCTTGATTTGTCAAACGCTTTAGTATATAAATCAGCGAAATTATCAAGCGTATCCACCTTTTCAAGCACAGCCAGTTTCTTCTCAGCACAATCCCGTATAAAATGATGACGTATGTCAATATGTTTAGTTTTACTGTGCTTCACGGGATTGTTAGTTACTGAGATAGCAGCTGTGTTATCAATGCAAATAGGAGTAAGTGAGAAATTCAGACCATAGTCGCGCAACTGTTGTTGAATCCACAGAACCTGGGAGCAGCAGTTGGATGCTGCCATGTATTCTGCCTCACATGTTGAAATTGCTACTGAAGTCTGCTTCTTGCATTGCCACGACACCAATCTGCCACCTAGAAACTGACATCCTCCAGTTGTTGACTTCCGACTCTGATTGCACCCTCCATAATCAGAATCTGTGTAAGCGACTAGCTCCAAGTCTCCTCCCTTCGCGTACCACAACCCCAGCTTAGGTTTGCCTTTGAGATACCGCAAGATCCTCTTCACACCCTTCATGTGAGATTCCTTTGGGTTTGCCTGAAAACGAGCACAAAGACAAACTGCAAACATAATATCAGGCCTAGAAGCAGTTAAGTACATTAAAGAACCTATAATAGCCCGATATTGAGTTGGGTCCACATCTGCGTCATTGTCTGTCTCAGCACCCAATTTGTGATTGACGCAGACTGGAGTATCGAATGGAGTGTTGTCCTCCATCTTGAAACGTTTGAGCACATCATGGACATACTTGGTCTGATGAATGAACATCCCATCCTTCTTCTGATCAACCTGCAATCCTAAAAAGAAAGTTAGTTCACCCATAGCACTCATTTCAAACCTTTTCTTCATGACGGCCTCAAACTCCTAACACATGGAGACTTTTGATGCAGCAAAGATAATGTCATCCACGTAGACTTGCACCAGCAGGAAGTCGCTTCCTTCTCTCTTGAAGAACAACGTGCTATCTATGTTTCCTCTTTCAAACCCATTTTCAAGCAAGTAATATGATAAGGTTGAGTACCAGGCACGAGGTGCCTGATGTAGTCCATACAACGCCTTGCTTAACTTGTACACGTGGTCTGGAAAGTCTGGGTCAGGAAAACCCGGAGGTTGCTCAACATACACAACCTCATCAACTTTCCCATTTAGAAATGCACTTTTCACATCCAACTGAAATACCTTCATCTTCTTATAAGCAGCAAATGCCAAAAACAATCTAATGGCTTCCAATCTTGCCACAGGAGCGAACACTTCATTATAATCAATCCCCTCTTGTTGATTAAAACCTTTAACGACTAGTCTCGCCTTGTTTCTTATAATAATCCCTTTCTCATCTCTTTTGCACTTAAAACCCCATTTTGTGCCTATCGCATGCACATTCTTTGGTTTTTCAACCAAAGTCCAAACTTCTATTTTCTTGAATTGAGCCAGCTCTTCTTGCATGGCCTCGACCCAAGAGCTATCCTTTAGAGCCATTTGGTAATTCTTTGGTTCAATCTGGCTGATAATGCAGGTGTACAAGCATTCGTTGATTATGCCTATCTCCTTAATGCTTGTGTAAACACAGGTGTGCTCATTCAAGCTACGTCTTGTTTGTACACCGGAGGACACATCACCAATCACATTCTCCAAAGGGTGATCTTTATGAATTCTCGTGGTCGGAACAGAACCGTCATGCAAATTGTCTTCCAAGTTAGAAGAAAGCTCGTCAATGGTTGTTTCTTGCTGAGAGTGAAACGGATTGAAAAATTCTTCTTCAGGAGAGGCAGCAGGGGTATCGATAGCATTTGATGAGGAAGGTTGACATTTATCAAACAGCTGTCTTTGCACTAGATTTTCTTCCTCATCAAGGATCATCTTCGTAGCAACTCTCTCTTCTTCTTCTGCACTATCCAAATACGGTATGTTAAAAGACTTAAAAAGTCTATCATAGTCGAAAAACTCAGCAGGTCTTTGCATTTGAGAGTGAAACTCAGCAGGTCTATCATAGTCTATCACACCGGAGGACACATCACCAATCACATTCTCCAAAGGGTGATCTTTATGAATTCTCGTGGTCGGAACAGAACCGTCATGCAAATTGTCTTCCAAGTTAGAAGAAAGCTCGTCAATGGTTGTTTCTTGCTGAGAGTGAAACGGATTGAAAAATTCCTCTTCAGGAGAGGCAGCAGGGGTATCGATAGCATTTGATGAGGAAGGTTGACATTTATCAAACAGCTGTCTTTGCACTAGATTTTCTTCCTCATCAAGGATCATCTTCGTAGCAACTCTCTCTTCTTCTTCTGCACTATCCAAATACGGTATGTTAAAAGACTTAAAAAGTCTATCATAGTCGAAAAACTCAGCAGGTCCGTTGCTTGGTTTTGGCGGTTTGTAACTTGTGATATCGGTGTTACACACCACCTCAACCTTCCCGGTCGATGTATTAAAGACACGTCTGTTGGGAGTCGCAACAACATAACCGACTAAGATTTCTTCATCTGCTACTTCACCAAATTTAGAATTTGTCTTTAAAATCGAACAAGGGGACCCGAATGGTTCAAGACCACTCAAGTTGGGCTTCCTCCCATGCATAAGCTCATAACACGTTTTATTAAGTCTTTTAACAGTCAAGACTCTATTCAGGATATAACATGCTGTAGCAACAGCTTCAGCCCAGAACACCACAGGAAGCTTCGAATCAGCCAACATAGTTCTGGCTCCTTCAATTAACGTTCTGTTCTTCCTTTCAGCCACTCCATTCTGTTGCGGAGTATACGGAGCGCTGTATGCTCAATCCCTTTCTGAAGGCAGAAGATCTCCATTTCAAAATTCTTGAACTCCGTTCCGTTGTCACTCCTGATGAACTTAACCCTTTTATCCATAACGTTCTCAACTTTGGTAATCAAATTCTTCACCATCTGAGCTGTTTCATCTTTTGATTTCAGGAAATATACCCACGAATATCGTGAGTAATCATCAGTGATCACCAAGCAATAAGAAGTACCTCCTAGACTTTTTGCATTCACGGGACCGAAGAGATCCATGTGAAGCAATTCTAGAGTACTGACAATAGAATTGACCTTTTTGATGTGATGGGATTTCTTGTGCTGCTTTCCCTTCTTGCACGCTAGACATTTGTCTTCAAAGTTGAAACTTTTCAAGGGAACGCCCAGCACAAGTCCATTCTTGACAATGTGGTTCATCTTCCGAAGATGAATGTGCCCCATTCTCCTATGCCACAATTCGGACTCCGATTCGCTCGCTTTTGACATAAGACATGATTCTTCCGTGGCCATTTCAGTCGACCTCATATCCATAATATACGTATTCCTCTCACGTGGAGCCTTCATCACATTCCACTCCTCTTGTATCTGAAAACCAGGATGCAACACAATCGCCTCATTCTTTGTAAAATGTACGGTGTACTCCTTATCACAGATCTGTGACACACTCAGCAGATTGTGCTTCAATTCTTCGACAAAGTTTACTTTCTCTAGAGTCATCTTTCCATTAGACACCGTTCCCATTCCTGTAATCTTGCCTCCACTTTCTCCTGCAAAGCTCACTCTCCCTCCTAGAACAGGTTTCAAATCGTGTAACAAGAATTTGTTACCCGTCATGTGCCGGGAACAGCCGCTATCCACAACCCATTGATTGTTGGCAGCCCTGTTCAACTGTTCCTGCACGATTAAAGCAAAAGATTAGTATCTAGGGACCCAAGACCAATTGGTCTCGGATCTATACATCCCGAACTTTGGCTTTCCAAAGTTAGTCTCTGTATAATTATTTCTGTGAGTCCTAACAGGATACCTTCTTATGGATTGTCTATGAGGCCATCCAAACCGTCTTGAATTAAATGAATTATTAGTTATGGTTTGGGTGTTACCAGTGAAAAACTGAGATCTATTTCTTTGAAAACCTGGATTAGTCCATTTTTTGAAATTCAATGGGTTTTCAGTTTTATCATTAAATTGATTACTGTTAGCTCTTTTCTCAGATTTTAAAGGCCTCACACCTCTGAATTTTTGCTTCAGAGGGCAATCAGCAACAAGATGTCCTTGTTGATTACATCTAAAACAACACCTGTTTTCAACTTTCTTATCAAAAGTTGACTTAGATGTTGAGGCTGTATTACTGCCCGTTTGTCTCACATATGGTGGGACATACGGGTTTAGTGGAGACTTCTTTTCAGATGTTTTCTTTTTCTCTCCACTTTTTGGTAATACTTCCTCTTGATTTGTCTCACTCGACTCAGAAGACTTGTCCGAGTTAGATGAGACAGGACTCGGAGCAGAAATTTTAACACTTGCAACCGCTTACTAACTTCTGGTTCTTTAGTAGTAACTGGAATTGGAACTGTCTGAACAACCTCAAAGTCAACAGATTTCTGAACACTAGGATTAAAAGTGTAATTGTGATTATAAGGTGGTGGAACCTCATGATAACCAATTCCTCCCCTCTTAACAGAGGAACCTTGATCACTAACAAGGTGATCAAGAATAGCAGAGAAATTTCTGAACTGCTCAAGTTTTCTATTCAGTTCCACCACTTTCACCTGGTGATCAGCAATCTGTTTTTCTCTTTCAGCTATTAGCTTGGTTTTTTCTTCCAAAACTTCATAGCTTAGATCAATCACTTGTATTTTTTCAGCTAGTTTTGCTTTTAGACTTTTAATATCTTTTTCACAAGCTTTTATTTTAACTTTATAGCTATTTTCTCTTGCTTTAGTAAAGTGATGATCTTCTTTTAAAGTTTTAAACTCAACATCCAAACTAACATACTGATCAGTTATAGTTGCTAATTGCTCAGACAAGTTTTCACATTTAGAACAAGTAGGTTTAGAACATACCTGGGAGAGCTGGTCTTTAACATCTGCCATGAAAGCATTTTCTTCTTCTGTAGCCTTCTCACTTCCTGCAGTTTCAACATTCGCCAAATTGGCCTGTTCGAAAGTTTCTTCAGAATGCAGGTTCCAGTTGTATTCACCATCTTCTCTGGAAATCATGGCACTATAATCTTTAGAACCCCCATTATGCTGTGTAGACTTGCCTTGACCACGTTCTACACGCTCATTTCTGCACTCCTTAGCAAAGTGGCCGTTTTGCTGACAATTGTAGCATCTTACCTTCGTCTTGTCAAACCCTGGCCTTCCACCGACAAACTTTCTTCCGGTCTTTTTCATAAACCGTTTCACTCTTCTCACGATCATAGCCATCTGCCATTGCAGATCCATTTCTTCCATATCATCAGCATCAATCTGGTCATAGTCTTCATCCAACATAGCTGGATCAACAATCTTCCCCTGAATGTAGTTCTCATAGGAAGCAATAAAAGAAGCATAGAGACCAAACTGCTCTTCAGCAGATTTGACACTCATAGGCATCTTAGAGTAGTTGTTGCTAGGAATACTTGGAGAGCAACTACTCTTGCTTGCTTGCGGTTTAGAAGCACTAGATCCACCTGCTACAAAGCAAACATCACCATTCGTGTTGACTGACACATGCCCCTCATGTGATGAGTTGGCACCCGACTCTCCCTTCGAGTAGTAGGCAGCTGATTCAGTCTTCGAACCTGAACTAGAGTTGACTTTAGCACCATACATACCTGGATCTTGAACCTGATCCGTAGGTGTCTCCTTTCTAACCATGTTAAGCTCAAAGGTTCGGAGCTTGTTGACTGCCGTTTCCAGATCATATTGGGGAAAGTCTTTGTCTTCCCTCATCAGCACTGTGTACATCTCCCATTTTGGTGGGAGAGCATCAAGAAGCTTCTCAACTATCTCTTATTCTCGGTAAGAAATTGAATAGTTGCTCAGTTCAGTCATCAGATGATAATATCCGGTGATGATACCATCAAGTGATTCGTTTTTCAGATACTTGAAGACTGAGAACTGGGTTTTGAGCAATTTGATCTTCGAAGCACGGATTCCCACATTTCCTTCAAACCGGTTCTCAAGAGCTTCCCAAAGCTCTCTTGCTGTCTTGTACTTTCTAAACGTATGAAGGATCTCTTGTGGAAGAGCCATAGTGATAGCAGCATGAGCCTTGCTCTCGGCCTCATACATCTTTTTCTCTTCATCTTCCATTTTGCTGTACTTCTTGATCTGATCACGACCTTCGTACTCCATAGTTGGTGGAATATAACCATCCTGGATGCATACCCACATCTTTGCATCCTGGTACTTGACATATTGTTCAAACCGATCCTTCCATGCAACGAAATCGGTTCCCTTCAGCAACCTTGGTGCTTTTGTAGCTGATCCTGCTTCTACTTCCATCTTTACTAACTCAGAGATGTTAATTGATGACATCTTTCTCGAAAACTAAGAAACCCGAAAAAATCAAAAAAATTTCTTCTGAAAAGTACTGTAGGCGAAGTTACGGATAACTTCGCTTAGACTTAACTTCGCTGGATCTTTCTTAAATTCGCGTGACTTGGCGAAGTTGAGTGTAACTTCGCTTAGGGTAAGCGAACTTAGGAAGTAGGCGAGGTTGTAGAGAACTTCGCTTGAGATAGGCGAACTTGAGAAGGTAGGCGAAGTTGTTGATAACTTCGCTCAACCTTATATCTTCGCCGAAACCCTACGAACAGTGACGGCAACTTCGCCTGATGAACACGAAGTTTCTGCAGATCTGATTTCTGGGTTTTTCGAGGTTTTGACGGTGTAAAGGGTTGAATACGATGGTAGGAGGTAAGAATGACACAAAAACACAGAAAACACGTCCCGCGAAGAGTCGAAACGGGACGATTTCTACACCCGCGTGAATATCCTGAACCACACAATCGAGCAAAAGCTCTGATACCAATTGTAGGTTCCCTGGATGGATCAACACGAGATATCTCGATCTACGTAGGTGCGGAATCCCTGCGTAGGTCGTTACGAGCGTAGAAGACACGAATCAAACAAACACACGATACGAATAAACAAACACGTTATATTATAACCGAAACACGTGATATGAATCACTGACTACAAGAAACTCTCTGGTTTACACGTTACACATGATATCACGATCTATGTCTCATCTTTCAAACCAGCCGTAACCTAGCATATATATTCACGACAACTTCGCCTGGCATGTTCAGGCGAAGTTGTCCATAACTTCGCTTGACTAACAAGTTCGCCTGATAAGCGAACTTGTCAGTAACTTCGCTTAAACATAAACAAAACACAATTAACATTACAGACTCGATTACAGACTCTATACTATGAACTACTGACATTATGCACCAACATTTATACAAAAGCCATATGAACCATATAACATTACATAAGAAGCGTATGACGTCTGAGAAAGTATTACAGCATACGGGTCGTATGCTGAGCATACGAAACATATACTGAATGGTGTGTAAATATGCCTAGTTAATAGGTATAGATGGTGTGCCTATAGAATTTGCCATGTAAAAAGGTAATTGGTTCATTTGATGAATAGTAATTTGTGTGAGTTAACAAACATTTACGTTTTAATATATATAATACTCTCCCTCAAGGTGGAGCATGTAGATTTCTCATGCCCAACTTGTCAAGCAGAAAATGTTGTTGTTGACTACTCAATCAGACGTTAAGTTCATATTTGGTTCGGTTAAATTTCAATATAGACCGGTTAACTTAAATTTTTAACCATTTACCTAGGAGGTGTTGAAAATGGAGCTGCAATGAAACTTTTCAAATCTTTATACGAAAATTTATTTATTTTTTGTGGATATTACGTGACGTATTTTTGGGTAATTTTGTGTTGATTTAATGATTATTATTTTTCAAATTAATATGTGTTCGTTTGTATTTGTTTATGTACATTAGTGTTTGTTAGTGTCCTTCGGCATCCAGTTACGTTTGTTTGTGCTAGTTAACGTCAGCTTGAGTCTGTATACCAAATTAACGAACGAACATGAACAAACCCAATTCCTTAATTAACGAACATGGGCACAAAATTTCGTTCGGTGAAGTGATCATTAATCGTTCGTTTGTTCGACAAAAGCCTGATGGACGAACATGAACAAGGTTTCGTTTTACATGCTTTAGAGGTGGGAATTCTGACTCACTTAACTATAAATGTGTCGAATTGGATTATGTTTTGTCTATTAACCCATCAATTGAGTTCAAAGTCATTTGAATTGTATTCGAGTTCATAAAAACCTTAGACTATCTTTGTTTGCTTTTTTATTAGTATCTTAAGTCTGTAATATTTGTGTTAATCACAGCTTGACCTATCGCTTCCATTTCGTTTCGTTTTGAAGGTTAACTGCTTGTCGTTGCTGCAGACCATAAGATCCTGATGCCAACTTAACTGTGTGTGTGTGTGTGCTTGTTTGTTTTTTTTAACTATAGTGTCTTGATAAAGTCAAATTCATTATGTTGCCTTTCTCTTTTCTTTTCAATTTCAGTTGTATTTATTCACCCCTTCATATTAAGAACTAGGCATTCTATTCGTGTTGTGCTTTTTCATCCGCATTCTGCTCCACTTCTATTAACAACTGTAGTTAAGAGACAAATGTGTTGACATGTTTTGACCCGAACGTATTTGACTCGGTGCCAACCTGCCCGTGTTTCAAATTTTTGTTTGGGACTTCTGCTATGTTTTGAATAATTTTACTGGTTTTCTTTTGTAAGTCAATGATATTAACTCTTCAGATTCTATAATGGCACATGCTACATCTCATGCTGAAGAGGTATGTACCCGTCTCAACACGGAGCAAGGCGGGTCAACCCACAAGATAAAGACAAGAAGCTTGAAATCAAGACATTATGAAGGCACTAAGCCAAAACCTACGCGCATGGCGCATATCACATATGCTCAGGCATCATATACCCAGGCACCACACATGCTTAGGCATCATATGCCCAGGCACCACACATGCTCAGGCATCATACGCCCAGGCACACATATGCTCACGCATATCACATATGCGCGTGGCGCATCAGCGCGCGGCGCATATCACATATGCGCATGAAACATCTGCGCGTGAGAATAAAGAGAAGACCTCGCGCATCCTCAGGATTGGCGCATATCGCGCATGCACATAATCAACCTCGTCCTTATCCAAATCAGGATTAGGGCAACCTTGATTGTGCACGTCAGACAACCTTCCAGAAGGTATCTTTTTAAGGAATAAGAATATGCTGATGTTGACAGCTGCCAAATGAAAGATGGACAACTCAGCATGACACATGTGCTACCACGTGATTACAACCAATGAGAAAGCACCAGGTGTCCCAGAGGACACGTGGCGCAGAGCAATTGGAGGAGGCCAACAAGGCTGAGCCCAATCAGTGGAAACCCTAGCACTATAAATACAGCATCAAGGAGAGACACTCAATCATCCAACAACTGACAGTTACAGACAGTAACACATTCATATCTCATTCAATCACATTCACTCATAAACAGTTACACTCTCAATCACAGAAATCTACAGAGTATTCAGCTATTAAGCAATACTCTCCAGATTTCCTTACTCTCATAACATTATCTTCTCCTACAGATACTTATTCTCACACCGGAGGGTTACCCCAAAGAGGACCCCTCTGTCCCTTTCTGAGGGGTAAGTTAACGGTGCTGTTCATTTTGTAGGTGGAAGAACACAGATCCAAGAAAACCATGGTTGAAAGAGTATAATCACACTCGAGGAAAGTAGATCGTCTACCAGTGAGTCGATCCACCCTCCATGTGCTCATCATAGGCAGCATGGATATACTCCTTGGTGACTGCACAAAACCAAGATGCCAAGTGGTTTGGGCAAGTATGACGGCACAACAGATCCAGACGATTTCTTGCAAGGTTTCTACAACACGGGAAACCTAGAGAGCTGGACGATGCCAACATGGTGTCATATGTTTGCTCGCTGCCTCACGGGAGCAGCGCGGGTCTGGTTCGAGAGCTTGCCGACTGGGCAAATTGATGGGTTCGAGGAACTATTAGAAAAGTTCCAAGCCCACTTCGTGCAGCAGCGCAGACACACGCGCGATCCTGATGACATCATGCACTGCGTGCGCAGGAATGATGAAACGATTGAAGACTACATCACTCGTTTCAATCAGGAGTCTCTGGCAATCGGAGGTATAACCGAGCAACTCCTGCGCGTGGCCTTTATACAAGGCGCGCGCAGTGATCAACTTCGCCGAGCTCTCGTAAGTCGAGATGGCATGCCCACCACGTGGGCCAAGTTAATGGAAGCATCGCGAGTTTTCGCGAGGAATGAAAAACAAATTGCCCAAGATAGGGCAAGAGAAAGAGCGCATCAAGCTGAGTCACCGCGCAGCAAAGAAAAGAGGGGCAAGCAGAACTCTGTATGGTCAAGGTTGCAACCAACCAGTTTTTCTCCCGCAGAAAAACAGGCGCAACCAAGCTCACCTCAGCCCCAAAAAGACAATCGTAATCGCGGGGAAGGTGACAAGAGGGAGGGCGGCAGAGATCCTAGCAGACCTCTGCCAAGAATATGGACTCCCCTCACTAAAACGCCTTCACAGGTGTTAAACACGGAGAATGTCCAACTCAAAAGCCCCAAGCCACTACACTACAAGGGACCATCAGACAGTGGCAAGTACTGTGAATTTCACAAATCCACAGGACACAACACCGATGCATGCCACCACTTGAAGGATGCAATTGAGAAGGATGTGAAATCAGGCAAGCTGGCTCACCTGGTAAAAAACTCAAGAACAGAAAATGAACAACCAGAAGAAGCCTCTGCCAGCAAAAAGTACAAAAGAATCTGTGTAGCTGAGGGAGGAAGGCAAGGGCAGACATCAAGAAAGAGAAGCGCGCAAATCCCAGGAGATTGGCGCGAGCAACAAGTCATCTTCCCAAGAATCAGGGGAGGCCCTTCCATCAGCAGTCCTCTTGTTATCACTACACACATCGCTCATTACGAAGTGTCAAAAGTCCTGGTGGACACTGGCAGTGAATCAGACATAATGTATGAGCAATGTTTCAGGAAACTGGATCCGGCAGACCAAGCAAGGCTTGAAATTGTGAATGCGCCGATCTCTGGTGTTTCCAATGAAATCATTCATCCCCTAGGTCAAATACAATTTGAGCTAACTATGGGGGATGAGAAACACAAGCGAGCCGAGGTTGTTAACTTCTTGGTCTTGCCCACCACTTCTTGCCACAATATGATCTTGGGCAGGGGAACGATTGCCCAATTCAACGCCATACCGTCGCCAGCGCACGGCGCGTTGGGGTTCCCAACACCAACAGGTGTAACTTTTGTATACCGGGATCATTTGTGCGCAGTGACAAGTACTCCGCGGGAGGGGAGAATGAAAACTCCGATGGCAGAAAACGCGCCAGAGGAATGGATTCTCAACCCAAAATTCCCGGAGCAGAAGATCACAATTGGCGCAACGATATCAGACGACACGAGGGTGAAAATGAAAAGATTGCTCATAGCATATATGTCGGTCTTCGCGTGGCAACACTCTGATATGACTGGGGTTCCGCGAGACCTGGCGCAGCATTCTTTAACACATTCAAGTCTGTAGAGCCAATTGCTCAAAAGAAGAGAATCATGGGGGATGAAAAGGCGAGGGCCATGAATGAGCAGGTTGAGGATCTACTGCGCGCAAACATCATCCGCCCGATACGATACCAGACGTGGGTAGCCAATCCTGTGATGGTAAAGAAAAGTAACGGGTCGTGGAGGATGTGCATTGACTTCAAGGACCTCAACAAAGCGTGTCCAAAGGATTGTTACCCCCTACCAAACATCGATGCAAAGGTGGACTCCGTGGCGCCATTCAAGCTAAAATGTTTTCTGGATGCCTACAAAGGCTATCACCAGATTCAAATGGCACCACAAGATGAGGACAAGACCGCATTTAGAACTGACAAGGGTGTTTTTTGCTACACAAAAATGCCCTTTGGTTTAAAAAATGCGGGCGCCACCTACCAAAGACTTATGGATTCCGTTTTCAGCGAGCAAATCGGAAGAAACCTAGAAGTCTATGTGGATGATTTGGTGATCAAGAGCAGGGAGGAAAAGCAAATGCTCAAAGACATCGAAGAAACCCTTGGGCGCCTAAAGGAAGTTAACATGAAGCTCAATCCGAGCAAATGTACTTTCGGCGTACTTGAGGGAAAATTTCTAGGTGTAATGGTCACCAAGGATGGTTTCAAGGTGAACCCTGAGAAGGTGGAGGCCATCCTTAACATGCCCTCGCCATCCACCATGAAAGAAGTTCAGAAGCTGAATGGTAGATTGGTATCAATCAACAGGTTCCTAGCGAACCATGCAACCAAATCTACCCCATTTGTCAATACATTGAGAAACTGCTTAAAGAAAAGTCAGTTCAAATGGACTCCTGAGGCCGAGCAGGCTTTCAGTGAGATTAAAGAATGTTTGATGAATCTCCCCGCGCTCACAGCTCCTCTTCCTGGTGAAACTTTGACATTATACCTATCAGCAGGAGAGCGCGCCATCGGCGCAGTATTATTGGTGGATCGCAAGGGAATCCAAACGCCAATATACTATGTGAGTCGGGTGCTGACAGATCCTGAGACGCGCTACTCCATCATGGAAAAGTTAGTTTTATCACTGACACACGCATCGCGCAAGCTTCATAGATATTTCAATGGTCATCCCATTGAAGTTCTGACTGGTTACAACATCCAGCAAGTCTTGCAGCGCCCCGCGCTCTCAGGAAGGCTGACAAAGTGGGCGCTGGAATTAGGAGAGCACACGATCTCCTATAAGCCCCGTCCAGCAATAAAGGGACAAGTCTTGGCAGATTTCATCGCAGAAGTCCCTGAAGGAAGAGTTGAAGAGGCTCAGCGCGAGGTAGACCCTCCGCGAGCCAATGATGAAGAAAATGTTTGGAGATTGTTCACTGACGGAGCTTCAAACAATGAAGGGTCCGGCGCAGGGCTCAAACTGGTGGATCCAGAGAATCATGAATATACTTACGCCATCAGGTTGGACTTCAAGAGCACCAACAATGAGGCTGAGTATGAAGCCCTGCTGGCTGGCCTGCGCATCGCGCACAAATTTGGAGTCAAAAAGCTAGAGGCCCATGTTGATTCATACTTGGTAGCAGCACAGGTCAATGGCCTTTATGATGCCAAGGAGAACACCATGCCTCTATATCTAGAGCAGGCGAAAAAGCTCATCGAGCAATTTGACTGCTTCAGAATCATTCATATTCCGCGCAGTGAAAACAAATCTGCAGACGCGCTGAGTAAGATGGCATCAACCAGTTTTGATCACTTTGGCAAAGATGTCAGGGTAGAAGTAATGAGCAACTCACACAACCCCTTCATCATGGATAACTCCAATAATGGAATTCTTGAATGAGGGAAAGGTACCAGATGATCGCGCGCAAGCGAGGAAGATAAGACACAAGGCGCAGAACTATGAACTGCTTGACGGTACATTATATCGACGCTCTTATCTTGGGCCGCTCATGAAATGCCTAGATGCTGAGGAAGCAAGCTATGTGATCAGAGAGATACACGAAGGAATCTGTGGAATTCATGCTGGTCCGCGCATGGTGGTTGCCAAGGCAATGAGCGCAGGCTACTATTGGCCAGGCATGTACTTGGACGCTTTAAAAGAGATCCAAAAATGCAAAGCATGTCAGAGCTATGCACCAAACACCATGCGGCCAAAGAACAATTTGATTCCAGTGACCTCTGCATGGCCTTTCCACAAATGGGCAATCGACATTGTGGGTCCCTTACCGCAAGCGCCTGGGCGAGTAAAATTTTTGGTAGTGGCAGTAGACTATTTCACAAAATGGGTTGAAGCCAAGCCACTAGCAAAAATCACAGCCGAAGTGATGAAGCAGTTTATCTGGAGCCACATCATATGCCGTTTTGGCTTGCCCATGGAAATTGTGAGCGATAATGGCAAGCAATTCACTGATAAGAAGATATCCAGCTGGCTCAAGGAATTGCGCATCAACCAAATTTTCACTTCAGTTTATCACCCTCAGGGGAATGGTCAAGTGGAACGCGCGAACCAAAGCTTGTTAAATGGGCTGAAGAAAAGGTTGGAGGGAGAATCCCATTCTTGGGTTGAAGAGCTACCTAATGTCCTGTGGGCACACAGGACATTAAGCAAAACCAGCAATGGCGAATCCCCCTTCAGCCTAACCTATGGAACAGAGGCGATGATTCCAGCAGAAGTTGGATGCCCATCCCATAGAGTGCTCATGATGAGCAAGATTGATAACGAGCGCGAAAGAAGGTTGGATCTCAACTTACTTGAAGGGCGCAGAGAGGCGGCTATCATCAGTGAAGCCAAGTACAAGAAAAAGCTGGAAAAATATTACAACCAGCGCGTGAAAGAATGCCACTTCAAGAAAAATGATTTTGTCCTTCGAAACAATGAAGCTAGCCGCGCGATACCAACGGGAAAAATGTCCCCCAACTGGGAGGGACCTTATCAAATCTCAGAAGAATTGGGGAAAGGCGCATATGCTTTAAAAGATTTGAATGGAAAGAAGATCCCGCGCGCATGGAACGCGGCACAGCTTAGAAAATGTTTCATGTAAAAAATATCAAGTTTGTAATCAAGGCCTTTTAAGCCATTATGAATATTGATACGCGCTATCTTCTCTTAATGTGGATTCTATTACCTTTTGCATACATGTTTCACACTTCCCTTTATTAATTTTGAGCAATATAACAACATCGTATTGACATCAAAACAAAATAAAACGAAGTAAAACATACATGCGCGAGCAACAAGCTCAAACGCGTTAACGAGTCTTAACTCTATAACGTCAGGGCCTTAGCCCAATTCTATTATCTTTTGCATACATGTTTCACACTTCCCTTTATTAATTTTGAGCAATACGACAACATTGTATTGACATCAAAACAAAATAAAACGAAGTAAAACATACATGCGCAAACGCGTTAAAGAGTCTTAACTCTAAAACGTCAGGGCCTTAGCCCAATAATGTGAACCTTAGCTCAAACAATTCACAACATCCATCCTGCATGCTGCGCAGCCTGACCATAAAACACCTAAAAACAACTAAGGCAAAGCAAAGGCCAAAACATGGTTGTTAAGGTCTCAGGTTGGGGTCGCGCACGAAATTGTAGTGGATAGCTGAGTAACATGTTGACGCGTAAAGGGAAAACTCATAATTCCATCAGCGCGCGATAATGTCGCGCAAAAGAGGAATAATGAAAGCGCCATGACACGTGTCAACATAATCAAGATATGGAAAAATCTCTTACAATCTTGTTCTTATTTCAACGTCCAAGCATATCTTATATAAAGAGATGAATGGGAATGCGCAAGATGCGAAGAAGGGAAAAACATAATTTCATTCAAAAGCATTGAAATTTACAAGTTTACAAGATGATGAGATACAAAATACAAATAAAAAAAAAATGAAGGGCTTCTCAAGTCTCCACGTTGACATCAGCCTCTTCTTCATCCTCATCATCGCCCTCAGCATCTGGCGCAGCCTGCTCCTCTTCATCTCCAAACTGACCATAGTCAAGTTCTTCATCTTGAATGGAGTCTTCTAGCAAAACAGTGTCAGGAGCGGTTCCTTTGGCCACGCCAGAGCCGCTAGCAACGCCAGCATTCTCCGCGCCATCGCCGCCGCCAGCACCTTCGCACTCGTCAAGTAATTTCTTCAGCCCGACCCAGCAAACTATTTAGTCTAACATCTATCTTACCTCGCTCGCGCGAGACAAGACACACATTAGACTGGGGGGGCTTGAAGAGGTATGTACCCGTCTCAACACGGAGCAAGGCGGGTCAACCCACAAGATAAAGACAAGAAGCTTGAAATCAAGACATTATGAAGGCACTAAGCCAAAACCTACGCGCATGGCTCATATCACATATGCTCAGGCATCATATACCCAGGCACCACACATGCTTAGGCATCATATGCCCAGGCACCACACATGCTCAGGCATCATACGCCCAGGCACACATATGCTCACGCATATCATATATGCGCGTGGCGCATCAGCGCGCGGCGCATATCACATCTGCGCATGAAACATCTGCGCGTGAGAATAAAGAGAAGACCTCGCGCATCCTCAGGATTGGCGCATATCGCGCATGCACATAATCAACCTCGTCCTTATCCAAATCAGGATTAGGGCAACCTTGATTGTGCACGTCAGACAACCTTCCAGAAGGTATCTTTTTAAGGAATAAGAATATGCTGATGTTGACAGCTGCCAAATGAAAGATGGACAACTCAGCATGACACATGTGCTACCACGTGATTACAACCAATGAGAAAGCACCAGGTGTCCCAGAGGACACGTGGCGCAGAGCAATTGGAGGAGGCCAACAAGGCTGAGCCCAATCAGTGGAAACCCTAGCACTATAAATACAGCATCAAGGAGAGACACTCAATCATCCAACAACTGACAGTTACAGACAGTAACACATTCATATCTCATTCAATCACATTCACTCATAAACAGTTACACTCTCAATCACAGAAATGTACAGAGTATTCAGCTATTAAGCAATACTCTCCAGATTTCCTTACTCTCGTAACATTATCTTCTCCTACAGATACTTATTCTCACACCGGAGGGTTACCCCAAAGAGGACCCCTCTGTCCCTTTCTGAGGGGTAAGTTAACGGTGCTGTTCATTTTGTAGGTGGAAGAACACAGATCCAAGAAAACCATCGGTGAAAGAGTATAATCACACCCGAGGAAAGTAGATCGTCTACCAGTGAGTCGATCCACGCTTCTTCACATGCTTATATGAAACACCCTCCTCCCACTGTATATTTGGGTAACATTCATCACATCAACAGTTAAAGTTTAGCAGCTAAATTATCGGTAGTACCATTACATTTAAGTTAATGCACATTGATAATACTTCAAACATGGATATATTTGGTGATGAAGACACATGGTTGGGCCAATCGGGTCAGCACCTGTTATGAGATCATGTGTGCTTGGGATTACCGTTCGTTCATGCAAGGATGATTAAAGACCAGAATCTAGCAGGTCTTCCACCTATTTTTCCTCTTGGTAGTAGTTCACATATATACGGTTCAAAAACTTAAGATTTCTTATTTACCCATTTTCTTAAATTAATTTTTTGGCTTGATCTTTATACCATTTTCTATCTAATGCAAATTATGAATAAGGGTACAAACCTCACAAATTAAAATTTGTGTATATTTAATTTATAGTTTCAAATGATATTTACCGGTGAAACCGGTTTTGGGTTGTGTTAAAACTGTTTTATTGATCGGTTGGTTTCATTTATCAATTATTGACTGGTTTCGGTTCATATCAACCTGTTTCAATGTCGAAGATTATAAACAATATGTATCGCCAACACCCTCATACGACCCAGCCGCGAAGCGCGGGCTATTCCGCTAGTTATTTCAAAATATTCAAAACTCCACTTTCAATGAATAAATAATAGTTTTGTTATCTATAAGCTACCATGTCCTTGAATGGATACTTGTTAAATTCTTATCTAATACTATACTACACATACGATAGACACACTTCTCTCTCTGTGTGTGAATTAGCACTAAGCTAAAAATAATATTTATACACTTAAAAACTTAAATGTGTGTAAAATCTTTATTGAAAAACCATACTACACAGCACACAGCACACATCATTGTTAAAAATAGGGCACACGGGACTTAGTTGACAAAGGCCAAATACCATAAATTCGTTTCTTGTAAATGGATATACATATCGAAAGAAGACATAATAGGAGTTGAAGCACCTAAGTATAAAAAAATATTAGTTGCTAAGGAATTTACTCAAAGAGTTGGACTCTATAATAAATAAATATTATCACTAGTGGTCAAACATACTTCTATAAGGATAATATTGTAATTAACTAAATCTTTGGATTTGAAATTAGAGTAGTTAGATGTAACAACATTTTTAATAGAAATTTTGGAAAGAAGATCTATATGTTAGAACATGTAGGATTTGTGAATGACCAGGAAGACAAGGTATGCTTTGTCACACCCCGAACAAAGGCGGAACATGCCGGGCGTAACGTATTGATTGGACGGTAGCTCAAAAGACACTAATTAAAGTGAAAATAATTATTTAATCCATTAATATTAAAACAAGTACACAATTATAATAATCAAAACAATTACATCATATTTATTGTTTGGATAAATATCCTATGGTAAAACTAATATCTTCAATCTTGATCAATGTAAATTACTTGTACCTGTAGCATGTATAAAAATAAAGTTTGTCAACACGAATGTTGGTGAGAATACATAAGTTTTAGTTTTGTATATATATAGAGAGAAATCACAATTCATATGTAAATAATGAGTATTACAATTCATATGAAAATGTAAACAACTAAATAGATGTGGACCCGTTCTTATTGATACGAAATCAAAGTACTTGGGTAAGTGTATGATCATACTAGATGAGGATGAGATACCAACCACCAAACATAAATAAACAATTAAGCACATAGAGCATTATCATAGAGCATGCAGTAATCACACATAAACATATATTGAATTGTGTTATAAATAGTTAAATAAATAAAATGAGTAATTTAAATAGGGTATACATGCCACCCCCAAAATTTAAAAGATGAAAAATGGGGATATGTAAACTCACCTTAACAAGAGGATTAACAAATATGAGATGCCGATAAAAATTAAGATAGAGACGGTCGAGCTCCTCGGGATATGTCAACGAGAGTTCCTAGTTGTTAAAGATAATATTAATTTATAATAACAAAATATTAACAAAACTTAAAATGAATTTGATATTTGATTGGGTCTTACGTACACTTGCTATTTAAAATATCATTAGATTAATTATTAAAATATGTAAATAATATGAACTAGAGGGTATAAACAAACAAAAATCGTACGACATGACCTAACGGTTACAAATCGGTTTAAAACAATTTCGGGTATTTTATGGTTTAAAGTAGTACTATCATTATTATTATTATTATTTAGACTTTTAAACAGATAACATAGATTATATATATATATATATATAATTACGAATCATAAGCTCAAAAAGACAAGAAAACATGAAGCCAGGGGTTCAGTTTATCAAAATAACGTTTATTTAGCGTTTTAAACACCAAAAATAATAAAAAAAATTGCTAACAAAAAGAAAATAACAACAAAGAGCAAAACCGGGTTTGGAGAGACTCGAACCCGCGTCCCCAGACCGGTTCAAATGTCTTAGAGCATATGCACCTGCCACTGGGCATGTGTCTAACACCTTAGTAACTTGAAACCCATATAATATATATTGTATCGGATTTACGTTCTTCCCCCATACAAACCCTAGAATTTAAATTGCCAAAATCGTTCGTAGTTTGGTTAAATTGAATTGGGGTTTCTGTTAATCGCATAAAAACGAGCGTAATGCATCTCATAATTACCTTGTATGTTAACGAATTGAAGGAGGACGGCTAATAAGGGTTTGCGGCTCAAACTTGGTGACGAACCTTGATCTTCAACGACGATGTACGGGCCAATTAACTTAGGGTTTAGTGTCATGATGTAGTGAGGGATGTGTGTGCCGGTTTAATTAAAAAATGGTGACGTATTTATAGTGGTTACAAGGTTGATTAAGGACGCGAGTTGTTTAGTTTCAATAACGAGTCAAAAGCTGTCAATTAGTCATTGTTTTCCAAAATTAAGGTGTCGGTAGGATCGGATTAAGGTAAGGGATTGATTGGGCATGATCAATAATCAGTCCGTAATTGAATTGGGGGGGGGGGGTATGGCTACCGACGGGAGAGGGAGAAGAGGAGGGAAAAAAAGTTGAAAATATTTTTTGCAATATGGTCCTTGATTAATGGTGTTGGATGCAAAAGTTAATCAAAGTTGGCTAAGGGTTGATTTTGTACAATCTTATAACTAAAATCAAATAAATAAATAATAACAAAAAAAAACTTAAACGATTCAGGTTTTCAGGTTCGAAAATTGAAGAATGTTACATGCTTGTTAAAAAAAATCCTTGTATGGTATAAAGCAGTCACCTAGACAGTGGTATGGAAGGTTTGATGGTTACATAGTGACATAGGGTTCTCAAGAAGAAGCCAATATGATAGTTGTGGATACTACAAGGTATATAACATGGACAATGTTGTCTATTTGCCGATATATGCGGATGACATGCTTGTAGCGTGTAAAGACAAGTATGTTATTGGAGCCACTAAAAACTTTCATTTGTAAATAGTTTGATATAAAGGAGTTAGAGGAAGTTAAAAAGATCTTGGGAATGGATATTTACAGAAATAGAGGTCTTAGAGTATTCTCATCCTATTCCTTATCACTGAATCCAAAATTACACTAAAACACACTACATTTTCTTTCTCCTTTCAATTAAATAATATTTTTTATACCTTTATCATTACCATTTCTCTTTCCTTCACTCACAACCACTTTCAAAATTTATTAAAAAATTATAAGGGATGAACAGTAGCTTTTCAAATATAAAGAAAAATCACAGCGTTTTCTAAAATATATAAACTCTTCACTCACAACACCCTAAATCACTCCTAAATTATAAAAACATCCCTCACATAAAATAGGGGGTTGAATGAGAATGCTCTTAGACAATTGAGATTAACAAAAGGTTCATATGTGAAAAAGTATTAGGCAACTATGCAATTAGTGAAGGTGTGAATGGAACTGCTAATGATGCTCAATGTGAAGATGCAAACAATTTATACCACTTAAGATTTACATACAAGGGCCTATCATAATACTAATTTACACAAGGTACATAATAATAAGTGTATTATCTAATATCCCCCTCGAGCGGGACAGTATCGGTCCAATGCGAAGTAAGGAGTGAAAGTATTGGAATTGACTACTGGGAAGACTTTTAATGAAGATATCAGCCACCAGAAGCTTGGTCGGAATGAACTTAGTATACAATTTTCCTAAAGACAGAAGTTCTCGAATGAAATGGTAGTCAAGATCGACGTGTTTTGCATGTTTGTGAGAGACCAGATTTTGTGTCAAAAACAAAGCACTGTGGTTGTCACATAGAAGGGTCGGATGATCTGGTGGTAACACATATAGTTCCTGTAATAAGTGAGTGATCAACACAATTTCTGTAGCCGTATTTGCCATAGGCCGATATTCAGATTCACAGCTAGAGCGTGCTATGTAGGTTGTTTCTCTGCACTCCATGAAATAAGATTCCCACCCAAGAAAATCGAGTAACCATAAGTCAAACGACGAGTCTCTAGACACCTAGCCCAATCAGCATCAGAGTAGAATAGTGGTGTGTGTAGGTCGGCTATAGAGAAGACCAAATGCAAGCGTGCCTTTAATGTATCGAAGAATACATTTGACCTCCTGATAGTTAGCAACAACTGGAGCATGCAAGAACTTGCTGACTTGATTTACAACATAAGAGATGTTTGGTCTGGTGATTGATAGGTATTGAAGAGCACCCACAATAGATCGATAATGAGTAACATCCTGATACAATTTACATGTAGAAACAAATGAAACATTCGTGCTTAGAGGTGTAGGTGCCTATTTGGCATCCAACATCTTTGCACGAGTTAGAATATCGGTAGTATATTTAGATTGATTTAAAAATAAAAAAAATGTTGCGTATGTGGCCTCAGGCCCAAGAAAGTAGTTGAGCTCCCCCAAATCCCTAATGGTGAATTTTTTATAAAGATGAGCAGTGAAAGCAGAGAGAGTGGTGGGTTGGTTTCCAGTCAAAATGAGATCGTCGACATAGACAAGAAGGTACATGATACAAGAGTTGGTTTTGAAGACAAATAGAGACGGGTCAACATGCATACACACAAACCCATAGTCAATGAGAAATGTACTTAAGCGGTGAAACCATGCCCGAGGGGCTTGTTTGAGACCATATAGAGCCCTATTTAATTTGCAGTCATGGTTCGGGAATCTAGAATCGACAAAGGCTGGGGTTTGATCCATGTAAACACGTTCGGATAAATGACCATGAAGGAATGCATTGTTTACATCTAATTGGTGAAGTTCCCATTGGTTTATGATAGCCAAAGATAATACAATATGAATAGTAGTGGCCTTTATAACGAGACTAAATGTGTGGGAATAATCAAGACTCAGAATTTGGCTAAAGCCTTGAGTAACAAGGCGGTCTTTATGACGCTCAATGGTTCCATCAGAATGGAACTTGGTACGATATAGCCATTTGGAGCCTACAATATTGCAATCATGGGTGGATGTCACACACGGCCATAGGGGACTAGACGTACGACCAATAGTTGGTATCAGTTTTGAAAATACATCAGAGTTTATTTTGTTCCAGCAGAAATTTCTTTTGACAAAATATTTCTCTATATAAAAAGATATTTAAATACCCTTGATAATATAAAACATTTGATTTTACATAATTATGTTTTGCTAGGAGTTTAACAAAATGAGCTCACAAATCCTTCTATATCTTTAATAAGTTGTCTCCATGTTACTCTACTGTCCTTGTCACTTACTAATGATTACCTGAAAATGTTTAAAATAACACGTCAGCTAAAGCTGGTGAATAATATTAACAGACACAAAGTATTTTATGTTGGAAAGAATTTAAAACTCGTCAATCGTAATTTGTATTAGTATTTATACACACTCAGTGGGACTGTTTCACCCGAGTGTATAACCACGGAGCACACTAGTCTTTTTACTTAGATTAACCGTAGTTTCATGTATGCTTGCAACTAATACTCTTTACTAGCCATGTTACAACCTTTCATCCGTAACACGTGTATAAACTTGGATCCAACTATACATGCACTTATGACCTGAATGCTTTTTGGTAGATTCCTTTACACATTAAACGTTTTGAAAGCCATTGAAGCCATGTGTTTGATTTGTAAATAATATGTAAAATGCTTATCACCTTCGCGTTAGTTTTAGAGTTAATGTACTCACCTTTGTTATAAGTAGTATGTCTTTACTGATTTATGTTGTGCATGTTATCTCGAACCTATAGTTACGAGAATATATTTGTATGGATATCTAGATCAACTGATCTAGTTTTAGATCTTTAGTCTAATTTGTAGCTTTAAACCTTAATAGAACACTTCTTTTGATATAAAAGTCATTTTTATATAAAATTTCTTACTTTAGTTCGTATGACGTATGGTGTAAGGCTCGAACACTCTCATCAAGCTCTCCAGAAAAATAAACGGGTCCCGCGGTTGATTGAGATTTATACGAATTACTTTTCTTAGACAAGAAACTCGACTACCAGTATTGTCACCATTCCAGTTACTACATGCTCTTCACGCTTTCTTATTTAATTATTTATAAATTTCTTTTATATAAATAAATTTAATGTTTCTTCCTTTAGAAGAAAGTCAATTGACAATAACTTTTGTATGCAAAACTTTATATATCTTAATAATAAAGTAAAGTTTATTTTTTCTAAACCTTTTTATATAAAAAAAAGCTCAAAGATATCTATAAACTTTCAAAGGTTTACGCTATACCTTAGACTAGGATATAAGCTATGAAGTAAAATATCTTAAACATAACTCTTATCTTTGTGTGTAAAACTTTATATATCTTCATAATAAAGAAACATTTATTTTTTCTAAACCTTTATATATAAAACAAAGCTTAAATATATCTATAAACTTTCAAAGGTTTAGGCTATACACTCAGTGGGACTGTTTCACCAGAGTGTACAACCACGAAGCACACTAGTCTCTTTACTTAGATTGGCCGTAGTTTTACGTATGCCTACAATTGAGTCTCTTTACTAGCCATGTTACAAACTTTCATCCAAAACACGTGTATAAACTTGTATCCAACTATACATGCACTTATGGCCTGAATGATTTTGGTAGATTACCTTTACACATGTGGTTACTTCATGAGGAAATGTATGGTTACGTATTGACATGTGTCCTTCCATTTTTCCAACACATTACATGTGACTTGTCATGGTGATGAGTCATAGGACCCATGTTGATTCAATATATCTTTAGCTAAATGACTAATCGGTCCTTCAACTTCCTAAATGACTAAACGGTAGCATCCACTACCCCTAAACTTTTCACCGGCAGTGTAATAAGTGTATTATCTAATAGAAAGTAAACCAGTAGAGACTAATAGAAAGTAAACAAGGTACATAATAATAAGTGTATTATCTAATAGAAAGTAAACCAGTAGAGACTCCTAAGGCTGCTTAATTTAATATGTCTGGCAAGGATTCACCTAAAATAAGTGAAAATGTGGCTTATGTGGAGAAGGTTTGTTACAAACTCAAAATCTTCTTATTAATCAAAAAGATAAACTCGTAATACAAACAAATGTTTGATACAAAGCAAACCGAATATGAAATCAACAAAACGATCAAGGCAACAGCTAACAAACAACATCAATCATCACTGTGATGAATGATTACAATCTCTCAAGAACAGGAAAGAGACTATCAAAATACAATTTAAAACCTTAGATCACAAAACCAAAACTAAACCTAATCCGAACTAATACGATAGATAACCATTTTGATATACAACCTAAATTCCGAATGGCTGACGATCGCTCTGGTAGATTTTATGTAGATTGACCCCTTAATATTGTGTGATGGAACCCTTATTTGATGAATAATGGAGACGAAGATCAAATCTGGATGTAACCATGTTACATTTTCTTATATACCCCTTTTAGGTGCACCAGATATAAACATCAAACTTAAGCCCACGAACTGCCACAAGCCCATATCCCTCATAGTCCATCAGGCCCGTTAATCAGCATAAGCCCATATACAAAACACAAATAAACATTTTTAAGCCTACATACCTTTTGGATACAAATTGAAAGAATGCACTACATATTTTAACAAGGTTCCCTATGCAAATGCAGTTAGTAGCTTGATGTGTCTAATGGCCTAGGTTTGTGACTGAATTGAGAGTCCGTTCGGATTTGGTTAACATAGGTCCAGCCCAATAATATCATGACAGATTTGTATTCGCTCATGGGCCGGATTCGGATCCGGATCGGGGTTGGCTAACACCATTCATGAATCATTTATTGAATGTAGGGTCAAAGACATGGACTTAGAGCACGACTCACACCACGTTTTCATGGTTTATCCAACGATATCCCTGATATAGAGTTAAGCAAAATGGTTACAAAATGTGACCATTTAATTGTTAACCAAGTGGCCACCTGAAAACTTGTATAAATTGTATGGAAGTGGGTCACATTTTTATTAAAAATAAATAAATAATGATAAGAATACTTTCATTATTCATGTGAAATATACTAGTATTTCAAACCATATAAGAAACGAACAAAATAATATAAAACAGACAAGTTTATATGATTGATATGATCGATGTTGCCCAGACTTGATCTTTAACAAACTTGATCGATTAAGAAAACAAAGATGACAACGAATTAAAATAACAAGACTTTATTGATAAACTAATGATACAACGTTATAAAAATTCTGAATGTTTTGACTCTTCAACATTGACCCCTGTTTATAGATTACCAGAACCAATCATAATCTGACATGTGTCGTGGAAGTTATAAACTTTCCATTAGACACTTCTGGACCCTACACTTACATGAACATTCTATATACAACATAAACATACTTTGACACAATTACAACACAACCCCTAAAATTTGTGTTACATGGATTAACCAAGTTATAGCCCAACATCTCCCCCTAATTTGTTAATCCATGCCTTCAACATCTTCAAGTTATCTTCATTCTTCAAGTAATAATGTCTTCATCTTCCTCTTTATCTTCATCACTTGCATTTTGATCACTCTCCATGTCTTCATTACCTCTGAACAGATACTTGTTTCCTCTTGAACATGTTATATGAGCTGA
This sequence comes from Bidens hawaiensis, assembly GCF_021521415.1. Classification (NCBI taxonomy): domain Eukaryota; kingdom Viridiplantae; phylum Streptophyta; class Magnoliopsida; order Asterales; family Asteraceae; genus Bidens; species Bidens hawaiensis. Next base: position 10,631 of record NW_027492341.1, on the reverse strand, counting down.
TTAAACTGAACCAGCCCTTTTTTTCCTTGTTGGTTTGAATCCTTCAACAAAATCTCCTATTTTGTTGGAATAGATCACTCTTGATCTTCAACCTCGGTTTATCGATTCGTACTCAAACACAAATGAACCATCGGTGTTATCGCCTTTGTACACCGGATGCCCGCCAGAATTACTACAACCCGCAATACAACTACCACGATGCCCCTTTGACTTTCGATTACCCTGCCGGAAATCCCCACTGACGCCCTATTTATACCACCGAAAATCGCAGCCGCTACGACAACAAAGTCTCCCTTAATTTGTTGAATTTGAAATCGGAAATGCCACAAACCTTCAATCTACTACCGGAGAAAAACACCAACAACATCTGTTCTTTAAAAAACACCAGAAACAGGCCTGCTGTAAAAACAAATTTCGCCAGAATACTCACCGGGAAAACGTTTTTCACTGGAAACGTGCTGCTGCCGTTTTTTTATTGTACTGGAATCTTCAATATATCGGCGAAAACCACCATTGATAATCACAATTGTTAAATTTCACCAAAAAAAATTGGCTACCGGAACTCCTCGCCGGAAAAACGTTGGTGTACGTTTTTTTACACAATTAATAATCAACTACCACCACGACGCTGAAATCCACCAACGGAAAACAACCGCTTGATGCCTTCTCTTATCTTTCAGAAATCTCAACCGCCTACCACCACGGCGCCGGAGTCCACCACCGTCGCTGCCCTACACCACCAGAATACCACCGCTGATGCTTTTTTATTCACCGAAAATCACAACCGATCACCACCACAAATCACACACTGACTTGTTAAAACAACTGAAACCAGAATCACCACTGATTCAAAGATTATCGGAATCCACCGCCAGTCACCACTAATGTAAGGTCGTGTTACCGGTGCCTCACATCGAACGTTGGATTTACTCATAAACACAGTTCTAAACATCAGAGTTAATAAAAACATTCGCGGAATATTAAAACTTTCACATATCCTTACATATTAATCCATAACTTTGTCTTATCAACAAATTGTCTTTCAAATCAAAACATAATTTATACAACATCATAGGTCTTCAGATGCCAGACTCTTATTCTTCTGCCACGTGCCCTGCTCAAGCTAGCTGCCTCATTCTACTCACCTGCATGCATACTAAAAGTCAGCGTAGCTGAGTGAGTTCTAGTTAATGAGGCAACATACAATACATTCACATATCATACATACTTACATATCCGAAGATACATATCCATACTTAACCAGTTACCTTCCTGTCATACATACATACATACACACTAACCCTTACCTCCGTCCACCGAGAGTATGTTCATAGTCTACCGTCTATACCTATACTCAAGGTCGTGAACACGAAAAAGGTCCGCAGTTCTTACCAATGTTCACCATTCATGGCACGTATAAGGTCTGCAGTCATTCCCTATGTTTCAACCTAGTTCATAGCACATACGAAGTCCGCAGTCCTCCCCTATGCTACTACAATATAATTACAGCACGTATAAGGTCCGCAGTCCCTTCCTATGATGGCTCCTAACTGAAGTACGCATAAGGCCCACAGTCCTTAACTACGTTCTCATCTATCGTCTATAACTCCTATAAGGCCCGCAGTCCTTAACTACGCCATCACATGCCAAGTCTATGTCCAACAGAAGTTAGAGGGATTTGCCATCCCTACTTACTATTTTGGACGTAGAGCCCGCATACCGTACATACACCTGCATTCACGTACCACACGTACAATAAATATATATAACGTAGCAAACTACAATATAACATACGGACACACTAGGTATCATTCACCTTAATATTCTAACACTTACCTTCCCTGGCGATACGTGCAATATCCGGTGATTGTTCACGCACCGACAAGCTTTCATTCATACCTTGAATATAATAACTATCATATATGGCATACACTTACCACTTAAAGTAAGTGTATTAACTAATCACATCGAGTATGAACACATCCCCGAAAACATAACAAGGAAATGGGGCAAGAAACTCACCTGGATCCTGTTTCTTTCTCCGTTAATTGTTAATCCCTTCTTTAATTGAGCTCTACTAACTGTATATGAGGTACACGTATCAATGCTTGTCCTATTGTATCAAATTACTTATACGTAGCATTTTTATGGTTTTCCTTTATTTTAACATTCTTGTATTTTATCTCCTAGGTCCTTACAATGCATACCATCAAGTGTATATATATGTGTACATATACGGGTCGCCATGTATCCGGGTCTCAATATAAGCGAACTTATATGTGAAGAACTTAACAGCAAGCGAACTTATTATCAAGCGAACTTAATCAGCAGGCGAACTTAACGTGCAGCAGCTACGGTTTGGTTTTAACAACACGTAACTCCTTTGATATGATATTAACCATCCTATAAACGTTCCCATGGTCATTTTCGGATAGGACTTGGCCCGGAAAATCATAAAGTTTGGACCTTTAGGCTTAAAACGTTCGAAACTAGATCTAGGGTTTTTCTTTAACGAGCCGTTCATAACCGCAGGCCCGTTAAGTTCATTTTTAACACCAAGTTTGCTACTTTACGGTTCGTTTCTATCCGATCTACTCCACGTTTAAGTATCAAGGCTAAATGTTCATAAAAACGTAAACTTTAATATGAAGAACATACCTTTAGGTTTTCGTTTGGTCTTGGTTAGCTTGATTATGAACCTTAAACCTTGTATCTATCTTGCATATGGAAGATCTATTAATATTCAACGTTCGATCTCACTTCTCATCTCTTTCTTTCTCTTGGCCGCAAATAACAAGTGTAGGTGTGTGTGTGTGTGTTTTGAGTGTGTAGAGAATAAGATGGATAAGATGGATGGGAAGGATTAGGGTTTAAGGAGGTATTTATACTCCCTTAAGGCAATGGACCTAAGGGCCATCTTTCCTTTTTAGTCCATATCTAATTCCATCTAAAAGCATACTTATCCTTTCATATTTATTATTATTAGTAACCCACTAACTCAATTATTTCACCCGACGCAAATAATATATTAAATATTATTCTAGAAATTTCAGGATGTTACAAATAATCTTCTATTAATCGATCAAAGAGCCTCATGCTTTGATACCAATTGTTGCCCAAACTTGATCTCTAACAAACTTGATCGATTAAGAAAACAAAGATGAAACATAATTGAATCAATAAGAATTTATTGATAAACTAATGATACAACGTTATAACAATTCTGAATGTTTTGACTCTTCAACATCGACCCCTATTTATAAATTACCAGAACCAATCATAATCTGACATGTGTCATGGAAGTTATAAACTTTCCATTTGACACTTCTGGACCCTATACTTACATGAACATTCTATATACAACATGGACATACTTTGACACAATTACAATACAACCCCTAAACTTTGTGTTACATGGATTAACCAAATTATAGGCCAACAATCGAATCGTTGTCTTCAACAAGAATATTAAAAATGTCTTCGATTGGAAAACGAGCAAAATAATCGTTGATGATTGTGGTTGAGGATTAATGTTCAACATGGGTCCCTTAAAACAGATTAGGGGTTTTCTTCGGGTTCGTTTTTCGGGTCGGGTTCTTCGGGTTTTAAAGTTTTAAATCTTGACCCGAAACTCAACCCGAATCTCTCACGGGTTTTTTGGGTTCGGGTAATTCGGGTTCGGGTTGAGTTAATCGAGTTTCGAGTATCCTAGAAAACAAAACAAAAAAAAAACATTTTTAAAAAGCTACAACACTAAATTAAAACAACTAATTATTCTTTGATCGTAACGCAAATAATCTAATTATTAACCAACATAACTTGATAAAACAAATCAAAAGAAGAGTAAAACTAACTCGAACCAAAATCCTCTTTAATCGGGATGATTTGGTTGTTCGATTACGGATGATATTAGTAATAAACGGAAAACATAAATTTACAATAAACAATTGATCCATAATAGTAAGAATGACAATAGTTGATTAGGACCAGATTCTGACAACTTTAGGCTAAGACTAGGTCTTATATACCTAAAAATATATTTAATTTCAAAAATAAAAGTTTATTCGGGTTGACCCAAAACATATTAATCAAACCCGAGAACCAACCTGAATACTTCGGTTCGGGTTCGGGTTTTCGTGTCTGGGTAGTTTGGGTTCGGGTTTTTTATGGTCGAGTTTCGGGTAAAAGTGACAACCCTAAAACAGGTTGTTAATCTTATTTTAAAACTCGTCTGTCCCTTAGGATACAACCACCTAAGCAAAATGTACTACCGTAGATGGCTCACGTGCCAGAGTAGCATGGAGCAAGATGGCTCGTGAGGGAAAAGAATGAGATGTATATAAAGTACTACTACTTTTTAGGGGTGAGCAAAAAATGGTTCGGAACCGTCAGAACCGCAGAACCGGAACCGAACCGGTGCCTCAGAACCGCTAACCTGTGTTACATTACGATTCTCGGTTATCAGAATTTGCATTAAACGGTTCGCGGTTCGGTTCCGGGTAAAACCGGCGGTTCTAGACTTGAAATCGAAGAACCGGAATATTAAAAACGTTTTAACTAAATTTACCAATACCCATGTTTTATAGAGTAACTTATTAACCCGCATTCATTCAATTATTATTTAATTCAAATATTCTTTCTTTGCGTTCAAGACCTAGCAACCATGAGCAATTTTGACTTAAGCTATCAAGGTAATTTAATATAAAATGATATGATATTCCTTTAATCTATCGTTGCTAATGATTTATTTAACTTTGACAGTTAAGTTTTAATAAAAAATATAACGGATGTTCATGTTGTAACCTAAATTAATTTTACCGTGAAAGAAGACATGCAATTATACATACAATTATATAAACTTGTTTTGTAGTTTGCAAAGTTTGGACAACATATTTGATAAATATACAACGGAAACGGTTCTGGCCAGAACCGATTAGCACGAACCGACTTTACCGGTTCTGAAACCGAACCGGTTTACTATAATAGGTTCCGATTCCGGTTCTAATTTTTAGTCATTTTCGGTTCCGGTTTGGTTCTGGTTCCGATTCAGTTCTCGCGGTTCTGAACTGTTGCACTGCCCTATTACTTTTATAGAACAATAGAACAAAGCTCCAATTGTCCTAGTATGTGTTATATTTTCTTTTTTTTTAATCCGCAAATATGCCAACAAGTTCATTTTTAATCACAAAAAGTATAAACTCAAGAAAACCATTTAGTTAATTAATAGACAATACATTTAACAAGATAATCAATCTTGTTAAAAAGATGCTTTGTCCGTCGGGTATTATTAAAAATTCGGGCCCCTCCATCAAAACGGGCTCCGAGCATGTTACTACTCCTCCCTAAGTTAGGCCCAATAGATAGCTATAAAACAAAGTACTAGTGTGGGTAAAGGCCTAATAAGTAGTCGATGAGGCCCAAATCAAGCACATATAAAAGTTAAAAGTGCTGAAGAAACCCTAGCCGATTTATCTTCTTCGTTCAGCACAGGTCTGCAGCTAATCATGGCGACGGCGAGAACTGTGAAAGATGTATCCCCTCATGAGTTTGTTCAGGGCTACGCCGCTCACCTCAAACGATCTGGAAAGGTATGTTAATAATAATAATCCATCCCATTTTTCATTTCTACCTTTGTAATTTTTTACTGATTTAGCACTAGCTTACCTTTTAATTGAATCTATCCATCTGCAATCAGTTGTTTAAATGCACTCAAGTTTATTTGCCTCGTTTGTTTTTTGTTTGCTGAACTTTAGCTAGTGATTCTACTTATTTCATATGAACACCTTAATTTAGACTCAATTTTATTCATACTTTTATGATTTTGAACTGATTACATTTTATTTTGTGAAATTTAACTTCAGTTTTTATCTTAATATGCTTTCTTAATGTATATGAAACTAATGTTATTTTTTGATAATACACGAAGCACAGTCTGTTATATGATCGAATGACTGATGTTTGTACATTTATTTATTTATTTATTCTGCTTTTTATGGAAACAGCTTCAAAGTTTTATTCTTCTATTACAATTAGTTTTTGTGAATGATTTTCATGATTAAACATATGAAAGTTATTTTTCAAAAATAATAATTGTTTGTGAACACGTCTGGTCAGTGTTTATAATGGCAAAATGCTTATAAAGAATAAGAGTTAAATCATTACTCATTTTATGACTAGTATGTTATATCTTGTTCTAAGTTCATCATTGATCATATTGACGTTTGTATTTTGCTCAGATGGAGCTTCCCGAATGGACTGATATAGTCAAGACGGGTACTTTCAAGGAGCTTGCTCCCTATGACCCTGACTGGTATTATATCCGAGCTGGTAAGTTCAAACTATATTAAACCTTTTTTTGTTGAATAATCTTGGGGACACTATTATATACCGCCTTTTGTTGTGCAGCTTCCATTGCTAGGAAAATCTACTTGAGGGGCGGTCTTGGTGTTGGAGCCTTCCAGAGAGTTTACGGTGGGCGCAAGAGAAATGGCAGTGCCCCTCCACATTTTTGCAAAAGCAGCGGTGGTATCATACGCCACATTCTTCAACAATTGGAAACAATGAAAATCATTGATATGGATCTTAAGGGGTGAGTTATTATTATTTTTTTCTTTGTGTGTTATTTTATTCAAGTATCTATTTGATTACCAAAGTTTATTTGTGTTGTCTTTGTGTTTTATGAAATTTTGTCTTGTTACAGTGGGAGAAGAATCACATCAAATGGTCGACGGGACCTTGACCAAGTTGCTGGGCGTATTGTTGTTGCTGTTTGAGTCAGGTCATGTTTTTTATGTTATGTAGCCTACAAGTTTAGCAAGATGGATCAAATTTTGGTTGTTTTTCTTTTGAGCTGACTGTGTTTGAATTTGTGGATTTGGCTTTTTTGTTTGCAATATTGATACTTGTATGAGTTAATCCACTGTAATATTGTTTTGAGTTAACTGAGAAGTTGGCGTTATGCGATATTTTGTTCTAACCGTTTTTTGTGTGTGTTTATAAATGGTTGAATTTAACACAACTGTTTATAAAGTATATGATTGTAGCTAATGAGTTAAAACATAGTTCTTTTAATGTTTTTGTGACTTTTTTTTATAAAGTAATTGTAATGGTCAATAGTATTCTTCTTATAACTTAAAAGGCTTTGAAACTCAAAACAATATCTAGTCTTCAATGACAAATATAAGCATTTTGCTAACATATGGCCTTTAATCAACTGCTAATTTGTATTGTTTTTACCATTGTAGTCTTTCTTTTTCAACCATTCAACAAAGCTTTTTAAGTTCTTGTAAGATGATCCTTCTTCTCCAATACTGTTCATAACATTTTCCTTGAGATCAAGCGCCCTTTTAACAAACTCTTTATTGTTCATCAACTGATCTACTTTACCCTTGATTTCATTTCTCTCAATAATACCATTACCATCCTTTTCAAACCCCAAACCATTCACCCAAACGTCGCAAACATAAGTTGTGTTAAGCAACTGATCGCAAAATAAGGCCAACAAAGAAATGGGACCCCACGGCTCACACCTTCCAAAGTCGAGTTCCAACCACAATGACTTAAGAAACAACCAACCGAAGGATGAGTCAGCACCTCTTGTTGAGGAGCCCATGTTACAATTTTCCCACGAGTCTAGAGGTGCACAAATCGGGTTCAAATGGAAAACCCGAACCGGTTTCAAACCGGTTTTTTCACACCGGGTTGTAAAATGGCACCGGTTCCAATCAAGAACCGGTTCGGTTCCCGACCCGAACTGATGCCCAGATATGCGAACTTTTAAGAACCGGGTAGGGTATGAACCGGAACCGGTTTTTACGTAAAACCGGTTCCACCGGTTTTTTTTTGAAATTTAAATATTAGAGCCGTTAGGAACCGGTTCCAACGGCTATATAGCCGTTTTTGACCGTTGGAACCGGTTTTTTAACTATAAATAGGTTATTTTCTTACTATAAATAGCAAGGTTTGTTTGTTTACTTGTTAAACCACTTCCAAAACTATAAAACACACTCCAAACCACAATTAACCTTAAACCGACAACAAATGGCAACCAATGATGACGTTGTTATGGTGATCGAAACAACAAGATGCCCCGATGTTTGGGTTCATTACGATTTGTGTCTCATGACCGACTCACATGAGTTGGCACGTTGCAAATATTGCTCGAAGTTTCTTAAAGCAGGGTCCAACTCGACATTACGAAAACATACGAATAAGTATTGTCGAGAGAAAAGAAGATTGGAAGCTAAAAAAACGGAAGTGGGAGAGTCGTCCGGCTCTACAACCCAAAAATAAGTATTCCCGGATTAAAACGACGGACTTTGTTTTTTATGTTTTAGTTGTTATGTTTAGTATCGTTTATGTTTTAATAATGTTTGTAATAGTTAGTTTTTAAATATAGGAAACAAGTTATATATAGGTTTGTAATAGTTAGTTTTTAATGGAAACAAGTTATATATAGGTTTGGGCATCAAAAACCGGTTCCAACGGCTATATTACTATTGGAACCGGTTCCAACGGATCTATTGTCTCAAAAACCGGTTCCAATGGCTATATTACCGTTGGAACCGGTTCCAACGGCTAATTGGTGTCTAAAAAAACCGGTTCCAACGGCTATATTACCGTTGGAACCGGTTCCAACGGCCAGTTTGACTTTTGTTTGACCCTTCAAAAAAAAACCCGTCGGAACCGGTTTTTCCGGGTACGAACCGAACCGGTTCCAATTAAGAACCGGGTAGGAACCGGGTTGGAACTGGTACTGACATACAAATAGGAGAACCGGGTACGATTTTCGGGTACAAAAATACCCAAACCGGGTATTGTTCCAACCGGGTTGGAACTGGAACCGGTTCCGGTTCGGTTCCACCAGTTAGGTTCCGGAACCGGTTTTTTTTGTGCACGTCTACACGAGTCCCTATTCGATCAATGAACCCATCTGGATAAGTATCAGAACCCTCACCGGTTAACCCTGGTCTCACGACCCACAAGAACGGTCTGTTTGTAAGTTCAAGGCCAAGTGCAAGTTCTTGAAATTGAGTTCGGTTGAAGATCGTGAAGCTGCCAAACGCTACATAAACGACTGAGCATGCTGGCTGCTGGTCAAGCCATTGGATGCAGGTCGTGTCTTCGGTCCAGAAGTGGCCTGCTTGCTTTGCTAGCCGGTTGGTTGCTAAAAGGGGACCAATTGGAACTATATTGGGGAACATGTTGAATGTTGGTGACTCCAGTGCTTTGGTTGAGTTGCATAGTACCCATTGTGCGGTTTCAACGGCTTTAATGGCTTTAAATGTGAATTTAAAAAGGGCTTTTATTGCGGGTAAGCTGCCGATACAGGTCCATCCGAACTCTGCAGCTCGCATGGGTGGCATGGTTGGTGACAGTTGGAATGCGTTCTCGTGTAAAGGAACTCCTGTAAGAAACAAGGTAATATAGGTTAGCTGAAAATGATGAATTACATAGTTTAGCATCAAAACTAGAGTTGAACTCGTGTTTGCTTGTTTAACTTTAACTGTACGAGTGAACAAACATGGACGTGAGACATTAATATTTTATTGAACGTAAATAAATAAATGGATGTAAATGATGAACGCAATCAAAATGTAAATGAAAAGACAAAACAAATAAAATCAACATTTTCTTTTTCGATTGTTAGTTGATTAACCTAGTCTTGGTACTAAAATTTGATTTGGCCAATGCGTTATGGGCTAATAAGTATCACTAATAACTAATAAGTTGTTTTAAATGAATATGCAAATGAACATAAACTAATGTATGTAAAAGAACTACATAAATGAAATTAAATTAGCAAACATAAATGAATATTCACAAACAGGATATGTGTTCAAGCTTATTACTTTAATTAAATGATAAATGTTCCGTCGAGTGGTTCATTGTTGTTTACATGTATATTGTTTCGCGACTTTTGACCCATTATTCAACCTGTTTTATTCTGTTCTAATTTTCTTTATCTGACCTCTTATGCTATCTGCTTAACTAGAGTCGTTTCCATATTAACGGGTTGGAATTAGCACGTTTAACTAATTTAACCAGGGTTGCAAACAAGCTAAGTTTTTATCAAGCTTGAGCCTGTTCGAGTTTATAGCTAATCAAGTTTGAGGATAAGAAACAGTTCAAATCTATGTGCTAAGCTCGAACTCGACTCGATCAGTTCTCGTGCGACACTACCTTAAATAAAAACTCAAAACTAGTTATTTCTCTTACCATCATTGTCAATAATTCCATCATTAATCAGCTTCTCAATGCTCAGAATTTGTGATAATGCCGCAGCAGGAGCAGACCAGAAGATAACTCGTTGAAGTCTCAACTTCTCAGCAACATGTATGGCCCACGGCATGCCTGTATCCGCAATAACACAACTAATCTTATCATCATCTTTCTCATTAATCGTTTCTATAAGCTCTTCTAGCTTTCCAGGCATGACTTGGTGCATGGCTTCACACGACCTAACAAAGTCATTCCGGTCCTCCCACGGTTCCATCCCATCTGGGATCGAAACCATGCGCATCAACGGGCCACAACTGTCCCGTTCCAACCACGTCTTCATGACGAGCTTGTGATTAACCTCGGTGTTCACGAATGTGACCTTTAGTCCATGTTTGATAACTAAACACTGC